>NW_016107467.1:1603902-1610512 GCF_001604975.1 Cebus imitator | reverse complement strand
CAGGAGGCGGAGGTTGCGGTGAGCCGAGATCGCGCCATTGCACTCCAGCCTGGGTAACAAGAGCGAAACTCCGTCTCAAAAAAAAAAAAAAAAAAGACTGTTATAAGAAAAATAACAGTAATCAAAGCTAATATTTATTGAGGGCCAGCTATGTGCCAAGGCTATGGATAAAACTGAAGTTAGTAAAGTCGGGGGATTTAATGAGGTTCACGGAACCAGTAAATGGTAGAGCCATAGTCACAAAGACTAACGATCCAAGACAGGATTTGAATGCTCACAGTCCGTCAGTCTTTGATTATGACAACCTCCAGAACACAGGGATCCTGTCTACATGCTGCAGACTTACAGCATCAGCTCCAGAATCCAAGAGACATATATTTTCAGCTGTTAAGTTAAATGTTTCTACACACATCTCAGCTAATTTCACCTTATTTCCAAGAGCAAGCTACATCTTATTAAAAACAGGTGTTCCTACCGGAAGAAAGAGTCTCTGGGCAGCACAGGGTTTGAACAATTTCTTCCACTCGTGAGGGTTTCCAACAGAAAATGTGATGGAGTAGATTCTGTGCTCAAACTTCTTTGTATATGAGTCAGGCCACTGTCGTAACTGAAAAACATGGACAGCCAAGGGAAGGGTGATTAGGCCCCAGGAAATATGGAAAACACCTGGAAAGTTTCTGGAGGGCCAAATGGAAATTATTCAGGCAACTTACTTACACAGAAAGTCTAACTTCATCACCACTATGAATGTTCACTAAATGAAAGAGCATTTTCTTCTATTAAAATTGCTAGGATTTAAAAAAATAACATTCACAGTTGGCAACAGTGTTGAGAAACTGCAGAGGGGAGTATAGATTTGAACAAACTTCCAAAAGGGCAACCTGGAAACTGGTAAAAATGCACCCCAAAAGACAGACGTACGAGGATTCTCACCACAACCTAGCTTGTAATAACAAAACCTGAGAACTTAGCAGCTTGGAAGGAGAAAAAAAGCTCAGTAAACTTGGGAACAACCAAAATGTCCAATGATAAGGAATTGGGACAATTAATTATAATAGAACTATCTTACTAGAATAATGTACAGTTAGAGGGACCAGGCATGGTGGCTCATCCCTGTAATCCCAGCACTTTGGGAAGCTGATGCGGGTGGATCTCTTCAGGCCAGAAGTTCGAGACCAGACTTGCCAACACAGTAAAACCCCATCTCTACTAAAAAATACAAAAATTAGGCAGGTGTGGTGGCACATGCCTGTAGTCCCAGCTACTCGGGAGGCTGAGACATGAGAATTGCCTGAACCAGGGAGGTGGAAGTTGCAGTGAGCCAAGATTGCACCACTGCACTCCAGGCTGAGTGACAGAGGAAGACTGTGTCTCAAATAATAATCATAATAATTCAATTAAAATATAAAAATAGAATTATGTACAGTTAGAATAAAGTAGATGGCCTTGGTGTTATTTGTGGTAGGCTGGATTTGGCTCCCATAGTTTGCTGACCTCAGTTCTATAGCATTGTCACTAATGACTGCATTGTATTCTCTTATGTAGATATGTACTGACATGGAAAATGGTTATAACATGTAGTTGGGTTTTGGGTAAAGCAAAGTGCAAAAAAAATTATAATATGGTTCTTTTTTAAAAAAATTTCTTCACTACGTCTTACAGCAAAAAATATATGCATGAAGCCAGGCATGGGGGCTCACATCTGTAATCTTAGCACTTTGGGAGGCCCAGGCGGTTGGATCACTTGAGGTCAGGAGTTCAAGACCAGCCTGGCCAACGTGGCGAAACCCCATCTCTACTAAAAATGCAAAAGTCAGCTGGGCATGGTGGCAGGCGCCTATAATTCCAGGTACTCAGGAGGCTGAGGCAGGAGAATCACTTGAACCAGGAGGCGGATGTGGTGGTTGCAGTGAGCTGAGATAGCGCCGCTGCACTCTAGTCTGGGGGACAGAGTGAGACTCGACTCAAAAAATAAAAACAAAAAAACCCCACATATATGCATGTATATTTTATATGTAGAGAAAAATCTAGATGAATATGCACCAAATTATTAAAAGTGGGCACCTCTACAGCTGGTGGTGGTGGTTTCATTTCCTCAGGCTACATTTCCAAATTCTTTAGAATTTTTACAGTGAGTATATATTACTTTCTTGGCATATATTAATTTTATAACAAAATTTTAAAAATACACTTTTAGATTTTAGAGCAGTTTAATGTTTACAGAAAAGTCAGCCAGGTGTTGGTGGCTCAAGCCTGTAATCCTAACACTTTGGGAGGCTAAGGCAGGAGGACTGCTTATGCCCAGGAATTTTAGACCAGCCACAGCAACATAGCAAGACCCTGCCTCTTAAAAATAAAAATACAAATAAAAATAAGGCCAGGAGTGGTGGCTCACACCTGTAATCCCAGCACTTTGAGACGCCAACGTGGGTGGATCACTTGAGGTCAGGAGTTCAAGATCACCCTGGCCAACATGGTGAAACCCTGTCTCTACTAAAAATACAAAAATTAGCCAGACATGGTGGTGCACACCTGTAGTCCCAGCTACTTGGGAGGCTGAGGCAGAAGAATCACATCATCTAGGAAGGTGGAGGTTGCAGTGAGCCAAGATTGTGCCACTGCACTCCAGCCTGGGCAACAAAGATTCCCTCTCAAATAAATAAATAAAAACAAGAACAATGAAAACAAAGAAAAATTGAGCAGAAAAGAGATTTTCCAGACACCATCTCTCTTCCCCCTACCCTACAGTTTCCCCATTATTAACATCTTGCATTCATGTGGTATATTTCTTACAATTGATAAGTCAATATCAATACATTATTACTAACCAAAGTCCACATTTACATTAGTGTTAATTCTTTCTGTTGTATACTCTTTCTATGGATTTTGGCAAATGCACATCATGTATCTATCATTGGAGTATCATACAGAATAGTGTCACTACCCTAAAAATCCTCTCTGCTCCCACTATTCAACATTCCTACCCTCTCTCACCTGAACTCCTAGCAATTATTTATCTTTTTATAATCTTTTCATGTTACGTTTTCTTGAATGTGATATAGTTAGAATCACACAGTACCTTCCCTTTTCAGACTGGCTTCTTTCATTTAGCAGTATGCATTTAGGTCTCCTACATGTCTTTTTGTGGCTCGAGAGCTCATTTTTAAAATCATTTAATAATACTGTATTCTAAGGTATGAATGTATCACAGTTTATCCATTCACCTACTGAAGGATATCTTGGTTGCTTCCAGTTTTGTGAAATTGTGAATATAGCTGCTATAAACATCTGTGTACAGGTTTTTATGTGGATGTAAGTTTTCAACTCATTTGGGTAAATACTACGGCGTTCAATTCCTGGATTGTATGGTAAGCCTATATTCAGCTTTCTAAGAAACTGCCAAACCATCTTCCAAAGTCACTGCATGATTTGGCATTCTCATCAGCAATGAATGAGAGTTCCTGTTGCTCCACATCCTCACCAGTGTCTGGTGTTGTCAGGGTTCTAAAATTTTAGCCGTCCAAATAGGTATGTAGTGGTATCTCATTGTTATCTTAAGTTACAATGCTCTAATCACATATAACATTGAACATCTTTTCATATGCTTGTTTGCCAGCTGTGTATCTTCTTTTTTTTTTTTTTTTTGAGACAGAGTCTCGCACTATTGCCCAAGCTGGAGTGCAATGGCATGATCTCAGCTCGCTGCACTCTCTGCCTCCCAGGTTCAAGCCATTCTCATGCCTCAGCCTCTCAAGTAGCTGGGATTATAGGTGCACACTATTACGCCCAGCTAATTTGTTGTATTTTTAGCAGAGACAGGGTTTCACCATGTTTCCCAGGCTGGTCTCAAACTCCTGAGCTCAGGCGGTCTGCCCGCCTTCCTTGGCCTCCCAAAGTACTAGGATTACAGGCATGAGCAACCGCGCCCGGCCCTTTTTATTTTTTTTGAGTTAAACCCTTCCCATTGCTACAACAATTCTAAGAATTATTCCTAATGAAAAGTTTCAAAAGTGGACACTTGTTTATTTCAAGGTTGTTTGTTTTAGTGTTCTTTGTAGCAGCGAAAAATTGGAAACAATCTAAAGAAGAGAATGGTTAAGCAAGCTCCAGGGTCTATCTGTATAACAGAATGCAATGTAGTCATTAGTGACATGTCACAGAATTGGGGTCAGCACATTATGGTAGTACCGGAGCCAAATCTAGCCTGCCACAAAGAGCACACAAGCCAAGAATGGTTTAGCATTCTTAAATAGTTTTAAAAAATCAAAACAAGAATAATATTTTGTGACAATTATACGAAATTCAAATCTCAGTGCCTATAAATAAAATTTTACCAGAACACAACCACACCCATTTGTTTATATACTGTTTATGGCTGCCTCTACACGAAATAGCACATTGAGTAGTTGGGATAGAGACCATACAGCCTGCAAAGCCTAAAATAGTTACTATCTGGTGTTTTCCAGGAAACATTGGTCAACTCATTTTAGAGGAAACGTGGTAACATAAGCGTCAGTGATATAAAAGAGATCCCAATTCTGATAGTGATATGAAAAGAAAAGGAACGGAAAGAAGTATTACAAACACACACCAAAACTGTTGTCCCTGAGCATTAGTGCACTGAGGTTTTTTCCATTTATTATATGTGAATTTTCTGGTTTTTACAATGTACATATATTGTGTATACAACCATAGAAACTTTTCTTTTTTGAGATGGGGTCTCACTCTGTCACCCAGGCTGAAGTACAGTGGCACGATGATGCCACTGTAGCCTTGACCTCCCTGGGGTCAGGTGTCCTCCCACCTTAGCCTCCCAAGTAGCTGGACCACAGGTACCCACCATCATGCCTGGCTAATTTTTCTATATTTTATTGAGACAAAGTTTTGCTACGTTGCCCAGGCTGGAATATAAACATTTTTAAAAAAATACATCATTGGAAAAACTTTAAAATTCTGAATGAGAAGAGGAGTGACAAAGTATTTGATATTTGATTTATGACGGGCACTGACTAATGAGAACTCACACCAGGCATTACCTAGTATTTACCCAGGATAAATGCACAGATCCATTAGAACTGACACTAGGCATAAACTCTCAGTATAACAGTACTGGCCAGTCAGAATAAACACTGGCACAAATGTTGGGCACAAATACCAGTACAATTATTCCACTGCCCAACAGCCCCAAATCAGCCCTGGAAAAAGAATGGGAAATTCACATAGTCCACTGGTTTCCTTGGCTCTGACTGTTAGCATCCCCTAACAGTCTGGGAGATTGAGGCTGCAGTGAGCTGTGATAGTACCACTGTACTCCAACCTGGGTGACAATGCGAGATCCTGTCTCAAAAAAAAAAAAAAAAATCCTTGCCACTCTGACTGTTAGCATCCTCTCTTATGAAAGGTTTAACTACCTTTGTCAATCTAACTGCCTACCTCATCCTTTACTTCAGTAGGTAACTCCTCCTTTCTTGCAGTTTCATTCATTCTTTTCAAGTTATAACAAATATTATATTTTTGAGCATCTACAGATGTTATAGAACAGAAGACTCTTAGGAACTCAAATCCATTACATTGCTACCATAAGGGTTTGGCTAGCTTACAGTAATACACGAGATACAATCAAGCCATCAAAACTCAACTGCAGCTGGGTGAGGTGGCTCATCTGAGGTCAGGAGTTCGACACCAGCCTGGCCAACATGGCAAAACCACTATCTCTACCAAAAACTACAAAATTAGCTGGGTGTAGTAGTGCACGCCTGTAGTCCCAGCTATTCAGGAGGCTGAGGCACAAGAAGTGCTTGAACCCAGAGGGCAGTGGTTGCAGTAAGTGGAGATCACACCACTGCACTCCAGCCTGGGCGACAGAGTGAAGCTCTGACCCAAAAAAAAAAAAAAAATCAAAAACAAAAAAAAACTCAATTGCATCAGTCAGCATAAACTAGCGTTATGAAGAGTTTACGGCCAGGTGTGGTAGCTCATATCTATAAACCCAACACTTTGAGAGGTCAAGGTGGGAGGATCACTTGAGGCCAGGAGTTAGGGACCAGCCTGGGCAATTTAGCGAGAACCCATCTCTATGCACCCCGCCAAAAGTTTAAGAGTTTTTTGTTTGTTTGTTTGTTTCCTAAAATTTGTTTCTTGCTCCTGCTACATACATCTTCAGACTGGCAAGGGACTGTGCTCAATATTCTCACTCAGAAGCCAAACTCATGGAGGCTCCGTCTCAACTCACATCAGCAAACACAGATGCAAGAAAAGGAAGTGTGACAAAACACACACTAGATCTTAAGATTCTAAAAGGAAGTGACATATTTTATGTTAAAAGTGACACTCATCACTATCACCCACATTTCATTGGCCAAAGCAAATCACACAATCACATCCAACTTCTGAGGAGTCAGGGAGGTGCCAAATGGCCATGCATCTAAAAGGAGGAAACCTCTAATAATGACCACGAGGGTAAGACAAGGACCACACAATGGCAGTGAAGTGCAACCCTTCCCTTTCCCGAGTCCTCCATGGACATCCCTAAAAGTGCTGGGCCAGCCTCAGCTTGCTTCTCCAGTAATGAGAAACCCAATATCTTTTTTTTTTTTTTTTTGAGACAGGG
>NW_016107467.1:1593904-1603452 GCF_001604975.1 Cebus imitator | reverse complement strand
CTAAGCCGTGTTTGCTGAATCAACTTGTTCATTTTATCTCAAATTTC
Source organism: Cebus imitator (assembly GCF_001604975.1). Taxonomy (NCBI): domain Eukaryota; kingdom Metazoa; phylum Chordata; class Mammalia; order Primates; family Cebidae; genus Cebus; species Cebus imitator. Next base: position 1,603,405 of record NW_016107467.1, on the reverse strand, counting down.
AAAGTTGTTCTAATATTTATTTATTTATTTATTTATTTTTTTTTTAGATGGAGTCTCATTCTGACACCAGGCTGGAGTGCAGTGGTGCAATCTTGGCTCACTGCAACCTCTGCCTCCCGGTTCAAGTGATTCTTCCACCTCAGCCTCCTGAGTAGCTGGAACTACAGGTGCATGCCACCACACCCGGCTAATTTTTGTTGTTGTGGTTTTTTTTTAGTAGAGATGGAGTTTCACCATGTTGGGCAGGATGCTCTTGATCTCTTAACCTTGTGATCCGCCCACCTCACCTCCCAAAGTGCTGGGATTACAGGTGTGAGCCACCACACCCGGCTGCTCTTTTATTTTCTTTAAAGGAAAAAGAAAAAAAACCCTCCTCACCCTTTTTTAGTTACTTTGTGTTACTCTCAGGATGCTAGGTTGCCCGCAATAAAACCAATTCAGGGTCTTTTTTAAAAGATGGAATCTCAGTCTGCCATCCAAGCTGGAGTATAGTGGTGCCATCTTGGCTCATGCAACCTCCACCTCCTGTGTTCAAGGGATTCTTGTGCCTCAGCTTCCTAAATAGCTGGGATTACAGGCATGCACCACCACACCCAGCTAATTTTTGTATTTTTAGTAGAGATGGGGTTTCACCATGTTGGCCAGGCTGGTCTCAAATTCCTGACCTCAGCCCACCTCAGCCTCCCAAAGTGCTGGGATTACAGGCATGAGCCATCGTGCCTGGCCCAATTCAGGCTCTTTAAGCCAAGAAGAACATAATGAAAGGATATTGGGTAGCTCAGAAGACCACTGGGAGGGCTGGAGAACCAGACTCAGGGGCCATGCCCTGATCCAGTTTGAACCAGGCCCAGGCTCTGCGGCGTCTGTGTGTTGTCCATCTGTTACTCAGAACCTACCACAAGCCAGTCTGGTAAGGAAACCCTAGCCACTGTCACCACAAGTGCCACAGTTTGCCCTACTGACTCCAGGCACTGGAAGCTCCTGATGACACTTCTTCCCATGGCAGCCCCCTTCTCGCCAACCCCAAACACAGGCAGACGCACATGCAGATGCAGGTACAGACACACACACACACACACACACACACACACACACACACACACACACACTCTCTCATTCACTCACTGGCTGCCCCTACCACCAGAATAGACTAGTAGCCTCCTTATTTGTGTGTCCCACTATTTCCTGATTCTGAGTTGGGCAGGAGCTCAGTTTAGCCAAACCCCAACCACATGCCCCATCCCGAGCTGCCGGAAGAGGCTAGGAAACCGATCAGCTGGCATCTCCCACTTCTCTGTTGGGAGATGATGAAAATAAATGAAATTTTAAAATACTTAAGTACCACATAGACGGCAAATATCACCAGACATCCTGTACATATGCAACTTAAAAAAATCTAATTAAATACAGAACTCGCCCATACTGCAGCCTTCTGAGGAATCATAATGGTAACTGGCATTTTGTTTTGTTTTCACCCTGAGGTAAAAATATGTGGTCCTGAGCTTCCCAGAAGTGATCCTGAAAAACCCAGGGTATGCCCACAGTGCCCTGGAGAAGGGGGATAGAGCCCACCCCTTCAGCATGTGCCAGTGGCTGGACAGAAACCAAAGCAGCTGTTCTCTCTCTCTCTCTCTCCCCCCCATCCCTCCCCCCCACCTCTCTCTCCCTCTCTCTCTCTATTTCTCTTTCTCTCTTTTTTTTTAAGGTCTTGTCCTGTTGCCTAAGCTGGAGTGCAATGGTGCCATCTCAGTTCACTGCAACGCCCGTCTCCCAGGTTCAAGCAATTCTTCTGCCTCAGCCTTCTGAGTAGCTGGGATTACAGGCATGCACCACCATGCCTGGCTAATTTTTGTATTTTTAGTAGAGATGGGGTTTCACCATGTTAGCCAGGATGGTCTCGATCTCTTGGCCTAGTGATCTGCTCGCCTCAGCCTCCCAAAGTGCTGGGATCACACGTGTGTGCCACCGCGCCCAGCCACTATTTCTTTAGACCTAACAAGTGCCTAATATATAGGAGATGTTCCAAAGAATCTTTGTGGGATTAAAAAAAATACTTTATCTGCTTCGCCCTCAACCCCGCAATCTGCAAGAAGCAGGGTATCATTTGCCCCACGACACAGATGACAAACCAAGGCTGAGAGAAGTTCTATGTCTTACATAGGGAAAGGTGGTATGCATCTAAACTGGTAACATAATCGCTGCATAGATAAGAAAGTGATGGTAGTATATGCCCTGCCTAGATTGTTTAAAAATTATTTTTATTTATTTATTTTTTGAGAGAGAGTCTTGCTCTGTCACCCAGGCTGGAGTGCAGAGGAATAATCTTGGCTCACTGCAACCTCTGTGTCCCGGGTTCCAGTGATTCTCATGCCTCAGACTCCAGAGTAGCTGGGACTAGAAGCGTACACCACCACGCCCAGCTAATTTTTATATTTTTAGTAGAGATGGGGTTTTGCCATGTTGGCCAGGCTGATCTCAAACTCTGGACCTCAGGTGATCCACTGGCCTTGGCTTCCTGAAGTGCTGGGATTACAGCCATAAGCCACCATGCTCAGCCTCTGCCTAGTTTTTAACACCCTATCATAATTTCCTTCATTAGATGAGCTTCACTGGTTTAATAAAAACCTGAGGAAATGAATCATCAAAGGGATAAAGTCATCAGGACAACGCAACAGCTAGCTAGCACAACTTCACAAGTATCTGCAATAATTTTCCCATACAATTTAGCTCCTAATTTATAATATTCTAGTTTCCATGGCTCATAAAAAATTACCCCAAAACTTAGTGTCATAAAATAATCATTTATTATGCTCACATATTTCATGGATCAGGAATTCAGACAAGGCACAGGAGGGCAGGTTGACTCTACTCCAGTGTTTGGAGCCTCAGCTGGAAGCCTTGAAGGCTGGCAGCTGGGATCTTCCAAAACCGTGTTGACTCACATGTCTAGATGGCGAGGATGGCTGTTGGCTGGAGCCCTCAGTTCTTTGCAGGGGCAGGCATCCCCACAAAGAGCTAGGCAGGGCTGGGCAAGGTGGCTCACGCCCGTAATCCTAGCATTTGGGGAGGCTGAGGCAGGCAGATCACAAGGTCAGTTCGAGACTAGTCTGGCCAACATCGTGAAACCCCATCTCTACTAAAAATACAAAAAATTAGCTGTGTGGTGCACACCTGCAATCCCAGCTACTCAGGAGGCTGAAGCAGGAGAATTGCATGAACTAGGGAGGCAGAGGTTGCAGTGAGCCAAGAGCGCACCATTGCACTCCAGCCCAGGTGACAATGCAACACTCTGTCTCAAAAAAAAAAAAAAAAAGGCCAGGTAGAAGCTGTATCCTTTTTATGTCACACAGCACTACATTTGGAATACTGTATTTTATACATACATACATGTTTGTATATGTATATACATATGTATATGTAATATATTAACTGTTGTCTTATAATAAATTACCCCAGGCCGGGCGCGGTGGCTCACGCTTGTAATCCCAGCACTTTGGGAGGCCGAGGCGGGTGGATCACGAGGTCAAGAGATCGAGACCATCCTGGTCAACACGGTGAAATCCCGTCTCTATTAAAAATACAAAAATTAGCTGGGCATGGTGGCACACACCTGTAGTCCCAGCTACTCGGAAGGCTGAGGCAGAAGAATTGCTTGAACCCAGGAAGCGGAGGTTGCAGTGAGCCGAGATCGCGCCATTGCACTCCAGCCTGGGTAACAAGAGCGAAACTCCATCTCAAAAAATAAATAAATAAATAAATAAATAAATTACCCCAAAATCTAGTGGCATAAAACCACAAATAGGCTGGGCATGGTGGCATGTGCCTATAATCCCAGTACTTTGGGAGGCTAAGGCAGGAGGATCACTTAAGCCCGGAGTTCAAAACTAGCCTAGGCAACATAGGGAGACCCCATCTCTACCAAAAATAAAATATTAGCCAGTGCTGAGTGCAGTGACTCATGCCTATAATCCCAGCACTTTAGGAGGCTGCGTCAGGCAGATCACTTGAGGTTAGGGGTTCAAGACCAGCCTGGCCAACATGACGAAACTCTGTCTCTACTAAAAATACAAAAATTAGCCAGGTGTGGTGGTGCAGCTTGTAGTCCCAGCTACTTGGGAGGCTGAGGCATGAGAATTTCTTGAATCTGGGAGGTGGAGGATGACGTAAGCCAGGATCATGCCACTGCACTCCAGCCTGGGTGACAGAGTGAGACTCTGTTTCAAAAAATATATATGCATATTTTTTATTATTTTGATTTTTTTTTTTGAGACAGAGTCTTGTTCTGTCACCCAGGCCGGAGTGCAGTGGCGTAATCTTGGCTCACTGCAACCTTCGCTTCCTGGATTCAAGCAATTCTCATGTCTCAGACTCCTCAATAGCTAGGACTACAAGGATGCGCCACCATGCCCAGCTATATACAAACATAACATATATATATAATTATTATATATATTTATAATATAATATGATATAATATATAATAATTATTATTAGCCAGGCGTGGAGGCACACAGCTATAGTCCCAGCTACTTGGGGGATGTTGAGGCAGGAGGATTGCTTGAGCCCAGGTGTTCAAGGCTGCAATGAGCCATTGTGAGCAACAGAGTGAAACCCCTTGTCTCAAATAATAAAAATAAAAGTAAACAAAACCACAAACATATATGATCTTACATAGTTTCTTAGGATTGAGAATGTAGGAGCTGCGTTGTTCTGTCTCAGGGCCTCTCATGAGATTACAAGGCTATGATCATCTGAAGGCTTGATGGGGCTGGAGGATTTCACAGCTCACACACTAGTGCTGGCAAGGGGCCTTCGCGCCTCACCATGCAGGCCTCTCCAGAGGCTACTCTGACATGGTAGCTGTCTTCCCCCAGACCCACTGATCCGAGATGGAAGGTAAAGTGCCTTTTGTAACCTAATCTCAGAAGTGACATACTGTCCCTTCCGCCCTGTCCTATTAGTCACACAAAGGACCCTGGGACAGTGTAGGAGGGAAGCATACCAAGCTGTGAATAACAGGAGGTGGGACCACTGGGGGCCTCCTTGCAAAGTACAACCTGCTAAATAGATATGGTTACACGTACACGTGCCCATCTGTCTTCCCTTCCCTTATTTATTTATTTATTTATTTTGAGACGGAGTCTTGCTCTCTCATCCAGGATGGAGTGCAATAGCGCAATCTCAGCTCACTGCAACCTCCACCTTCCAGTTTGAGCAATTCTCCTGTCTCAGCCTTCCAGGTATCTGGGACTACAGGCACACTCCATGACGCCTAGCTAATTTTTGTATTTTTAGAAGAGATATGGTTTTACCATGTTGACCAGGCTGGTCTTGAACTCCTAACCTCAGGTGATCGGCCTACCTCAGTTTCCCAAAGTGCTGGGATTATAGGCATGAGCCACCACGCCTGGCCCTTCCTTTCCCCTTTTAAAGTCCAAGTCTGTATTTTGTTCTGCCCAATCCCCACAAACTTGCTTTTTAGCATGAAGCAGGTACTCAATAAATACTAAGTAGACAGATATTATACAAGACATGACTAGTGTCTGCACATAGCCAGCTTCCCTCCATTCTGCCATAGAGCACTTCTCAGGCCCCTGTAGTTGGATGGGCTTGTGACTACTTCTAGCCAGTTCAACATGCATGGAAAAACCTGTGTCACTGCCACATTGAGGGAATGAAAGGCGGGTTTATGACTGTCTAGTCTCTTTCCTGCCATGGCATCCCAGGAACTACAGATGTCAAATGCTCTGACAAGTGTAGCTAACACATGAATAGTCTCAGTCTACTTCCATCCCAAACCTAAGAGGCTGTGCAGAATGGAGGCTCTGTCCCCTGGGAGACAAGCTGCAGGCACATGAAAAGTGTCTGAGTTCTGGGGGAGTTGTTACTGTCGTCTGATCTGACCTATCCAGGTTGCAGATCTACCATCTCTTTTATCAAACCTGCTAGCCTCAAGTAGCAGATGGAGAAACTGAGGCTCAAAAAGCCAAAAGACTTACCCAAGGTCATATAGCAAGTACATAGCAGAGATGAGTTTTGAATTTGAGTCTTCTGTCTACTAGTTCAGGACATAGTATGGTATATCGATTAATTCCATGGAAGGCTGAGCCAATACAGTTGACCTGAACACTGATGAGCAAATTGCTAAAGTTCTCTAGGCTCAATGATCTCAGTCTGTAAAATTGGGACCCGATGATTACCTTCTTCAAAGGTTACCTTTGAAGATTATGAGGATTAAAAGAGATGAACTCATAAATCATAAGCCCTTGATAAAAGCAGTATATTTTCATTATCATTTCCCTTATACTTGCACTTCTGAGCTAACTGTCGAGTTTCAGCCTTTTTCCTTTACCCTTCCCCTGACTCAAATCTTTTACAAGGCATTTTCCAATCAATTCCAAAGCCCCAAGTCTATTTCCTCCCTAGTCTCTCTTGGTAAAGATGTCGAGGTGATTTTTTTTTCCCACTCAAACGTAACACATTTTCTATCTTTCTATTATTAGCCTTTCTCAGCCCAACATGCTTTTTTTGGGTCATTTCTTATTAGTGCAGCCAACCTGGTGACAGCATACAGCACTGCTGACTCAATTCGGTGGACACAAAGCAAACCAGCCTCTCGCTCTGCCACCATTCAAGAACTTACTGCAAGAGAAAACTCTCAAGGAAAACAAAGCCTCATCTGCAAAGGTCATGTGTGTATCTACCCTGGGAGAAGAGGCCTTTCCAAAGCTCTTCTTTTTTACTGGAAAAGACTCATTACCTGTTCTTCAGTATCAGAATAGTCAAATAAATGAGGACTCAGCCATGTAATAAAATAGTATGTAGTCACCAAAAAGAATGAGGTAAGAATACTGGAACAAGGCTGATGATACAGTTTTAAGTGCAGAAAAGCAAGTTCCACAACAATATACAGAGTATAATCCTGATTTTGTAAAAGAAATACAATTTAATCAGGATACATACATACACATACATATACATACACATATACATACATATTCATATGCATATCTATATGTACAAACATACAGATACACAACTGTATATGGAAAAAGAATGGCCAGGTGCCGTGGCTCATGCCTATAACCCCAGCACTTTGGGAGGGACAGGCAGATGGATCATTTGAGATCAGAAGTTCAAGACCAGCCTGGTCAACATGGTGAGACGCTGTTTCTACTAAAAATACAAAAATTAGCCAGGCATGGGGGTGTATGCCTATAATCCCATCTACTTGGGAGGCTGAGGCAGAAGAATCGCTTGAACCCAAGAGACAGAGGGTGCAATGAGCTGAGATTTTACCACTGCACTCCAGCCTGGGTGACAGAGCAAGTCTCTGTCATAAAGCAAGCAAGCAAGCAAGCAAGCAAGCAAGCAAGCAAGCAAGAAAGAAAGAGAAAAAAGAAACAGGCTGGGCACAGTGGCACATGCCTGTAACCTCAGCACTTTGGGAGGCCAAGGTAGGTAGATCACTTAAGCCAATCTGGGCAACATGGCAAAATTCTGTCTCTATATTAAAAAATATACAAAAATTAGCCAGGCATGGTGGTACATGCCTATAGTCCCAGCTACTTGAGAGGCTGATGTGGGAGGATCACTTGAGCCTAGAAGGTTGAGGCTGTAGTGAGTGAGCTGAGATTACACCACTGTACTCTAGTCTGGGCAATAGAGTGAGACCCTGTCCTCATTCAGTTCTCACCATATTCCTGTGAGGGATGTGGTGTAATTATCCCTGTATTACCAGAAAGCAAGGCTCAGAGTCAAGTGTTCAAGGTCACACAATTGAACATGCAGCAAAATACATTAGTCAACAGAATATGCAGTTCCTAAAAGGTAGTCTGTTTGTACTCAGTAAAACACTGTGCCATGATTTCTGCAAATTCACCTGCTTATCAAACTCGGGCTTCAGAGAGTCTTCAGTGAAGATGTGGAATTGGATCTTCCTGTGGCTAAAGAGCACAGCTGATTTCAGCATGACCAGCGTCTCCTCCAGCCGACTGCCACAGGCCACCACAGCCAGGTGGATCCAGAGCTCGGGTGGCAGCACAGCTTGGAAACTCCTGGGTTCTCCAGGCCTCCTAGAAAGCAGGAAAACAAGTTAAAGCCATTACTGAACTCAAAAAAGTAAAAATAACAAAAAACCAGCTAGTGAATGGTTAGAACATTTCAAAACATGATCAGGCACAATCTGTTATATTTTTTACAGTGATAAGCATTTTGACAATTCCTCCTACTTGGAGAAAAATACCATTTATTCCTATATTTATCCTGGCAATTGCAGGATGAGTCACTGTTTGGACTGCTATAGGTGTCTGAGGCTTTTTCTGCCAGCACTCAGCTGTCTAGTGCCTGCTGGCTGTCTACTGGCCCATGTTTGGAAATAGTATTGCTAAACATCGACAGCTGACACAAGGGCTGTGGAGCTCCCACTCGCACAGGCCATGAAAATTAGATTTGAATGCAACTTGAACAAGAGGAGGGTGGGTTGTGGCTTTCCCATGTGAAACAAGCAACAAGATATTCCCATCATCTGGATGTTTTTAGGTTGGGGTGGAATGCATGACCACTGGACCAAAGAAAGTCATGCACGTCTGGGAGGTGAGCAAAGAAAACAACATATGTGCCCTGACTACACCTCAGGTGTTAATCCTGACCGTCTCGCCAATACTGGTGAGGTGGTGGTATGAAATTCATCTTCCAGTATGAAATTCACGTTAATGAGAAACAGCCAGGAAAAGGGGCAGGTTAAACTGAAAATGATCAAGGTATCAAATACTGAGTCAACAGCTGACAGAGGGATAGGGTCCAAGGGTCCAGAATCATCATCCAGCTATTTCCCAGTAATAAAATATTTGTTCCAGACGAGGGGAAGCAGCCAAGCCTCAAACACACCACTGAGAAAGATTTGCAGGCAAGTTGGAAGAAGTTGGCCTGGAAAAGGTGCCCTGAGACAAATGAAACTAATTTACTTGCACAAAAGATTTGGAGACCAGGGGAACTTGGATGTCAAATGCTACCTTCCTTCCAAAAACTTCGAGTTCAATCAGCTTGCTGCTCCATTATTCACTGCATGGTTGAATAATGGCAGTCTTGCTCCAGATTTCTTTCACCAGCAGGAAAGTTGAAGATGTGGGTGGAGCATTTTGGAAAGCTTCCCAATTTGATTACTTACAAGCATGCTTAGAAGCACGGCCTCATGGCTCTGCTAAGACCAGATGCAGAGAGGTACTTGGATTCCATTTACTTTGAGAATCACAGGAGAAGACAGTAGAGACATCCCAAGTATCTCTGGAAATTATCCACTTCTCTCCATTCTCCCTGCCATTATCTGGTGAGGTCACCATCTCCCTTCCCTTGAGGGATCATTGAGAAAGCCCTCTGGGTGGTCCACCTGTCTCCAGTGTTATCTTTAACCCCCAGCCTATGCTTTCTCCTGGTTGGTACCAGGGTGATGTTCTTCTTCTTCTTTTTTTTTTTTTTTTGAGACGGAGTTTCACTCATGTT
>NW_016107467.1:1581537-1593717 GCF_001604975.1 Cebus imitator | reverse complement strand
TCTCGATCTCTTGACCTCGTGATCCACCCGCCTCGGCCTCCCAAAGTGCTGGGATTACAGGCTTGAGCCACCACGCCCGGCCAATGTTCTTCTAAAATGCAAGTAGTATTGCGTATTCTCTTTATTAAAATCATGCAACAGCTCCCCACTGCCCCCAAGGTAAGTCCAAGCTGCTGACTATGGCCCCTACTTACATCTCTCACAAATGGCCCCAGGACCCCAGCCTGGAGAGACAGCCATTCATAATCACAGTCATATTCTGTTTCACTTCAGTGCATGAGACCACGCTGTGTTGGCTCCAGGTCTTGGCACATACATTGTCTGTCTCTCACTCTTCTCTGCCCTCTTTTCCTTGCTAACTCCAGCCCATTTATTAATCAACAAATCTTTACTAAGTACTATTTTGTGTAGGCATTATTCTGTGAAGACAGGAGTGAACAAAACAAAGACACCTGCACTGGAAAAAGTTACGTTCTGTGGGGAATTAAGGGAAACACAGACAATAGTCAAAGCAGATGGTAAATAAATAACTTATATAGAAGGCTAGACAGTGATGAGTACTATGAAGGAAATACATAGTGGAGCAGGATGGGGGTACCAGGTGTGGCTGGTGGGCTGGGGCAGTATATTCCTGACAGTGCCACGTTTGAAAAGGCCTCACTAAGGTGAACTCTGCAAATGACCTGCAGGAGGTGAGGTAGTGAGCCATGTGCCCATCTTGGGGAGGAGCATGCCATGTAGAGAGGACAGCAGAACAGCAGCACTAAATCAGGGGTCTGCCTGAAGAATGTAAGGACCCCCACTAGCACGACTCAGATGTCTGGTCTCTTCCTTGGCTTCATGGGTGGGTTTTCATGTTCACTGTGGCCAACTTCCAATTAACATGCAAAGAGGTGTGAAGGAGATGTTACAGATAATGCTAAAATGACAGTCAATTTCTAAAAATCAGTCAAGACACTAGCTGAAATACGCTACCAAAGAGATTTAATGCAAACTCATTTGTTTAAAATTATGCCCGATATTTAGGGATATGTGCATGATTCAAATGGGCTAACAACATAAAGGCAATCACTTAGGTACCTTAAATACGAACACCCTTGCCTGCCCCCAAACAGAACAACCCCTGGTTTAGCTTTCCACATTGGGCTTCTGCAAAGATTAACAAGTTTTAATCTTAGTAATCAGGGAAGTATAAATCCAAATAATAGATTCATTTATTTTAAGATTGATAAAAATTACAAAATAAAATAGAAGCTTGACCATATTGAGCTTTCGTGTGAACGTGGGGCAGGGGACAGTGCAGGCACTGGTGGGGACCGTGCAAGTTGGACTGAACACTTTGGAGGGCCACTTGGCAACATTAAGCACGGGTGAACATGGATGTACAACCTCCACCCCTCCAGTCCAACTCCTGTATATATAACCTGAAGAAACTCTTGCACATTTGCACAAGACCTATGCAAGAATGTTCACAGCAGTCCTGTTTACTGATAACGAAAAACTGGAAATAAACTTCAGTGACCATGCAAAGGAGAAAAGTGAATATATTTGCTATGGGTTTTTTGTTTTGTTCTTTGTCTTTTCCGAGATGGAGTTTTGCTCTTGTTGTCCAGGCTGGAGTGCAATGGCACCATCTCGGCGCCTCCCTGCCACCTCTGCCTCCAGGGTTCAAGCAACACTCCTGCCTCAGCCTCATCTCGAACTCCCAACCTCAAGTGATCCACCCACCTCGGCCTTCCAAAGTGCTGGGATTATAGGTGTGGCCACCGCACCTGGCATATTTGCTATGTTTTTAAAGTGAATATCATATAGCAGTGTAAAAAAGATAAACCAGACTGGCATGTACCAACATAAGACCAGAGGATGAAGAATAACAGGCTGGTGCGGTGGCTCATGCCTGTAATCCCAGCACTATGGGAGGTCAAGGTGGGCAGATAACTTGAGATCAGGAGTTCCAGACCAGCCTGGCCATCATGGTGAAACCCTGACTCTACTAAAAATACAAATTTAGCCAGGCATGATGGCGTGTGCCTGTAATCCCAGCTGCTTGGGAGGCTGAGGCAGGAGAATTGCTTGAACCTGGGATGCTGAGGTTGCAGTGAGCTGAGATCATGCCACTGCACTCCAGCCTGGGCAACAGTCAGACTCAAACAAAATAAAACAAAAAACAAATGCAGGATAGTGGTTATTTCCTTTTTCTTTTCTTTTTTTTTAAGACGGAATCTCATTCTGTTGCCCAGGCTGGAGTGCCGCGGTGCAGTCTCAGCTCACTGCCATCTCCACCTCCAATGCTCAAGTAATTCTCATGCCTCAGCCTCCCGAACAGCTGGGACTACAAGTGCACCATGCCTGTTTATTTTTTGTGTGTATTTTTAGTAGAGACAGGGTTTTGCCAGGTTAGCCAGGCTGGCCTGGAACTCCTGGCCTCAAGTGATCCACCTCCTTGGCCTCCCAAACTGCTGGGATTACAGGCGTGAGCCACCATGCCCAGTCCGATAGTGGTTATTTCTGATTAAAATCTTATTCCTTAAGCTGAGTGGCGGACACTTCATTTTGTTATTATCTATATTTTTGTGTGGCCCCAAACTATTTGACTTTTTTTTTTTTTAATTAAAAAAAGCATGCACTGCCCTGCAAGACAGCAGGCCACCTCTTCTCTTCTTTGTAGGCTTTAATGATTTGGGTCTGCACAGTACAAAAAGCAGGGGCTAGGGACGACAATCTTTCACAGTGTCTGGTGACAGGTACTAAAAAAGAAAAAGAAAACCTCTCCTGGTGCCAGTTCAAGTATCAGTGGTTGGGATTTAATGAGACCTTTGCTGGCCTCACCCTACTACTTCTCACATTACATGAAACATCTCAGGCTTTAGGTAATCAGTGTTAGTGCTGTGCAGTCACAACGCATAATAAAGTTTAAGGGCCCTGGTATGGTGTGGCTTTCACCACCTCCTACTGATGGCACTCAGCACCGCTCAAATGTCACTCAAGACTGTGAGGACCCAGGGGAGTGCAGTCTAGGGACCTAGGACTTCTTAACCCCTTGAATGACTAGGATTGGGCAGGGAATGGGTGATAGGGAATTCCAGCAGTGCTCTAATGGTTAATAATGTTCTTATGTTTACTTTATAAAAGAGGACTGGAGTGAACATTTGCTGTCCAGGAATTTTAAGGACCTGTTGCTAAGGCAGGGGCTGATGGCAACGATCTGGGTAACCATGCTGGTAAAGCCTGAACAGGAATTGACTAATCACAGTGGAAAAGCAGGGCCAGACGACGGCAGGGCAGATCTCTGGTGATACTACCTGGATCTAGGTGCACCTGACCCTAACCTTGGGCGCTTTTGTTATTAAGCCAATAAATCCCCTCCTCGTTAATCCAATTTGAAACAAACTTACAACTTAGCAGTCAAAATGAGAGTCATAACATTCGTCCTAAAAACATGTTGCTAATTAACTTTGACTCTTTCTGCTTGCTCATATTCACCTGATTGATCCTTTGAAATGTCCACTGACCCATTCCTTCCTTGTTGCTCACTGCTATGACCCTTACCCAAATCTTGACCATCCTTCCAGTTTTGTGGCTGGAAGAGATGCCAGACCACCATGTAGGGCAGGGGATTCCCTACCCAGCCATGCATCATAATCATCTGCAGTGTTTGTCATTCTGCAGACTCCCAACCCACAGAGATTCTGAATCCATGGGTCTTGGGTGAGGTCCTGGAGTCCACATATTAACACACTTGTTATCACCCATAGTTCAGCTATGGTCAGGAACCAGGGATCTGAGTTCACATCTCACCTCTCCTCCTTTCCTTAAGACTACATTCCCAGAAATGGAATTACTGGGTTAATATCTATGATCCTATCAAAAAAATAGCAATTTTGATAGTTTCTCAAATTTACCCAAGTTTTTCTTTTTTTTTTTTTTTTTTTTTTTTGAGACAGAGTCTCACTTTGTCACTAGGCTGGAGTGCAGTGGCATGATCTTGGTTCACTGCAACCTCCGCCTGCTGTGTTCAAGCGATTCCCTTGTCTCAGCCTCCCGAGTAGCTGGGACTACAGGCGCGTGCCACCATGCCTGGCTAATGACTAATTTTTTGTATTTTAGTAGAGACGGGGTTTCACCATGTTGGCCAGGATGGTCTTGATCTTCTGACCTTGTGATCCACCCATCTTGGCCTCCCAAAGTGCTAGGATTATAGGCATGAGCCACCACACCCAGCCAAATCTACCCAAGTTCTAAAGGAAAACATCAGACTAAGAGAAGAAAACAAAAAGCATAGCAAATGCTACCCCAGCCATCTCTGGATTGCTTGTGCAATGTAAGCGGAAATGGTCTTGCATAAGACCTACTGCCTCCTAATTCCACATATTCCAATGGGGTGATGCATAGGTGCTAGTAAACATTTTGACTCCAATGCAGCAAATAACATTGAGTCACACAGTGAGAAAGCTATTCCATTTTCAGTGCTTTTTCAATGTCTAAGAACAAGAAAGTCTAAGCTTGATACATTTTAAGAATTTTAATATTTTCTATTCTTTTTTTAAAATTATTGTTTTGTTTTTTGAGATACAGTCTTGCCCTGTCTCCCAGGCTGGAGTGTAATGGCACAATCCCGGGTCACTGCAACCTTCACCTCCCAGGTGCAAATGATTCTCCTGCCTCAGCCTCCCAAGTAGCTGGGATTACAGGTACCCACCATCATACCCAGCTAATTTTTGTATATTTAGTAGAGACCAGGTTTCACCATGTTGGCCAGGCTGGACTGAAACTCCTGACCTTGGGATCTGCCTCCCTTGGCCCCCCCAAAGTGCTGGGATTACAGGCATGAGCCACTGCGTCTGGCCTTTCTTACTCTTTTGTATTTTTATATTTTTGTAGAGAAGGAGTCTCACTGTATTTCCTGACTGGTCTTGAACTCCTGGGATCAAGTGATCCTCCCCCCTCAGCCTCCCACAGTATTGGGGTTACAGGCATGAGCCACTACACTCGACTCAGCTTGCTGCTTGCATGTCTTGAACACTTTTCTGATATTGCCTAATCCTCCCTTTCAACTGAAAAGACAATAGAACCTTTAGTAGGCAAGAATATCAAGCCAGAAAGGAACAACAGTTAGTGTTCTTAGTGTTTGATTTGACAATTACCTTCTATTTATGTTATTACTGACAATTTCTGGCTTTCCAATATAAAATTTCTTTTAAAAATAAATGTACTTGGGATGTGGAGAAACTAGGACCCTCAAACATTGCTGGTGGTATTAGAAACTGGTACAGCCACTTTGGAAAGGTTTGGCAGTTCCTGAGAATGTTAAATATGGAAGGCACCATATGATCCAGAAGTTCCTCTCCTAGTTATATACCTATAAGAATTGAAAACGTGTCCATATAAAAGGTTATACACAAATATTCAAATAGCAGCATTATTCCGAATAGCCAAAAAGTCCAAATTAAATGTCCATAAACTGGTGAGCCGATACATCAAATGTGGTATATCCATACAATGGAATAGTAACTGACAATAAAAAGGAATCAAGTACGATACAATGCATACATAAATGAACCTTGAAAACAGTAAACCTGTGAACGTCATGAAAATGTAAAAAGCCACATATTTTATGATTCCACATATATGAAAAGTCCAGAATAGGCAAAGTCACAGAAATAGGAAGTAGATTAATGAGGCCAGGTGTGGTGGCTCACGCCTGTAATCCCATCATTTTGGGAGGCCAAGGTGGGCGGATCACTTGAGATCAAGAGTTTGAGATCAGCCTGTCCACCTTGGAGAAACACAGCTCTACTAAAAATACAAATATTAGCTAGGTGTGGTGGTGCATGCCTGTAATCTCAGCACTTTGGGAGGACGAGAAGGGCAGATCATGTTGAGGCTAGAAGTTTGAGACCAGCCTGGCCAACATGGAGAAACCCCATCTCTACTAAAAATACAAAACTTATCTGGGCATGGTGTTGGGTGCCTGCAATCCCAGCTACTCGTGTGGCTGAGGCAGGAAAATCACTTGAACCCAGGGGGTGGAGGTTGTGGTGAGCCAAGATCATACCACTGCACTCCATCCTGGGCGACATAGCAAGACTGACTCAAAAAAAAACAAAGAGAGAAAGGAAAGAAAGGGAAGAAAGTGAGGGAAAGAAGGAAGGGATGGAGGGAGGGATGGAGGGAGGGAAGGAGGGAGAAAGAGAAGAGAAGAGATTAATCGCTGTCAGTAATGAGGGGGAGGGGCAAATGGGAAGTGACTAATGGCTTAATGGGTACAGGGTTTCTTTTTGGGATGATGAAAATGTGAAAATGTTCTGAAATTCGATGGTGGTGATGGAGGCACAATTCTTTGAATAAACTAAAAACCACAGAATAGTATACTTTTTTTTTTTTTTTTTTTGAGACAGAGTTTTGCTCCGTAGCCCAGGCTAGAGTGCAGTGGTGCGACCTCAGCTCACTGCAACTTCCTGGTTCAAGCAACTCTCCTGCCTCAGCCTCCCAAGTAGCTGGGATTACAGGCACGCACCACCATGCCCAGCTAATTTTTTTGTATTTTTAATAGAGATAGGGTTTTGCCATGTCCACCAGGCTGATCATGAACTCCTGACCTCGTGATCCGCCCACCTTAGCCCCACAAAGTGCTGGGATTACAGGTGTGAGCCACCATGCCCAGCCTGAATTGTGTACTTTTAAAAGGTATTTGAGTTAAACTACAATAAAGCTGTTATTAAATAAATATATCAATGCACTTATGTTTATAACATGGATAGATGTTGTAACAAATTTTAAAGCAGGTAATGGTAGTGTAGCAGTATTATAAGACTTGTGGGCCAGGTGCAGTGGCTCTTGCCTGTAATCCTAGTACTTTGGGAGGCCAAGGCGGGTGGATCACCTGAGATTAGGAGTTCGAGACCAGCCTGGTCAACATGGTGAAACCCCATCTCTACTAAAAATACAAAAATATTAGCTGGGTGTGGTAGTGGACACCTGTAATTCCAGCTACTAGGG
The DNA here is from genome assembly GCF_001604975.1 of Cebus imitator. NCBI lineage: Eukaryota > Metazoa > Chordata > Mammalia > Primates > Cebidae > Cebus > Cebus imitator. Next base: position 1,586,718 of record NW_016107467.1, on the reverse strand, counting down.
ATGCTGAGGCAGGAGAATCACTTGAACCTGGGAGGCGCAGGTTGCAGTGAGTCAAGATCAAGCCACTGTACTCCAGCCGGGCAACAAGAGCAAAACTACATCTCAAAAAGGAAAAAAAAAAAAAGAAAGAATTGTGATGCCATGTGGGAACAAGTGAAGTTTCGAAAATGTTGCCCCAGTTGTCCTGGCTTGAGTGTTCCCCACACTCAAATGAAAAATGATATTCAGAATAACACAGAAGGCTTGGAGGGACAAGCAACTTCCATGCTTCCTCTCCATGGTGCCTGAGACAAGCATCTCCTTAATCGCTTAAAAGTCTCAAGCGTGCGACTTAATTAAACTTCAATTTCTGGAGTGTATAAATAATGAAATATGGCATTTATGTGTAGTGCTATTTACTTTGTAGCCTATTACTGCAAAACACACTGAATTATTAAAGCGAGTAATTGGTTCTACTCAGACCCTCTTCTCTGCTGTTTCCTGCTAGTTCTCTTATCAGTGCTTCTCCTGAACTGTCAAGCTAAATTAACTCAGGTGCACCTGAGGCTGCCATACAGACTGGCAGGGTAAGTTGGATGGAAAATCACGCTTCTTTCAAACACAGCCCCAAACTGTGCTGCTGGCAACTAGTTTTACTTACAGAAGGAAACAGAAATACGTGGGGGGAAATGGTAGAAGATGAATTTTAAGAAGGTAAATATGCTCACCTTATGGGAAGAATAGATTAGTGGTGTCTCCCTCCCTAGTGGAATGTTTTGCAAGATGAAACCATTTTTGCTATTTTAACACAGAGAAGGTCTGCAAATGAGGCGAGAGTGGCAGTTAAGGAAGTGGAAACAACACTTTGATACAGCCCCTAGACGGAGAGTCTGGTGGTGGATAATTATAGCCGTGCCAAGTGTTGGCAGTGAGAGTCCCTCCTAAAGCTCCCTGCAAACCACAGGCTTTGGAAGGCATGAATCCCCTGACAAAAATGTTCTCCCTTGATGCCATGATTAGATTCTTCACTCAGAACCCACACATGACACTAAGGACTTTGCTAACAGTTAAATCACTTTTAATGACCCATGGTTTCGAGTTAAATCAAATATCATAAATCTTTCAAGACAGAAGAGCTGGCAATTGCCTTGAAGTCATGGTATTATGTGAATAATGCCAACAGAGTGCCAAAAACTCCATGGAGGGCTTAATGACATTATTTGATAAATGCATTAATTATTAATAGTACATATTTAGCTTGGCTCATGATATCTGAAATGATGCTGTATTCTTTTTTTTTTTTTTGAGATGGAATGTCGCTCTGTCACCCAGGCTGGAATACAGTGGCGTGATCTGAGCTCACTATAACCTTTACCTCCCGGGTCCAAGCAATTCTCCGCTTCCACCTCCCAAGTAGCTGGGATTACAGGTTCCCACCACCACGCTCGGCTAATTTTTGTATTTTTAGTAGAGATGGGGTTTCACCATGTTGGCCAGGTTGGTCTTGAACTCCTGACCTCATGATCCACCCGCCTTGGCCTCCCAGTGAGGCTGTATTCTTAAAGTCTAGGTCTAATGCATAGTAGGTGTTCAGTGCCTAGCGTTGGTGATTACAGCTATGTGTGTACGTGTGTGTGTTTGCTTTTAGACATCATTGTGCATATACATAACTTTTAAAATCAGTGTCACAGCAACAATTCAAATCCAGAGAGCTGGACTTAAGAGGCCATGCTTTTAATCATTATTTTGCATTTGGAACCACACACAAGTTAGAAAAAGAGCCCTCTCTGAGCAGATGAAGCCCCTACGCAGGGTTCCTGGCATGTACTGATCTTCAGTCTCCCATCCCAGCCTCCCCGAGTGCTCATGTGCAGGGAATGATTTCCACAACAGACCTTCACCATCTCTACCTTCCTAATCCATCCATTTGCCATTCGTGGAGGTCATTCACATTTGTGTTTATTCTATGAAGGCACCTGGACTATTCTCATTTCATTTTTTCCCCTATGATTGTTCCTGACTTATAGGAGATTTTATTCCCCCATCTCCTTCTTCTTTCCAAATTAACATGTTATTGAGATTTTAAAATATGAATCGGCAGTGCTAGTTTGAAATAAATGGCTGTTGACATACGAGGGAGAAGAATTACATGAGGATTACATATTCTGCAAAGGGGCATTTCTCATTTCCTGAAAAAGAACATGAAGGACTTTGAAACTTAGAGGGAGGAAACGAAGACAAATGGTCTCCCCAACTAATTTCCAGCTTCTTAAGCCTCATGCCATTGAGGGATTTTTAATTTTTATGGTAATTTATATACTTTAAGTTATATAATGCATATACAAGTAGTGCATACATCATAGAAAATTTTCAACCACTACTGGCAAATGTGGGAGGGCACTGAATTCCAATTTCATAATTACTGTTAAAATTTTGGTATACTGGCTGGGCGCAGTGGCTCATGCCTGTAATTCTAGCACTTTGGGAGGCCGAGATGGATCCCCTGAGGTCAGGAGTTTGAGATCAGCCTAGCCAACATGGTGAAACCCTGTCTCTACTGAAAATACAAAAATTAGCTGGGCATGGTAGCATGTGCCTGTAATCCCAGATATTTGGGAGACTGGGGTAGGGGAATCGCCTGAGTCCAGGAGGTGGAGGTTTGCAGTGAGCCGAGACTGTGCCACTGCATTCCAGCCTGGGCAACAGAGTGAGACTCTGTCTCAAAAAAAAAAACAAAAAAACATTAGCTGGGCATAGTGGCAAGTAATGTAATCCCAGCTACTCGGGATGCTGAGGCAGGAGAACTGCTTGAACCTGGGAGGTGGGGGTTGCAGTGAGCCATTGCACTCGAGCCTGGGCAACAAGAGCGAAACCTCGTCTCAAAAAAATCTTTTTTGGTATACTGTCTTCCAGAGTTATACCCAATATATGTGGGTGTGTGTATATAAATATGTAAATATATAAAAACTTTTATACTTGAAGTAGGATCATTTTCATAACTTGTTTTTTTCTTACAAAATTTGAACAATCACAAAAAACTGGAGAGGTTCTAGAAAGCTATCAAATGGTTCAAATTGTCAGATTTGTTCTCAGGTACAGCATGGTGGTTAGCAGTTTTGCTCTAGAAGCACATGAACTTGCTTCAAATTCTAGGTCTGCCACTTGGCTGTCCTATCTTGGGCAAGTGCGTTAACCACCTTTAGCCCTCAGTTTCCTCATCTGTAAAATGGCCATACTGATGATAATGGACATCTGCTTTGGATTCTGGGGTTTCTTACTGGCATCCGTTTTTAGGACTTTCTGGTAAAAGCACCTTCATTTTATTTTGGAGACACCACTGTTTTTCTGTTCTCAGTCTGTGAGGCTTGGAGGGGTTGAATCAGCTGCTCCTCAACCCACCAGCTGTAGGCACATCTCATATGTAGCCATCAGTGATTGGATACACATGTGATACAAGTGAGGCCAACATAGGCCACCCTGGGACTTTGGCTGGATGGAATTTTCCTCTTAGGGGATACTAGAGGAGGAGGCTGCATGCCCAGACCTATTGGGAATTCTTACGTGGAGAAAACTTACCTGAGCGTATCACTCACACAGAAGGAAACAGAGCTTAAAAGGAGGCAAGATGGTTAGAAATCCTGGCTTCACCTGTGACTGAAGCTTTATCTTTTCACACTTTCCAGGTTTATGAATCAGTTAAAATTCCTTTTATGACTAAGTTATACAAACAGATAAGCTGGCATTCTATCACTTGCAATGGAAAGAGTTCTGCCCTATCCAATATGAGTTCCTACCTCTTAGGTTATTACAAAGATCAAATGAAATAAGGTGGTGAAGTGCTTAATAAGGCACCTGATGTATTTTAAGTCATCATTCAGTATTAGTTATCATCATAATTATTAAATACTAACATGAAATTCATCAGAAGACTTCATTTTTCTCTAAATTAAATTTTATATTCAAGCCAAAACCAGGCTAGGCAGGGCAGCAAAAAGCACATTATTTTATGTCTCAATACACTACCTTACTGTGAATCAGATTTGAACTGCTGGAAAACATTTTTTTTTTTTTAATTTGAGACAAGGTCTCACTCTGTCGCTCAGGCTAGATTGTAGTGGTGCAATCTCAGCTCACTGCAACCTCTGCCTCCCGGGTTCAAGCAAGTCTCATGACTCAGCCTCCTGAGCAGCTGGGATTTCAGGCACCTGCCACCATGCCTGGCTAATTTTTGTATTTTTGGTAAACACCAGGTTTCACCATGTTGGTCAGGCTGGTCTCAAACTCCTGACCTCAAGCAGATTTCGCCCACCTCAGTCTCCCAAAGTGCTGGGATTACAGGCATGAGCCACCACACCTGGCCACATTGCTTCAGCTTTGAATGAGTACCAAGAGACTGAGATTGGTGTATCATTTATTATATATAGAAGCTGAGTCGCCATTTCAAGTCATACCTGCCCCCACAGAAAAAGGCTGCTTGAATCTGCATCTTTTTAAAAATATATAAAATTGAAATAGAGATGGGGGGGTCTCACTATGTTGCCTAGGTTGGTCTCTAACTCCTGGGCTCAAGCGATCCTCCTGCCTCAGCCTCCCAAAGTGCTGGGATTACAGGCATGAGTCACCAGGCCCAGCCTTGAATCTGCATCTTAGCCCTTGCTAACACTTGCCGGGAGTTTCTGATGTGGCATGTTCAGTGCCAGCGTTTTACCTGCATTGTCTCCTTTTGTCACTGAACTTATTTCTGAGAAAGCCACAATTTGCTGAGGACTGACTTATTCAAAGTCACACAAGTGCTTCGCTGGGCCTAGTTATGGCTTGGTTACTAACAATGCAATGATGGATAATAACAGTACTCAGAACAGTCAATCATTTGGTGACTCCCATGAGCTAACCCTGTGCTAGGTGTTTTATGTACATTATTATTTCACCTCTTGGATCTCAGTTTTCTCACTCATAAAAGGGAGTCACATTTTGGATTACGCATTCTCTACAGTCTTATGTAAAGCTTGGATTCTAAATTATACATATGAGATCACAGTTTCTTATGTTGCTAAAAGAGATAGGGAATCATCTAAAAGTCACTTGAAATAGGCCGGGCGCGGTGGCTCAAGCCTGTAATCCCAGCACTTTGGGAGGCCGAGGCGGGTGGATCACGAGGTCAAGAGATCGAGACCATCCTGGTCAACACGGTGAAACCCCGTC
>NW_016107467.1:1554757-1581337 GCF_001604975.1 Cebus imitator | reverse complement strand
AAAAAAAAAAAAAAAACAAGAAATATATCAGGGTTCTTTTTGCTAGCACAAAATCAGCAACTCCCAATAAAGGTACATGTCAAAAAGCTTATTTTTCCAGGAGAAGTTTTCAGAACTTCATAATCTGATATAAATCAGAATATTTAAGGCAAATGTAAAATGAATTCTATCTTGAACAGAAGTCTTTTATTATTTGTAAAATTGTGCTAACATATGTATAGCATAAAACTTTGTCTTTTGTTTTTTTACAGTGAATTATAAATGAAGAGAAGTATTCCTAAAGAAAATCTGTTCTCAACTTCTCTTCCAAAGACTCTCACTTGTGAGTTTTAAAATACACAGTGTCAATATGGCCAGTATTTACTGAATTTAGTAAAGGTGCTAAACGCAGGTGCTATATTCAAATTAGTTAGGACTCTTTGCTAGTAAGTAACAAATGCAAGTCAAATTAGATTAAGAAAAAGGGGAACTGATTACATCACGGAATCTAAAAAAGCTTGAGACAGCACAGCCAGTGAAAGGCAAGAAGCTGGCCTTAGAACAACACTGGGAACTGACCCGAGAGACCACCTGACCCCACCCCACCCCATCTGGGTTGCTCTGCGTCACTTCTCGTCTCTCCATATCATCTTGGTTCCCATGAACACCCATTGCAGAACAGCCTTTTCCACTGGCAGAAATACGGCTGCAATCTCTGAGTTGCATAGTGTACAGCTTCAGCCACTAGAAACAGTTTGCCCTTATGCTGTTCCCTTAGGTCTCTGTTGTGCCAAACCCCTATTAACCTCAGTGGAGAAGGCACCAGGTTCAAGAGCTGAAGAAGAGACAGAGATAGGAAATGAGACCTGGGGTTTTACTGGGGGCTTCCATACAGGGGAGAGAGTTCAGTGGCAGCGGGCTGGGCAGGAGGACTGCCTTATATACAGCCCGGTGGTGGTGGGTTGGACAAGATGACTGCCCAGGCCAGACTGGGAGAGCTGCGCAGAAGAACTGCAACTGCTTGCAAAAGGTGTGCAGTTTATGTATTGCAGTGTTTTCACTTACCACCCTCCCCTCAACGACCACCACCTGGCAACCTTCATGCAACCCCAAACTCCCGGCCTCAATCCCCCGTACAGCCCGTATTCCACGGGAAAAGACGGGGGCTCAGATGTTCCTCATAAAACGTAAGAATGAATCTCTGGGTTGGCCGCTCCACGATTCCCTAGGTTGGAACACACGTTCAGGTGTGTCTGCCTCGCAGGGTCATTCTACAGGTATGCCCAAGCTACTGCTATCAGGTACATTTACCATATAGTCTGTGATCCCAGTTTTTAAAAATCCTTAAGAAAAGCTCTAATTTCACTCAGGAACCTACCTCTGGTAAGTTACCCACAGCATTTGATAAGGTCAAGTGCACACAATGGCTGCTCCAGAGTGGTGGGTGCTCACTTCCTGGGTGCCCCCCCAACTATTCCACTTTCTCCACATCAATAGTTCCAAGATTTTTATTTAAAAGAACCATCTGGTTCAGCTAAGATTATTTTGGATGTAATTACGGAACCCTCAACTTCAACACAGGGCCCAAGAAACGTTAGACCTTAGGATGCCTTGACTCCGGGACTCAGTGCTGTCCTCAAGGACCCATATTTTCTTTCTTTTTCTACTGCCCAAACAGATGGCTTTATCCTAAAGGGGATTCCTTTATGATCATGGTGGCAGCTGGAGCTATTTATTTCCTTGGTTGTATCTAGAAGATGGAGTCTTTTGTTTAATAATGTAAAATAAGTTCTTTCCTTCTGGCTGATTGGGCCAGGTTGGGTCATATGACACACCTGTGAACCAATAGCTATTGGCAGAGAAATGAATGGATTGATGGGCTTAGTCCTGGATACAAGAAGCTCACACTATGAAAGGGATGGATCATCATGGTGGTCTCAGACACTCCCTTGGGGTGACCTAGTGAGACACTATCTCACTGTGCCTTCCAGTGACTGAATTCCCATCATACTAAGAATACATTTCAGTTTCCCAGTGTGGCCTTTGAGCTCTTGCCTGATCTCAACCCCATTTAGTTTTCTAAAAACTCTCTTACCTCTCCTCCTTTTATTACAAATAATAAAAAATAATAAAATCTATTTAAAAGGAGAAACATCCCTTTCTTTTAACAGTGTTACCTTTTTTTTTTTTTTTTTTTTTTTTTTTTTTTTTTTTTTTTTTTGAGATGGAGTCTTGCTCTGTTGCCCAGGCTGAAGTGCAGTGGTGCAATCTTGGTTTACTGCAACCTCTGCCTCCTGGGTTCAAGTGATTCTCCTGCCTCAGCCTCCCAAGTTGCTGGGACTACAGGCGCCCACCACCGCGCCCAGCTAATTTTTGTATTTTTAGTAGAGACGGGGTTTCATCATGTTGGCCAGGATTGCCTCGATCTCTTGACCTCATGATCTGCCCACCTCGGCCTCCCAAAGTGCTGGGATTACAGGTGTGAGCCACTGTGCCTAGCCTTAATGGTGTTACTATTAAAGACCCTCACTATTCTTCTAAAGGCTATAGGACTATTTTGAATATTATTAGATAAGAAGGAGCTTAATACTATAAGTAAAGTCATAGAATAGGTCTTGCACAGCCAGGTCCTGCACTCATTCATTAGTTCATTCAACAAATATTTATTGAGTATCTACCATGAGATCATCTCTGTTTTAGGAGTCAGTGAAACAGTGATTAAAGAGATCACTGTTAAGTGTACATGAGGGGGCAGGAACAAATAAAATACAATATTCATACAGTGGGTGCTATGAAAAGCAAAGCACTAGGCAGGGTAAGGAAGAAGAGAGTGATGGGGAGGACCCTGTGTTCTTCAACAGCTAGGAGGACCCCTCTCAGAAAACATTTGAGCATAGTCCTGAAAGAAAAGGGGGAGTTGGCCGTGCTAGGATGTGCGCAGACATTCCAGCACAGAGAATGGATGCATACTGCTGAAGCAGGAATGGGCTTGGTGTATTTGAAGGTCAGTGTGGCTGAAGCGGAGCAAGTGAATGGGGAGTGGCAGGAGAGGCGGCCAGAACACTAAATAGGGTTAAGATCAGGCAAGGGCTCAAAGGTCACACTGGGAAACTGAAATTTATTTTAGAGGGCTTTAATCAGCAAATGGGTGGAACCCCATCTGGTCTACTTAGCACAGATTATTTCAGCAGCTGTGAGGAAAATGGACTGTAGAGGGCGCTAGAGTGAAACCACACAAACCAGAGAGTAGGCACCTGTAGGTGTCCAGGCAGGGAATAATGGTGGTTAGGAGCTCAGTAAGTAACCACGGAGTAGAAATGGTGGAACCGGGGCATGTACTTTTGAGACAGAACCAAGAGGGCTTACTGCGTGAGTAGGTGTGGAGGGTGATCGAGGGGATTCATGAACCAATCAGCAAAAATGAATTGTGGATAGAATCAAGACTCACACTACATAATATCATAGATGGTGCTCAAGATCTGGACACCTTTAATGTGCTCTGGGGGTTCTCGGCTAATTATGGGATGGCCATAGATGAAGCCTTTTGCTGTAGAACACCATCTCTTCTTAGTGAGACGTTTATTCAGGTTTGAATACTCTGAGAACACTTATCTCAGACACTAAAGAGAACTGCAGGAAATTGTGTCTCTTGATGAGACGCATGATTCCTTTCACTGGAGCAGCTGGGGATGCTGCCAAGTGTAATGTATTTCTGTATTGTCTCCTTTCCCTCATCCCCAAATTCTGGGAGGGCAGCATCTCCATTCACCATTGTACCAGGAGTGCCTGGTAGAGTAAATGTGCAATCACCTTTGCTGAATGACTGTGGAATGAAATGGCAGAGGAAAACTACAGGGCTTAGATGTAGCTTAAGTCTCCCTTAGAAGCCATATTTTAAAAGAAACAGCAGTATCCAGGCCAACACAGAAGAAAAAGAATAAAGTTCTGGAGAGGGTTGAGGTTGAGTAATCAGCAAGAGTCCGAGGATGGAGCCCATAAATGAGAAACAGTGATTTTGCAAGAGTTAGCACAAAGGGCCATGCGATAGCCATCGTTGGGATTTTGTTGCTAAACTTGATGATCTCATCACAGGATCATCAAATGCCTGAGCTGGAAGAGATCTCAGACAACTTTTGGATTAATTTACTCATTTCACAGATGAAGAAAATAAGCTGAAATGGCTTTGGACTAGAACCCAGTTTGCTGGACTCCACATGCCAAATTCTTTTTTATATTGCACTGATTCGCAGGTAAACTTCCTTTTCCATATGTGGGCTCAAGGAGGAGTTTTCAGAAGCAACCTAAAGAGAGTCTTCTAATGTCTAAAATCTATTCCCAAGTACAATTCTCATCTTATGACGCAGTTCCATGAAAAAAAAAAAAAAAAANAAAAAAAAAAAAAAAAAAAAAGATCTCTCTTGATAAACCTTTCCTCTTATTCAGTGAAAATGAGGCAGCCCATCATGGTTCCCTTTTTCAAATGGCTGCTGGAAAGCTTAGAGTTAAATTTAACACTTAATCCTACTAACAAAAGTACTGTTTATTTTTTGACAACAGTATTTATTTACCCCTCTTCTTTATGACTTTTCACTTTTTATATCATTTCAATGGACTTATTGTATATGTGCCTTTTACTATGTGTCGTCTCAAATTCTTTTTGGAAGTCAGCCAGCTATAAATCACCAATAAACCAAAATAGAAGGAAGATTTCATTTCTCTTGTGCACTGGGACTGCTGCTTCCAGTAAGATGTTCGTTTTCAAATCCTCTCCACCCTTGACAGAAAAGCTCAGACCTTACTTACCTTCTGGCTTTATATTTATAGAGAAGGAGGCCACCGCAGGACAGATTGCATACAAATGACTAGTTATAAAATTGTAGGGTCTGCCTACTAACGAGGCAAGTCCTTGGAAACTTCTGTGAAATGAAAACAAGATGTGGAAGGAGAGTGCTATGTTTCCTGCATTGACGTGGCAGAACTTCACTTACAGCAGCCCCCTAGGGGAGGCGAGGCAGCACAGGCTGTGGATGGTAAGCAGGTGGTGGACTGTGTCGCATCCAACTCCAGGCTCTCAGCTAACTACAACTGCAAGTCTGACCCTCCCCAGGCCAGAGAGATGAGATCACATAGCCTTCATCTCTTCTGGATTCTAGCCATGTCAAGAGATTAAAGCACTCGTTTTCTGAAAACACGAGGCTTTCTCTTCCTTCCCTAAATAAAATTCCTCCTAAACCACAAAAATTTAACCCAAGCAGAATTAGGAAAGCAATAAAGGAGCCCTAGTAGAGATCTTTCCTCCTGCTCCCTCACAACTTCAGAATCTTCTGCTGCCATTTCTGTTGAGGTAGCAAGAGAAAGATCCCAGAAAATGTCGGCTGTTTACGCATTTGAGTCTGAGACTTCCTGTTTTGTTTTTTATTCCTTCCCCAGTTTTAAAATCTTGTTCTTTATTCCTATGGTGTTGGCCATGATTTCCATGATAATCTAAGAGATATGTTCAAAAGAAAAATGGCTTCAAGTGTACGGTTGCTCCTGGAAATAGTCCTTCCCTAAAACATCCATTTGGATTCTGTTCATGATCTCCTCCTAGTCAGAGCCACTTTGTTCAGATAGAGACAAAAAGATGCTGCGCCACTGTTCTCAACACCTTGAAGAATGAGACAGTTCCAAAAATCTATAGTGTTTCTTTCAAAAACATCTCAGTAAAATTACGAATTGCAGGCAAGTCTATGGCATGACATCAGCATAACAGGTAAGTGCTCAACCAGAGCCCACACTGCCTGAATCTTTATCCTTCTCTACCAGGTTACCTGTGAACCTTGGACGAATTGCTAACCCTTGTGCAATACTTTTCTCATCTGAAAAGTGGGGATCACATTGGTGCTTATTTGCAAAGCAGGTTCTCAAACTTTGTTATGCATGAGAAACAACAGGAGGGACTTGTTAAAACACAGGTTGCTGATTCTGATTCTGATTCTGTAGGGCTGGGGTGGGGCCAGGAATCTGCATTTCTAACAAGTTCCCAGATGATGCCTGTGCCACTGCTCTGAAGTCTACACTTTGAGAACGACTATCAAAGGGTTATGGTGTGGGCCATGCACTGTGGCTTACACCTGTAATCCTAGCACTTTGGGAGGCTGAGGCAGGTGGATCATTAGGGCTCAGGAGTTCCTGGCCAATATGGTGAAACCCTGTCTCTTTACTAAAAATTAGCTAGGCGTGGTGGCACACGCCTGTAATCCCAGCTACTTGGCAGGCTCAGGCATGAGAATCACTTGAACCCAGGAGGCTTGGGCCTGGGAGACAGAGGTTGCAGTGAGCCAAGATCGAGCCACTGCACTCCAGCCTGGGCGACAGAGCGAGAATCTGTCTCAAAAAAAGAAAAATCGGGGGTAGGGGGAGGTTATGGTGTGGATTATGTAGCTGTATATGTAAGTGTTAACTGTGACTATTTTTATGTACTGCGGTTAGCACTGTCCCTGGCAATAGGTTAGCTACGTTAAGGGGTGACAGTTATTATATTATTATCTTACCAGTTGTCCCATCAAACTTAGAAATTATATTAAACTTGCAGTTAAACCCTAATTAATCTATTATAAGAAATTCCAGTATAGAAGAGGGGAAATCCTATTAATTTCCTAACAAATATATCCTTAAAAATTGTATACATCCAGAAAGAGCTGTAAAGTGTTATAAGTACTTTAAAGTGATAGATTATTGGGAGCTTTTTTCCCCACTAAAACTTGTCAGTATCCATCTGTACTGAGGCATAAGGCAAACAAAGCTGACACAGCTCCTTTTTGAGGTTTCGTGTCTTTTCTCTTGATTACAGTAATAGCGCCAAAGAGATTTAGTCATTATGGTCAAAAAGGAATTTTTCAACTTTTTTCAGGTTGAAATTAAAGAGCCCAGCAAATGAGGACGTTGCAATGGCAGTTAGAAACAACAGTTTTGAAAAGGGCAGATGAAACAGACCCGCTACAAGACAAGGGATGGTGGAAAACCCACCACAACAAAGGAAATGAACGCAAATCCCTAACCTGCGGGCGCTCCAGCAACCCAAAGGCCAAAGACAAAGCGCTCGGATGAAAAGCCTCCACGCGTAAGCTTTGTGACGGGAAACAGTATCAAACAGAAGGTCGAAGGTTAAGATGTTTTCCTTGTAGGACCCTTTGACCACACTTGAACCTGAAACAGAATGAAGATCAGGAAACCCCCACTCCGTCTTTTCTGTACCACTCAAGAGTCCTTTCAAGGAGAAAACTTCTTTATAATAAACTTAGGTCAAGTGTCTCTTCTGTTCTAAGCACGGGGGTACTCGAGGTTGAATAAGAGGCAGCCAGTCCTTGGTAAACATCTAACTTTTCCAACTCAATCAGATCTACGGTTTCGGCAAAATTCTCCAGTGAAACATGAGAATTAGATAAGCATTCTTGCATCGTGATGGCTTTTGAAAAATTAAACAAAGAGTGCATGTTTGCAAGAGTGCAAAAATACGCCTTGCCTTGACAGTTAAAAAATGTAACGTACAAAACCACTTTCCTTGACACTTCAAAATGTACATGATTATCAGCACTGAGCTGTTAGGAGGAGTCCACCAAGGTGGGTCTTCATTTCAATCGGGCCAAGAAACAGATGTGGGCAGCCCGTGGGTGAAACTTGGAAGTCTGTCTCTCCGGCCCAAAGCCTCCCTTGGACTTGACACGGGTGTATGGAGCGAGACACGGGTCCCCAGATGGGATTCTGGGGTTGCCACGACTCACCTAGCCAACTTCTCCAGTCTCACAGCGCCCCGGCTGTCCGCTCTAGGGCGCGGACGCGGGGGACGGCGCCTCCGAGCTCCCGGGCCGGCTCTGGGGAGGGCGCCTGGCCCCGGCCAGCGTGCGGGGACCGGCGCGGGGTGGCGCTGCGGGGCGGACGCGGGGCGCGCGGGCGGCGCAGGGGGCTCAGCGCGGCCGGCGCGCAGGGACAGCAGCGCCAGCAGCAGCGCGGCCAGCGCGAGCAGGAGCAGCGCCGCCGCCTTGCTGCGGAGCTTCATGGTGCGGCACGGCGGCGTCGGCGTCGGCGGCCCCCGGGCGGCTCGGCCCCGCTGCGCATCGCGGCGGCAGCGGCGGCGGCAGGACCAGTGCAGCAGCGCGCGGCGGTCGCCTCCTCCGTCTGCCAGCCGGGGACTGGGGTCGTGGCGGCCGGCGGGCGCCCGACGGCGGCGGCGGCGGCGGCGGAGGAGGAGGAGCAGGAGGGGTGGGGGAGGCGGTGCGAGCGGGGCTCCAGGAGGAGCAGCCTGCACCTACCGTACTGTGTGGAGTAGCCGCCCCTCCGCCCACCCGCCCGCCAAGCGCTTGGGCTTCTGGTAGCGCAAACTCAAAACCACTTCGTTCATTCATTCGTTCGTTCGTTTACCTCCCCATTCACCCACCCACCCATGCCATCCACTCGTCCCTCTGATTCTCTCAGGCCATGATTAACTTATTTGTTCATTTATTCCATATGTTTCCCCCTAATTTATTTTATCCATCTATCCACACATTCGTGCACTTATCCACACATCTTCTCAGGAACATGTCTGTCCTGTTTGCACAGTGCAGAGGTCTGCACGTGGTGGTGCCAATAAGTACCTGTTGAATAAAATCTTGCTGCCTCTGTCTTGCCACGTCCCTTCTTTCTGGAGGAGGATATACTCAACAAAGACACAAGTAGTAAAGCAAAGCAAGTAAAATTAGTAGTTGGGGTTTCAGCCTCAAACACCAAAGTAGAACTTGGGACAGCTGGACTGGACCGAACAGATCCATGTAGCCTGAAGAAATTAGAGAATGAATTTCAAAGTCTGAATTTGAAATCTGACACTGTCACTTAACTGGCTTGGTGATCCTGAGGAAGCTACACAACTTTCTTAAGCCTTAACTTCCTTACATGCAAAATGAGAATAACAATACTGCTCACCACAGAGGCATTTTGTGGGCATTAAATTCAATAATGCCTTCAAAGACACTAGCACAGTGCCTGGCTCACAGTAGGTGCCTAATAAAAGTTCTGTAATGATTAGTCCAATAAAACATAGCTTATCATATATACATTAACACACATTTTATTTTCTTTCCGGCACAGATTTGAGATAGAGTAATAACTTCATGACACAATGTAAGAATGGCTTCTTTGGAGACTTTAACAGCTTCAATAGCCAGATGAAGGTCATAATTTCCAGACTATTCTTCCAGAGCATCCCCAGTCACAAATCTGAAACATTAGGACACATCCTCTATGACTCAGGGTGAATTGACAGCCAGGACTCCATTAACCATTAACTCTCTTTTCAGCACACCATAGAACAAAGGACACTAGTTATAACAACATCATCCCTGAGTTTCTTTTCTTTTTCTTTCTTTCTTTTTTTGATTGCTCTATCACCCAGGCTGGAGTGCAATGGCACCATCTCGGCTCACTGCAAACTTTGGCACTCCAGTTCAAGCCATTTTCCTGCCTCAGCCTCCCAAGTAGCTGGGCTTATAGGTGCACACCACCACACCCAGTTAATTTTTGTAGAGATGGGGTTTCACCATGTTGGCCAGGCTGGTCTCGAACTCCTGACCTCAAGTGATCTGCCCACCTTGGCTTCCCAAAGTGCTGGGATTACAGGCGTGAGCCACTGCACCCGGCCTGTCCCTGAGTTTCTGCAAGATTCCATGTTGCTTTATAAATCATCTAAAATTCAGTTATATTCTGAATTATTCTCATATTAGCATTTGATTTTAGTTCCTTGAGAACCTATTGTATTTAAAGTTCTAGGGATAAGAATATTTAGTAATGTGGAAGCTCTTGCCAAGCAGACATCTAGGAAATGGCAGGGTGCAGGTTCAGTGTGGGGGACATGTTGTGGGTGAGCAAGCACAAAGAATCCATTAGTTTTCAAAGATGATGAGGGGAGGGTGCCATCCTATAGGAAGCATCTGGAATTCTGAGAAGGCTGATAGGTTCTACTAGCATACACAAAACATCCTGCAATGCTCAGGACATGGCAACAACAAAAGCTATCCTGGGTCAACACGGGACCCTGTTGAGAAACACTAGGCCAGACTGAGTCCTGATATTTAGACCTTTCAGGTTTTGAAATGGCCACCACTATGTTGATAGGTGGCGCAGAGAAGCAGGCATTCTCAATTCTGTCTTGCCCCCTCCCTTGTACCTCTAGGAGGATGAATGCAACAAAGATAAACTAAGGCAAAGTGAGTCAAAGTAACACTTGATTAGTAGCCAGGGTTTTAGCCTCAAACACCAAAGAATAATTTGGGACAGCTAGACTGGAACAAAGAGAGGACTCAGTTTTCTTGAACCTCATTGAAGCAAAAAAAAAAAAAAAAAAAAGCCTGATTTACCTCCTTCTACTGAGTCCAAACCCAACTTTTGTTTGGATTGCTCTGATTGGTGGAAAACTACATTCCATCCTCTAATTTTTTTTTTCTTTTTTCATTTTTTTTTTTTTGGATGTGTGCAAATCTCAATTTAATTGCAAAAGACTTCATTTACAGCACATTCAATAATGAACCAACAGGAAAGTTGCTGACTTCAGAACATATGAATATATAAAAATTCCTTGCGATTCAGGTAGTCAAGATAATAAGCACATACAAAGAAAGCAATCTTCATTTTTATGAAAACTTGTACATTTTAAAAAGTGACTAGGCATACTTGGAAGTTCAAAGCAATAGAATGTACCTTGCGGGCAAAGGAGGATGAAAACCCTTTTCCATGGTTTTAGGCAAATGTATATCAAATATATCCCAATTCCACTTGATAAAGTCAGTTGGATGACCACCTCGAACCAGGCTAGGGCAGAAAATTAGTAAAAGCGGGCCCTGGGTCGGGATGTGAATTCAGAAGAGGAGCACCAGATCCCATGCAGCGCCAAACACACCCGTCCCACCCTCTAACACAGACGAGGCATATCAGCCCATGTTCCTCGACACAGGATGCACGAGAACAGTCATCAGATGGTTACTGCTCCCACGGCCTAGTGCTTTCTAGTGGTCTTAATTCAGGCCATGGAGAAAATCCTTTACCGCTAAACACAAATTGTCACTGAAGTTAAGTCATAAAGGCTGTTATGGAGGAAATTCTTGTAACACATACATAAGGACTTCTATTCATCTAACTAGAACAATGATTACACAACTGACATTCCTGTTTTCATAAGGTTTTGTTCTCTACACTGCAATGGCTTAAGAAAAAGTTGTCTATTTTGGGTTTTACTTTACACTTTCAAAAGAGACAGAACAGAGAGGAAAAAATGTAAAATGTGACTAACCGCCCAACTTTGGGGTCCAGCAGGTACGAAAGCGGACTTCTCTGACTCTAGGTTCATCAGATTTGGGGGAAGTTTCAGTGCCTAGGGAAGGTTAGTGAAGCTCGTTACACCCCCAATCCTACAAAAAGAATTCTACAGCTCATCTATCACAGTGTTCTAGCAAAGCATTTGTTGGAAACCATAGGTTTTAACCTAACGTCTAAATTTTTAAAAGTAGCATTTCAGCAACAAACAAGCTCAGAGAGCTCATCGCAAAAGTGAAGTAACAAAACTATTGCTCAGGTATCTGAAAAGTCCAGCTGCTGCCCTCAAGTCCGCCCACTTGAAGGCTTACACAGACATGTAAGGTGGCAGCGGCTCCTTGGCAGCACCATTCACAGTGGCATCATCATATGGGGGTAATGTCATTGCAGGTAACATAAACCGGGACATCTGGGGAGTTCCTGCCATTGATGTATCCATAGCAGTTCCAAACACAGCTCATCAAGTACCCCTTAAAAGTGAAGATAATGAGGCTGGGCACGGTGGCTCATGCCTGTAATTCCAGCACATTTGAAGGCCGAGGCAGGTGGATTACGAGGTCAGGAGATCAAGACCATCCTGGACGACACGGTGAAACCCCATCTCTACTAAAATGCAAAAAATTAGCCGGGCATGGTGGTGTGCACCTATAGCCCCAGCTACTCAGGAAACTGAAGCAGGAGAATTGCTTGAACCTGGGAGGCAGAGGTTGCAGTCAGCCGAGATGGCGCCACGGCACTGCAGCCTGGTGACAGAGCAAGACTCCATCTCAGGGCCGGGAGTGGTGGCTCAAGCCTGTAATCCCAGCACTTTGGGAGGCTGAGGTGGGTGGATTACGAGGTCAAGAGATCGAGACCATCCTGGTCAACATGGTGAAACCCCATCTCTACTAAAAATACAAAAAATTAGCTGGGCATGGTGGCGCGTGCCTGTAATCCCAGCTGCTCAGGAGGCTGAGGCAGGAGAATTGCCTGAACCCAGGAGATGGAGGTTGCGGTGAGCCGAGATCACGCCATTGCACTCCAGCCTGGGTAACAAGAGCAAAACTCCGTCTCAAAAAAAAAAAAAAAAAAGTCAAGATAATGCTCATAAACAGAATAATAATAGGGACCAAATAGGTAGGATTCACTGACGTGACATCATCTCTGTAGGGAAAATTATGTATTCCTGTATGGAGTGTGGATAAACAAGCACAGTGATTGCAACCAAGGTGCTCAGGGCAAAATCAAAGATCTGGTAACAGAAGAATGGGATGATCCAGGCTGTATGCTGCTTGTATGCTCCATAAGTAGCATAGCACATATCAGGATCATGAGAAATCTCAATGGCAATGCACATGTAGTTCCAGATGGCTGGGGAGGCCTCAGAATCATGGCAGAGGGTGAAAGGCACTTCTTACATGGTAGTAACAAGAGAGAATGAGCTACATCCGCTAATGGTATAGAAAAGGCCTGCAGATTCTCTTACCCATGGCTTAACCAATGTCTCACTTAGATGTCTGATAGAAAAAAATGCTTATTTATAATGCTTTATAAATTATCTAAAATTCCATTATATTCCAAATCATTGTTATATTGAAATTTTAATTCTTTGAGAATCCACTGTATTTAAAGTTCTGGATGTGGGAATATTTAATAATTTGGAAGCTCTGAAATCTATTTTTTCTCTTAGAATCTTGATACCTCTAGTTATCTAGTTGCTCAAGCCAGAAATTAGGTGGAAACCATCCTTTTTCCCTCACTTCTTATATTGGTGATCTATTGTTGCAAAACAAATGATCCCCAACATTTAGTGGCTTAAGATATGAGCATAATCTCATAGTTTATGTGGGTCAGGAATCTGGGCATAGCTTAGCTGGGCCCTCTGCTTCACAGTCTCTCAAAAGGCTACAATCAATTGTTGATCCAAGTCTGTGGTCTCATCTGAAAGCTCAGCTAGGGAAAAATCTGCTTCTGGTTTCACTCACGTGATTTTTGGAAGGATTAGTTTCTTTTCGAAGTTCAGCTTATCAGTCTTTTCTCTGATGGCTACTGGGTTTGGTGTTTTGTCTAAGAAATCTTTGCCTACCTCTTGGTCTCAAGAAATTATTTTTTCTTCTTTTACAATAGAGCTGTCTGGGTTGAGCACGGTGGTTTACCCCTGTAATCTCAGTACTTTGGTAGAGGAGGTGGGAGAATCACTTGAGGCCAGAAGTTCAAGACTAGCCTGGGCAACAAAGTGAGACCTTATGTCTACAAAAATAAAAATAATAAATAAAAGACAGAAGTTTCTGTGATAATGGCAATGTTCAATATCTGTCCCATCCAATATGGTAGTCACTAACCCCATGCGGCTGTTGAGCACTTGAAATGTGGCTACCACAACTAAAGAAATGCTTTTTAAATTTTATTTAATTTAAATAGTAACATGGGGCTGGTGGCTGCTGTGTTGGAAAGCACAGTTCTAGATTCTACATTATCTGATTTTTCACAAGTAGATCTACAACCCATCATGGATTATTTTTATGTGTAAGGTATAAAGGTAGAGGACAGGATTTATGCTTTTCTATGGATATTTAATCCATTTGTTGAAAAGAACATCTGTCTCTTAGTAATTTTATTAGTATCTGTTGTAAATCAGTTGACCATCTATACCATTGTGGAATATTATACAGCTTTTAAAAAATAATAAATTAGAAGGCAGAAAAGCATGAGCTCATGTTCTGTAGTAAAATTTCTTAGGGTCAAATATTAGCTACATTCCTTACTAGCTGCACACTTCTGGGCAAGTTACTTTCTCTTTCTAAGCTTCATTTCCTCATGTATCAAAGGAGGATAATAATAGCATTTATATATTATTTGTGAGAATTAAGTGCAGCAATTTTATGTGAAATTAATGGTTACCATAAAGCATTCAACACCAGTTACTAGTTGTTAACCATTCATCCTAACCTGCCCCAATCTGGAGCCCTATCCAGCAAACATTGATGTAATAAAACAGTGATTAAGAAGAAATACAGATTGATTGATATTATAAAATATTTATATTTGTGTATATATATATACATATATTCTTATTTTTGAAGTTATAAATGTACTAATAGTAGTAGTCATCATTAACATTCATTATGTCTTACTAAATGCTAATTCTATTCTAAGAACTTTTTGCCTGTGTTAACTCATTTAATCTTAGGGGTAGATGCTAGTATGTCATTTTATTGATAAGGAGATTAAGACACAGAAGAGTTACAGAAGAGTTAGCTAATTTGCTCAGCTAAAAAAAAAAAAAAAGCAGATAGGACTTCCGGTTTCTAGTCTGGCATGTGAAGAGTTTATACCTCATTATTCTGTCCTAACAACAAGTGAAAGGTTGCACAAACTGAAAATTAACAACTCTTTTTATGACCATCAGAGAAGTAAGGTCACAGAGTAAACCATTGTCTCAGAATTTGAAGAGTCAGGGAAATACAGAGAATTAAGTGCAACTTAACCCTACTGGAAACCTCTCAGGAACCAGTGCTGGGGTAGGAAAACCTAAACTATAATTTGCAAATTGCTGAAGGCTCAGTGTGGATATGTGAGAAAGTTAAGAACCCTGGTCGGTGGGGGTGCTCAGTCTTATGAGGCCCACACTCTTGTGAGTTTACCTCTGCCAGGTTCTCACAGTGAAAACTAGAAGAAAATCCCCTCCTGCTCTGGCAAGGGGAGGAAAAAGTAATCACTTTGAAATACATCAGGCCTTCTTAACAAGGCCTGCCCTCAAGAGGAATTATTTTTCATTAGAGTCTAACCTATTGGGGTTTATCAGAGCCTAACTGAACTGGGGAAGGGAAATGCCTAATTCAGCTCCCTTTAACCATCCTGTCCCACCCAGGAAGAGGGGGACTGGGAAGCAGTTGTGAAGTTTCTAGCCAAGGGGCACAGGCTCACTAAAAGACAGCAACATAGGACTATAGAATGCTTCCCCTCCCCCACACCCTACTGCCACATCACTAAAAGCCTATTTACCATAGTTTGTTTTCTCCATTACGTCATATACAGCATGCAACAAAAAAATTACATGGCATACCAGAAGGCTAAAAATATGGTTTGAGACAATGCAAACACTCGAACTAGACTCAGATATACCACAGATGTTGGAATTATCACACTGAATATTTATTTAATTTGTTGGTAAATAGATTTTACTTTTTAAAATTTCAATAGGTTTTTGGGGAACAGATGGCGTTTGGTTACATGAATAAGTTCTTTAGTGGTGATTTCTGAGATTTTGGGCACCCATCACCCGAGCAGTGTACACTATACTCAACGTACAGTCTTTTATTCCCCACTCTTTCCCCCAAGTTCTCAAAGTCCAATGCATCATTCTTATGCCTTTGCATCCTCATAGCTTAGCTCCCAAATATGAGTGAGAACATACAGTGTTTCGTTTTCCATTCCTGAGTTACTTCCCTTAGAATAATAGTCTCAAATCCCATCCACGTTGCTGAGAATGCCATTATTTCACTCCTTTGTACGGCTGAGTAGTATTCCATGGTATACACGTACCACATTTTCTTTATCCACTCATTGATTGATGGGCATTTGGACTAGCTCCATATTTTTGTAATTGCAAATTGTGCTGCTATAAACATGCATGTACAAGTATCTTTTTTGTACAATGACTTCTTTTCATCTGGGTAGATAACTAGCAGTGGGATAGCTAGATCAAACAGTAGAGCTACTTTTATTTCTTTAAGGAATCTCCACACTGTTTTCCGTAGTCATTGTATTAGTTTATATTCCCACCAACAGTGTAAAAGTGTTCCCTTTTAACCACTTCCATGCCAGCATCTATTTTTTTTTTATTTTTTTAATGGTCATTCTTGTAGGAGTGAGGTGGTATCACATTGTGGTTTTGATTTGCATTTCCCTGATAATTAGTGATGTTGAGCATTTTTCCAAATGCTTGTTGCCCATTCATATATCTTCTTTTGAGAACTGATCAGACTGGAAACTTAAAACAACTATGATTTACAATCTAAGGGCTTTGTCATAGTCCATTTAGTGTTGCTATAAAGAGAAATCTAGCTGGATAATTTATTTTTTATTTTTATTTTTACTTTTTTGAGAGGGAGTCTTACTGTGTTGCCCAGGCTGGAGTGCAGTGGCATAATCTTGGCTCACCGCAACCTCCACCTCCTCGGTTGAAGAGATTCTTCTGCCTCAGTCTCCCGAGTAGCTGGGATTACAGGCACCTGCCACCTCATCCAGCTAAGTTTTGTATTTTTTAGTAGAGGCAGGGTTTCATCATGCTGGCCAGGCTGGTCTTAAACTTCTGACCTCAAGTGATTCACCAGTCTTGGCTTCCCCAAGTGCTGGGATTAACGGCGTGAGCCACCGCTCCTGGCCTATTTTTGAAAAAAGAAGTTTAGTTAGCTTACAGTTCTGCAGGCCATAGAAGCAGCATGGCACCAACATTTGCTTCTGGTGAGGGCATCAAGCTTCTTCCACTCACGGTGAAAGGTTAAGGTAAGCCAGCCATGTACAGAGATCACATGGCCAGAGAGGAAGCAAGAGAGCAAAAGGGAGGCACCAGGCAGAAAAAGAAATGGAACAGAATATCCAAGAAGTGTGGGACAACTACAAAGTTATATGTACAATGACTGAGAAATTTACTTATCTCAACTTTTTTTTTGAGACAGAGTTTTACATTGTTGCCCATGCTGGAGTGCAGTGGCATGATCTTGGCTCACTGCGACCTCTGCCTCCTTGGTTCAAGTGATTCTTGTGCCTCAGTCTCCTGAGTAGCTGGGATTACAGGAGCATGCCTCCATGCCTGGCTAATTTTTGTATTTTTAATAGAGACTAGGAGCTGGGCACAGTGTCTTATGCCTGTAATCCCAGCACTTTGGGAGGCCGAGGTGGGTGGATCACCTGAGGTCAGGAGTTTGAGACCGGCCTGACCAACATGGAAAACCCCATCTCTACTAAAAATACAAAATTAGCTGGTATAATGGTACATGTCTGCAATCCCACCTTACTCAGGAGGCTGAGGCAGGAGAATCACTTGAGCCCAGGAAGTGGAGGTTGCCGTGAGCCAAGATCGTGCCATTGCACTCCAGCCTGGGCAACGAAAGGAAAACTCTGCCTAAAAAAAAAAAAAGTAGAGACTGGGTTTCACCATGTTGCCCAGGCTGGTCTTGAACTCTGACCTCAAGTGAGCCACCTTCCCCTCAGCCTCCCAAAGTGCTGGGATTATAGGCTTGAGCTACTGGGCTTAGCCTGCTTAGCTTAATATTCTGTAAGCTAGGAAGTTAAGAGTGTGTGGTTTCTGGCAAAGGCCTTTGCGCTGTGTCATCACATGGCGGAGAAAGTAAAAGCGGAAGTAGACACATCCAGAGAGAAAAACCAAGGGGCATTCTGGCTTTACAATAACCCGCTTTTGAGGGAACAAAGCCATTTTCTCAAAAACGAATTTAGTCTCACCAGAGTGGGCACTGACTTACTACCCCAAGAACAGCACCAATCAATTCATGAAGGATCTGCCCCCTTGACCCAAACACCTCCCACTAGGTGCCATCTCCCCATGCCACCACATTGAAGATTACATTTCAACATGAATTTTGGCAGGGACAAACAAACCATATTCAGACCATAGCAGACACTAAGCCACAGATCCAAGAAGCTTGGAATACCAAGCAATATAAGTGTGAAAAAGAAAAAAAGGGACTATACCTAGGCATATCATATTTAAACTGCATAAAATCAAAGATAAAGAAAAAATCTCCAAAGAAGTCAGAAAAAAACCATCTTAACTATAAAAAAAATCTTAACTATAAAGGAATAAAGATGAGAATTACATCTGACTCCTCCTCAGAAATCATGCAAGCAAGAAGAGAGTAAGTGAAATATGTGAAGTACTGAAGAAAGAAAACACCCGTCTAGAGTTCTGTATTCTGAGAAATTATCCTTCAGAAGTGAAGGAGAAATAAAGAGTTTCTTAGACAAACAAAAATTGAGGGAATTTGTTGCCAGTGTAATTGCTTCGCAGGAATAGTGAAAAGAAATTCTTCAGAGAGGAGGAAAATGATGTAGGTCCAAACCTTTGATCTACATAAAGAAAGGAAGAGCATAATGTAAGGTCTTTTAGGCTAACTGGCTGCACCATAGGCCACATCCTAAGTTGAGCCATGGCGACTCTTGTGACCGCACGTATACCTCTGAATGGTCTCCTGGAACTAGAAAGCCTGAAGTAACTGGAAAACCACCAAAAAAGAAATGGTCAAGCCCTGAGGTGCCTAATTAACTTTGAGACATTCTCTATTGTTCCTTATTCCCGCCTCAAATGATAAGACAGTGGACTTTGTAACCAACCTTGGTCTCCCTTGTGATTCCAGACCCTATGACCCCCTCCCAGCTTGCAAAAACCACCCTAAACTGTAACTTCTGTAACTTTCCACTACTAACCCCAAACCTATAAAACCAACTCCTATCCCACCGCCCTCCACTGACTCTCTTTTCGGACTCAGCCTGCCCACACCCCAGTGAATAAATAGCCATGTTGCTCACACAAAGCCTCTTTAGGGGGTCTCTTCATTCAGAGCGTGCGTTTAACACAGAAGAGAAAGAATAGTGAAGATAAAATGCTTATTTTTAAAAATTCTTAATTGATATAACAAAAAGTTTGTTCAAAATAGTAACAATGTATTTGATGATTAAAGCTTATATATAAGTGGAAGGAATGACAGTAATAATACAAGGGATGGGAAGGAAGTATTAGGAATATTTTGTTATTATAAGACATTTGCGGAACAGGGGTGGGGGCGGCTTCTGGGGTGGGTGAGGAGTGGTGGCCCAAGCAGGGGACATCAAGGGACATTCAGGCAGGGACCATGGCGGATGGCACCTCAGAGCGGGCTAAGGAGCACATGATCAAGATGGAGGTGGGCTATAGTGCCACGTGGATCAGCGCCTACCTGAGTGTGAGAAGCTGGCCAAGGAAGGAAGACTTCAAGAAGTCATTGAAACCCTTCTCTCTTTGGAGAAGCAGACTTGTACTGCTTCCAGTATGGTATCTGCATCCCGTATCTTAGTTGCAGTAGTGAAGATGTGCTATTAGGCTAAAGAATGGGATTTACTTAATGAAAATATGATGCTTTTGTCCAAAAGGCTGAGTCAGTTAAAACAAGCTGTTGCCAAAATGGTTCAGCAGTGCTGTACTTATGTTGAGGAAATCACAGACCTCCCTATTAAAGTTCAATTCACTGATAGTCTACAAATGGTTACTGAAGGCAAGATTTATGTTGAAATTGAATGTGCTCGACTGACTAAAACATTAGCAACTATAAAAGAACAAAATGGTGATGTGAAAGAGGCAGCCTCCGTTTTACAGGAGCTACAGGTAGAAACCTATGGGTCAATGAAAAAGAAAGAGCAAGCGGAATTTATTTTGGAGCGAATGAGGCTCTGCCTAGCTGTAAAGGATTACATTCAAACACAAATCATCAGCAAGAAAACTAACACCAAATTTTTCCAGAAAGAAAATAAAGAGAAACTAAAGTTGAAGTACTACAATTTAATGATTCAGCTGGATCAACATGATTTGTCTATTTGTACGCACTACAGAGCAATATATGATACTCCCAATATACAGGCAGAAAGTGAAAAATGGCAGCAGGCTCTGAAGAGTGTTGTACTCTGTTATCCTGGCTCCTTCTGACAACGAACAGTCAGATTTGGTTCACTGAATAAGGATAACAAGAAGTTAGAAGAAATTCCTACATACAAGGATCTTTTAAAGCTTTTTACCACAATGGAGTTGATGCATTGTTCCACACTTGTTGAGGACTATGCAATGGAATTAAGAAAGGGTTCCCTTGAGAGTCCTGCAGCTGATGTTTTTGGTTCTACAGAGGAAGGCGAAAAAGGTGGAAAGACTTGAAGAACAGAGTTGTTGAACACAGCATTAGAATAGTGGCCAAGTATTATACTCAGTTAACAATGAAAAGGATGGCACAGCTTCTGGATCCGTGGATGAGTCCAAAGCCTTTCTCTCAAATCTAGTAGTTATCAAGACCATCTTTGCTAAAGTAGACAGATTAGCAGGAATTATCAACTTCCAGAGACCCAAGGAGTCAAAAAATTTGTTAAGTGACTGGTCTCAGAAACTGAACTCATTAATGTCTCTGGTTAACAAAACTACACATCTCATAGCCAAAGAGGAAGTAATGCATAATCTACAATAAGAGTCTTAATACTTTTAGAAAAGAGTTAAAAGGCCACACATGGTGGCTCACGCCTGTAATCTCAGCAGTTTGGGAAACCAAGGAGGGCGGATCACCTGAGGTCAGTTCGAGATCAGCCTGGCCAATATGGTGAAACCCTGTCTTTACTAAAAATACAAAAATTAGTCAGACGTGGTGGTTCACTCCTGTAATCCCAGCTACTCGGGAGTCTGAGGCTGGAAAATAGCTTGAACCTGGGAGGCAGAGGTTGCAGTGAGCCGAGATCTTGTCACTGCACTCAAGACTGGATGACAAAGCAAGAATCTGTCTCAAAAAAAAAAAAAAAGGTTAAAATTGAGAGTCATTAAAAAAAAAAAAAAAGACTGTTAAGAGAAGACATTTGCACTACCAGTGAAATGATATAGTGTTATTTGAAAATGGGCTAGATGTAGTGGTTCACACCTGTGTAATTCCTGAACATTAGGAGGCTGAGGCAGGAGGCTGTAATCCTAGCACTTTGGAGGCTGAGGCAGGAGGATCGCTTGAGCCCAGGAGTTTGAGACCAGACTGAGCAACACAGAAAGGCCGTATCACTACAAAAAATAAAAATAAATTAGCTGGATGTAGTGGCTTGTGCCTGTGGTCCCGGCTACTTGGGAGGCTCAGGTGAAAGGACTGCTCGAGTCCAGTGAACTATGGATTGGCTGCAGTGAACTATCCAAGGCTGCAGTGAACTATGATTGCACCGTTGTACTCCAGCCAGGGCAACAGAGCAACACCCTGTCTCTAAATGAACAAATAAGTAAGTAAGTAAATAACTCAGTCTGTGGTATTCTGTTGCAGCTGCATAAAATGAACTAAGCAGTAGAGAATAGAGTATATGGAAAAACGTGCATGTGTGGAGGCAAAGGGCATATGAAAACTCTCCTTCTACTCAATTTTGATGTGAACCTAAAGCTGCTCTAATACTTATTTTTGGTTTTTCACTCAGGTATTCTGGTTCCACTGTCTATGGGTGTTTTTTTTTTTTTTTTTTTTGAGGCAGTCTCACCTCACTTTGTCACCCAGGCTGGAGTAGTATAGTGGTATGATCTTGGCTCACTGCAGCCTCAATCTCCCAGGCTCAAGCAATCCTTGCACCTTGGTACCTGGGACCACAGGTGTGCACTACCAAGCCTGGCTACTTTTTGTATTTTTTGTAGTGATGAGGTTTTGCCATGTCGGTCAGGTGGGTCTTAAACTTCTGAGCTCAAGTGATCCGCCTGCCTCAGCCTCTAGGTGTCTATGTTCATTTTTTTTTTTTTTTTGAGACGGAGTCTCCCTCTGCCACCAGGCTGGAGTGCAGTGGTGGGATCTCAGCTCATTACAACCTCTGCCTTCTGGGTTCGAGTGAATCTCCTGTCTCAGCCTCCCGAGTAGCTGGGACTGCAGATGTGCACCACCATGCCAGGCTAATTTTTGTATTTTTAGTAGAGACGGAGGTTTCACCATGTTGGCCAGGATGGTCTCCATCTCTTGACCTCATGATCCGCCCACCTCAGCCTCCCAGGCATCTATGTTCTTAATCATGCTCCCCAGGATGTGTGTGTGTGTGTGTGTGTGTGTGTGTGTGTGTGTGTGTGTGTGTGTGTGTGTGTGTGTGTGTGTGTATTTGCTTGAGCAAAGAGAAGACTGTAAACTGACATATATGAGGTAGTAGTCAATGAATACCATGGGTATTTTGGGCTATGTCTATATTAGAATGTTTTCAACTGCAAGGAAGAGAATACTTGAGTAACAATGGCTTAAACTAGGGTTTTCCAACTTTACAGTGTGGATGAATTACCTGAGGATCTTATAAAAATGCAGGTGGCATGACCTGATATTCTGTACTTCTGACAAGCTGTAAGCTGTTAGATGCTGCTGCTGCTGGTGGTGGTTCAACACTTTAATTAGCCAGGACTTAAATACTGAAGACATTTTTATGTTATACAGTAAGAAGACCAGAGCACATGGAGGACAGGGGTGAAAGGAAATCTCTTCACTGTATACCTGCTGTGTACATCATTGCATTTGTCTTTTGGTGAAAATACGATGCATTTCTGTTGGGTGTATACTTATGAGGGAAATCACTCTGTCTCCAAATAGGCATATAGTTAGCTTTTGTGGATGCTAACTTTTTGTGGATGCTAATCATTTTCCCCAAGTGATCGCATCAACTTACATACCCATCAGCAGGGTATGAGAGTTGTGGTTGCTGAACATCTTTTCCAAAACTTAGTGTAATTCATCTTCTTTTTTAAAAACATTCTAGTGGGTATGTAGTAGTATTTCATTATGGGTTTAATTTGCATTTCCATGATGACTAATGAAGTTAAACATCTTTTCATTGATTCACTGGCCAATTAGATTTTTTTTTTAAGATGGAGTCTTGCTCTGTCACCAGGCTAGAGTACTGTGGCATAATCTTGGTTCACTGCAACTTTCGTCTCCTGGGTTCAAGTGATTCTCCTGCCTCAGCCTCCTGAGTAGCTGGGACTACAGGTGCGTGCCACCATGCCCCGTTAATTTTTGTATTTTTAGTAGAGACGGGGTTTCACCATGTTGGCCAGGATGGTCTTGATCTCTTGACCTCGTGATCTGCCCGCCTTGGCCTCCCAAAGTGCTGGGATTACAGGCGTGAGCCACTGCGCCCAGCCTGATAGCTTACTTTATTTTTTTGAGAAATAGTCTCACTCTGTCACCCAAGCTGGAGTACAATGGCATGATCTCAGCTCACTACAACCTTCGCCTCCCAAGTTCAAGCAATTCTCCTGCCTCAGCCTCCCTAGTAGCTGGGATTACAGGTGTGTGCCACCACACCCAACTAATTTTTGTTGTTGTTGTATTTTTAGTAGAGATGGAGTTTCACCATGTTGATCAGGCTGGCCACAAACTCCTGATCTCAGGTGATCTACCCACCTTGGTCTCCCAAAGTGCTGGGATTACAGATGTGAGCCAACATGCCCAGCCTAGACATCTTATTTTAGCTCCAGTCTTCTGGCCATTTTTCTTTTGAGTCAGTTCTCTTTTATTGATTTGTAAGACTATCTAGAATACGTATAAATGACTCATATCAATAAATATAGTTTCATTTTAAAATTTAAAGCTTTGATCCACCTGGAGTGTATCCTGATGGAGGTATGGGCCCAACTTAATTTTTTTTCCAAGTGGTTACTCAGTTATCTCAATACCAATACCATATAGTCTATCTTTCCCACATCAATTTGAGATGGCACCTTTGTCATGTAATACACTCCCATGTGTATGTTGAAATACTTCTGGGCTTTCAATCTTGCTCTATTTGCCTGTCTCCCAGATACAAATGCAATTTTATGTACTGAACATTTTGTTTTTGTTTTTGAGATGGAGTCACGCACTGTTGCCCAGGCTGTAATGCAGTGGCTCGATCTCAGCTCACTGCAATCTCCACCTCCTGGGTTCAAGCAATTCTCCTGCTTAGCCTCCCAAGTAACTGGGACTGCAGGTGTGCACCACCACAGCCAGCTAATTTTTTTGTGTTTTTAGTAGGGAAAGGGTTTCACCATTTTGGGCAGGTTGGTCTCGATCTCCTGACCTCGTGATGCGCCTGCCTTGGCCTCCCTAAGTGCTGGGATTACAGGCATGAGCCACCGCGCCCGGCCTGTACTTAACACATTTAATGTGTTTAAATATTTAGTAGAATAAGTCCCATAGTTTTAAAGCTTTCCATGTGATTTTATTTTTCCATCTGAACTCAAAACTAGTTTGTCTCATTCCAAAATAAAAAATAAAAACAAAAAAACTACTCATACTGAGACAAATTTATAAATTAAATTAGGGAGAATTAAAATCTTCACGATGTTGAGTTTTTCTGTTCAGCATAATTACACATTCCTTATTCATTCACATTTTAGCTGGTGTCCTTCAGTGGTGCATAAACTTCTTTTGACATGCATGACTGAGTTGGTGGGAAAGTGAAGAAAATCTCTGAGGCCAAGAAAATATAAGAAAATTAGAAACTAGAAAGGTTATTCAGCATTGAAGCCAAACTTTCCTTTGAACAAGAGTCAGCCTAGATCTCAAGCAAGGTGTGAGGTTAGAGTTGGGATACTTAAAATGGGATCCTTCAATGATTAAGAATATAGAAAACATTTCACAGAAGATGAGAGAAATATTGTCTGTGTCACCTATGTTTCTCAAAGGAGGCAAAAGGAAAAAAATAGTTTGAGAATCCTAATAACCCACCCTCAAATGGACTTGTCTTGAGTTAAAAAAAAAATCTACCTCTGTAAAAAAAAAAAAAAAAAAAAAAAAAAATCAGGCCAGGTGTGGTGGCTCACACCTGCAATCTCTGCATTTTGTGAGGCCAAAGTGGGAGGACTACTTGAGCCTAGGAGTTCAAGACCAGCTGGGGCAACATAGTGAGACCCTGTCTCTACCAAAAATTTAAAAATGAACCAGGCATGGTGACATGCACCTACTCAGATACTCAAGAGGCTAAGGTGGGAGGATCCCTTGAGCCTAGGAGTTCAAAGCTGCAATGA
This sequence comes from Cebus imitator, assembly GCF_001604975.1. Lineage (NCBI taxonomy): Eukaryota > Metazoa > Chordata > Mammalia > Primates > Cebidae > Cebus > Cebus imitator. Next base: position 1,556,310 of record NW_016107467.1, on the reverse strand, counting down.
GCTGTGATTGCACCTCTGCACTCTAGCCTGGGTGACACAGTGAGACTCTGAATCAAAACAAAAACAAAACGAAACCCCAGAAATCAAAAAAACAATTTAAAAACCCCTCCAAGCTAAAAGATTAGGTTAAAACAGTTCCAAATTGGTAGTTCCTCCAATTTCCAAAAGCAAAAACAAATTTTCATAGCCCACACATTCTAATCTTCATCGTAGTGGGTTGAATAATGTCTCCTTAAAATGTATGTCTACCCAGCACCCTCAGAATGTAATCTTATTGGAAATAGGTTTTTGGCAGATGTAATTAATTAAGGATCTCAAGATGAATCATCCTGGATTTAGATTGGGCCCTTATGACTGATGTCCTTATCTTTACAAGAAGAGGAGAGGACACAGAGAGTCCTCTCTGTGAAAGAAGGCCATGTGAAGATGGACAGAGAGATTAGCATCATGCTACCACAAACCAAAGAATGCCATGAGCCACAGAAGCTGGAATAGGCAAGGATGGATTCTCCAGAGAGCCATCAGAGGAAGCATAGCCTTGCTGGCATTTTGATTTGACTCTCTGCCTCCTGAACTGTGAGAGAATAAATTTCTGTTGTTTAAGCCCTCTGATTTGGGGTAATTTGCTATGGCAGCCCCAGGAAGCTAGTACACTAGGTTTCAAGGGACTCTCACATATAAAATTTCAAGAATCCTGATTTCATGAACCAAAACCATAGAACACATGAAGAAATAAGCCATAATAAGCAAGAATGAGCAGGGATAACAAACTGCAGAGAACAACCTCCAGTAGGGCTGAGAATTGCCAGTATGGAATATTAAATAAGTATGCTCAATAGTTCTAAAAAACTAAAAGGTTATGGAAACTATGATGTAGGTATAAGAGATTATCAAAAGGGACAAAGATTAGAAAAAATATATAACTTCTAAAATATATGTGATTAAAACTAGAAACAATTAATGGGCTAAATAGTACATAAAATGTAGCTAAGGAGGAAACTAAAACAACTGGAAGATAGATCTAAGAAAGTTACTGAAGATAGAGCACTAAGAGATTTTTAAAAATTAAAAATCAAGACAGTAAAGATAGGTGGATAGGGTGAAAAGATTTAAAATACTTCTAATTAGAGCTGAAAGACTGGGGGTTGGAGGAAGGGGAGGTGATACTAAAAGTGAAAATGGCTGAGAGGTCTATAGAACTGAAAAAAATACAAATCCTTAGATTGAAAAGCAGAGGCTGGCATGGTGACTCATGTCTGTAATCCTAGCACTTTGGGAGGCTGAGGTGCGCAGATCATTTGAAGACAGAAGTTCAAGACCAGCCTGGGGTACATGGTAAAACCCTGTCTCTACAAAAATACAAAAAATAGGTGGATGTGGTGGTGGGTGCCTATAGTCCCAGCTACTTGGGAGGTTGAGGCAGGAGGTTCACCTGAGCCCAGGAGGTTGACGCTGCCATGAGCTGTGGTTGTGCCACTGCACTTCAACCTAGACAACAGAGCATGACTCTGTCTCAAAAAAAAAAAAAAAAAAAAAAAAAAAAAAAAAAAAAA
>NW_016107467.1:1532452-1554747 GCF_001604975.1 Cebus imitator | reverse complement strand
AAAAAAAAAAAAAAAAAAAAAAAAGAAAGAAAGAAAATGAAAAGAAAATGGTAAAATACTTTGACAAATCTAAAAACCACAAAAAAATATTTTGGAGGTGGTTTATAATCAACATGTGATGGACATCTATAAACTTAAAACATGAAAGATAGGAATAATTCAGAGGGGATTTAAAAAAATTAAGACCTGGTGCAATGACTCATGCCTGTAATCCCAAGTGCTTTGGGAGGCCAAGGCAAGAGGACCGTTTGAGGCCAGGAGTTTGAGACCAGCCCAGGCAACATAGCAAGCAAGCAACCCTGTCTCTACAAAAAAATAAAAAGATGAGTTGTGTGTGCTGGCACATGCCTGTGATTCCAGCTTCCCAGGAAGGTGAGGTGGGAGGATCACTTGAGCACAGGAGTTGCAGGCTGCAGTGTCCGAAGATCATGCCACTGCACTCCAGCCTAGGCAACAGAGTGAGACCCTGTCACTTAAAAGAAAAAAAGAAAAGCAAAACGTTAAGGTCCCTGTTCTGTTCGGAAGTAAAATAGTAATATTAGTTATATTTTTCGTAATAAAATCTAAAGTTAGTTGTTTGGTTTTTTAAACAGAATGTATAGCTAATGATAAACGGAAATATTAAAAATTTAAGAAAATAGGTGAATATAGAGTATTCATTGCAATGTTCTTTAGATTTCTCTGTGTGCTTGAAAATTTCTTTCTTTTTTGTTTTTTTTTTTTGTTTGTTTTTTGAGATAGAGTTTCACTCTGCCACCCACGCTGGAGTGCAGTGGTGCGATCTTGGCTCACTACAACCTCTGCCTTCTGGGTTCAAGTGATTCTCCTGCCTCAGCCTCCCAAGTACCTAGGACTACAGGCGTGCACCACCACCACCAGCTAATTTTTGTATTTTTAGTAGATGCAGGGTTTCACCATGTTGGCCAGGCTGGTCTTGTACTCCAGATCTTAGGTGATCTGCCTGACACGGCATCCCAAAATGCTGGCATTACAACATGAGCCACTGTGCCCAGCCAAAAATTTTCATAACAAAATATTGGGCAGCATAACCAATGACAACATACATTTCAGAATAGCAAAAATGAAGAAGACTGATAATATCTAGCATTGGTGAGATTGTAAAGCAACCAAAACTCATACACTCCCAGTGGGAGCATAAACTGATCCAACCAATTTGAAAAACCCTTTGACAGAATCTATTAAAACTAAATATGTGCACAGTCTATGACTAGAAATTCCACTACCAAATGTAATATATATTTAATAGGAATCATACTTAAGCACATCCAAAGATACACAAAAGAAGGTTTAGAATGACTTTATCTATATCTAAAAACTGGAAATTATTCAAATGCCCAACAAAAGTACAGTAGATACATGGTAGCATATTAATGTGGTAAAATACTACATGTCAATGAAATTAAATAAGCTACTGCTATGTCCAACTGTGGGTGAACTGCATTAACCTAATATTGAGGGGGAAAAGCTAAAGACAAAAGAATGCACACTTTCTTATTTTATTCATATAAAGGTCAAAAACAGGTCAAACAAATCTTTGGTATTAGGTCAGGTTATTGGTTTTCTCTGGGAAAGTGGGAGAGAAAGCATATTCATTTTGTGATATGTACTCTTGATATGCTTTTCTAAATCTAAAAAAGATTATTGTTTTAAACATTTCAAGATAATTTCTGAGTCTATTAGCCTATGATAATTTCAGAAGAAACACTAGAATAGTGGCTCATGCCTCTAATCCCAGCACTTTGGAAGGCCGAGGTGGGTGGATCACTTGAGATTAGGAGTTCGAGACCAGCCTGGACAACATCGCTACAAAAAATACAGAACATTAGCTGGGTATAGTGACAGGTGCCTGTAGTTCCCAGGAGAATCTCTTGAACCCAGGAGGGAGATTGGGAGATTGCAGTGAGCCAAGATCATGCCATTGCATTCCAGCCTGGGTGACAGAGCAAGACTGAGAAGAAAGAAAGAAAGAAAGAGAAGAAAAGAAAGAAAGAAAGAGAGAGAGAGAGAGAAAGAAAAAAGAAAGAAGAAGGAGGAAGAAGAAGAAGAAGGAAGAAGAAGGAAGAAGAGGGAAGAAGGAAGAAGAGGAAGAAGAAGGAGGAGGAGGAGGAGAGAAGAAAAGAAAAAGAAGAAAAAGAAGAAGAAAAAGAAGAAAAAGAAAGAAGACGAAGAAGAAGGAGAGGGAGAGGGGAGGAGGAGGAGGAGGGGGGGGAGGGGAGGAGGAGGAGGAGGAGGAGGAGGAGGAGCAGGAGGAGGAGGAGGAGAAATAATAATGCTAGAATGAATCCCCACGGTGTGATGAATACTTTTCCAGTTATTTTGGGGAAACGGAGGCTAAAGGAACTTGAACCTGCTTTGCTGCTGGAGCCCTGGAAGGTGTTGATCTCATAGGTGTTCCCCAGGCTCTACAGAGTGAAAATAATAAGGTGGAGTGGATGGCTGAGATCTTCAGAGGAGAGAAACCTGAGATAGCCTCCCATGGCCCTGGAGCAGGTCACAGGATGGCCAAAATTTCTATGTCCCCAGGAGAATATTAGGTTTCTGAGCCAGAGTCCTATCAGGCTCATCCGCAGTATTTACAGAGTCTGGGGCAGAAGTCCAAATGAAGGCCTCCTACCATGTGTTTACACAGAAATTATAAGTCAAACTAACCATTGTCAAATGAGTTCTATGCTTCTGCTTGACGAATATGCTTTTATAATGACCTTGAAAGCCAGAATGCACATTGAGTTCTACGTTTGTACATAGCCATGGTGGAAGGCCAGTGCCCAGTCCCCAGCCGTTGTGCGATCCCTTTTCCCTCCACCTCAGGAATGCATGGACACCCCTGTGCACATGTCCAAGCTTCATCCGTATCTTTGCAAACAGCTGTTATACACCAGAGGCACAGTTTGCCTTTAGGAGAAACAGTGGGCAAAGAGGTCAACACCGCTCCTGGAAATAAAGTCAGGGTCATTAATGTAGAGAATTATATAGGAAATTATGGGGTATTGGGTATCCACAATGTGTTCAAGAAGGAGAATGGGCTTGGTCTCTAGACAGGAGGGCACTGCCAAAGGAAGGCCAAAGTGGGTAGCCAGTAAAACATAGGGTCCACTAGGGACCCTGATATGGTTTGACTGTGTCCCCACCCAAACTTCATCTTCAGTTGTAGCATGGGAAGGACCCAGTGGGAGGTAACTGAATCATGAGGGTGGGTCTTTCCCGTGTTGTTCTTGTGATAGTGAATAAGTCTCAGGAGATCTGATGGCTTTATAAAGAGGAGATCCCCTGCAAAAGTTCTCTCTCTTTGCCTGCCACCATCCATGTAAGACATGACTTGCTCCTCTTTCTCTTCCTCCACGATTGTGAGGCCTCCCCACCCATGTGGAACTATGAGTCCATTAAACCTCTTTCCTTTATAAATTACCCAGTCTCTGTTATGCTTTTATTAGCAGCATGAGAACAGACTAATACAGACCCCTCTAGCTAGGGTATAAAGAATAGCGTAGGTCTTTGTGCCAATGAGGGACTGTCTCAGCAGAAATTGGAACAGACTGTAGAGCTATGACATAGGACTTTGGATGCCTCAGCAAACACTCGTCTTCATGCCTGGAGACCACACAGGACTGACATTCCTGCAAATGTCCGTGTAAGACAGGACTCCAAGGATCAGATGTCCTCTCAGGCTACCCCACTCGACTCAACTCTGTGATTCTTTTAAAACTTCTGAGAAGTGAAATGGCACCTTGGGGGGAATTATAGAGGAAGAAATGAACCTTAACTTTTTGAATGTATTTCAAAGAAATAGAGTAAAAACTCTGAAGTGATGGAGTTTACCATGAATTTACAGGCAAACTGCAGCTACAGAGAGAAATTAAGTTCAGAAATGGAATATCAAAGTTACTTTTTTACACACCTGAGTTTTTGTGCATTGAAAGTTCATACTTAATACACATTTTACCCATGTTGCTTAGATCTACTACAGTTTTAAGATTCATCCACTATTTAGAGGCTGGGTGCAGTAGCTCGCACCTGTAATCTGAGCACTTTGGGGGGCCTAGGTGCGTGTATCATCTACAGTCACGAGTTCAAGACCAGCCTAAGCAATATGGTGAAACCCCATCTCTACTAAAAAATACAAAAATCGGCTGGGCGTGGTGGTGTGTGCCTGTTGTCCCAGCTACTTGGGAGGCTGAGACAGGAGAATTGCCTGAACCCAAAGGGCAGAAGTTGCAGTGGGCTGAGATGGCACCAGTGCACTCCAGCTCAAAAAAAAAAAAAAAAGATTCATCCACTTTTTAGAACACCTTGACTCATAGTTCATGTCCCTCTCATCACAGCAACAGGGGAAGAAGTTCACCAGTTTTGTCTGGTTAGAAGATGATGGAGAAAGAGGGAGGAGAAAAGACCATGATTATGTATGTCACCCACAGATCACCCAAGAGATATTTCAACTGTGAACTGGTGAACTCAATTGTTCATCTGCCACTGGTTCTTGTCATGGTGAACTCAGAACTCAGAATACAATTTTGCCCCCAGTTGTTCACCAGTTCACCAGTTCTTGTCATGGTGACCTTAGAATACAATTTTGCAATTAAATGTGTAATTTTTTTTTTTTTTTTTTTGAGACGGTCTTGCTCTGTCACCCAGGCTGGAGTGGAATGGCACAATCTCAGCTCACTGTAACCTCTGCCTCCCAGGTTCAAGCGATTCTCCTGCCTCAGACTCCCGAGTAGCTGGGATTACAGGCATGCGCCACCATGCACAGCTAATTTTGTTTTAGTAGAGACAGGGTTTCACCATGTTGGCCAGGCTAGTCTCAAATTCCTGACCTCAAGTGATCTGCCTGCCTTGACCTCCCAAAGCGCTGGGATTACAGACGTGAACCACCACACCCAGCCTAAAATGTGTAAATTCTACCCCAAATTCCCAGGACATACATATTACTAAAATTAGACATCTTGAGATTTTTTTGGTGGGAACTAAACAATATGAAATAGGATAATAGTGAAGGAAAATTGATATTGCTATGTGCTAATAATGCACTTGTCTGCTACAATAATTAAAACAAGATGCTATTGGCAAAGGTAGCTTCATGAAATAGCATAAAACCCAATAAAACAGGCCAGGTACAGTGGCTCACACCTGTAGTCCCAGCACTTTGGGAGGCCAAGGTGGGAGATCCCTTGGGTCTAGGAGTTCAAGACCAGCCTGGGCAACAGAGCGAGACCCACCTCTACAAAAAGTGAAAATTAGTTGGGCATGGTGGTGTGTGCCTGTAGTTCCAGCTGCTTGGGAAGCATAGGCAGGAGGATCTTGAGCCTAGGAGTACAAGAACGCAGTGAGGCATGACTGCATGGAGCCACTGCACTACAGCCTAGGTGACAGTGAGGCTCTGTCTCCACAAGCAACAGCAGCAATAACAACCCTCTGAAAGAACTCCCAGAAAACATTCTAGCCAATATTAATATGTGCAGTACAATAAAGAATGTTGCTTAAGTAGGTGTGGAAGGATAGCTTTGGGGTAAACTAATGCCAAAATGCACTCGGGATGAAATAGAGTTGCATGTAAACAATAAACTATAAGATAACTAAAAGAAAATAGAACTAAATAGTTTTATAATGTTAGTTTGGAGACAGATTTTGTGAGTATAGCAACAGTCACTGTTGTTTATAATGACAAATTGGATATAACCGAATTATCTAATAATTGGAATTAGATAATGGATTATGGCACATAACTTCAATAAAATGTTACTGACATAGACATTTATGACATTAATTTAAAAATAAGTTACCAGAACTTTGGGAGGTCAAGGCAGGAGGATCATGAGGTCAAGAGACTCAGACCATCCTGGCTAATACAGGGAAACCCCATCTCCATTAAAAATATAAAAAATAGTTGTGGCGGCACGCACCTGTAGTCCCAGCTATTTGGAAGGCTGAGGCAGGAGAATCCTTTGAACTCAGGAGGCGGAGGTTGCAGTGAGCCAAGATCACACCACTACACTCCAGCCTGGGTGACAGAGTGATACTCCAAGTCAAAAAAACGTTATCAAAATGTATGTACAATTTAGTCTTATACAGACAGCACAGATGCTTAGAAATGTAAATGTTAGTTAACGTGGTTATTTTGAAAAGCTGAATTACTTTTTTGTGTTCTCCTATGTTTTTTTTTTTTAATTATTATTTATTTTAATAAGAAATTCCCTCAGAAAACCCAGAATTCATTCTTGTTTTAAGAGATAGGGGTCTCTCTATGATTCCCTGGCTGGTCTTGAACTCCTGGCCTAAAGTGATTCTCCTGTCTCAGCCTTTCAAAGTGCTGGGATTACAACTGTGAGCCACCAGGCTTAGCCAAAATTTCTATACATGACTTCTCTTACTAAGTAATGCTTACCACTTTTAAAACTTAATGGATGCAATCCTATGAATAAGACGCAAAAACTAGGAATAAGCCAAACATCCCTCAAGTGGCAAACGGATACACAAAATACAGTAGACCCAACCACAAAATGGAATATGAGTCCTCAATCGAAGGAAATGAACTACGGGCACATGTTATAGCATGGATGGACCCTAAAAACGTTGCTATGTGAAATAAGCTAGAGGCAAAATACAACATATTGTATGATTACATTTACATGAAATATCCAGAAAAGACAAATCTATAGAGACAGAAAGTAGATTAGTAGCCTGCAGCTGGAGGCTGGACCAAGGGTTAACTGTTATGAGCAGAGAGATTTTACTGGAGTGATGGAAATGTTCTGAAATTGGAATATGTTGATGATTACACAACGCGATACTAGAAATCACTGAATAGTAAATATACCTAAAACAGAGTGAACATTATGAAATGTAAATTATACTTCAGTAAAGTTGTTTTAAAAAACTTAATGGAGAATTTGGTGAAAGTTCAGAGATCTAAATGTTTAGAGGTTTAGTTCTGTTTTGTTTTTAATAGGAAGGGAGAGGAGGAGGAAAAACTGAGAGACTTTACAACTACAAAATTAGAGAATCTTGCTTTCAACATGATAGTGCCTGTACAGATGTTTAGAGTGGCTACACCACAGTACTTTTAACAGCAGGGGAGAAAACCTATCTAGATTTAGACAAAGAATGGTGATGCTGTTTCCCTAACCAACTGTGGGTTCCTGGAGGAAAGAAACCACTGCTTGGTCTCAAGTATTAATATCTCTGGCCAGGCGCAGTGGCTTATGCCTGTCATCCCAGCACTTTGGGAGGCCAAGGCGGGTGGATCACTTGAGGTCAGGAGTTCAAGACCAGCCTGGCCAATATGGTGAAACCCAATCTATACTAAAAATACAAATATTAGCCAGGTGTAGTGGCATGCGCCCATAATCCCAGCTACTGGGGGAGGCTGAGACATGAGATTGCTTGAACTTGGGAGGTGAAGGATGCAGTCAGCTGAGATTGTACCACTGCAATACAGTCTGGGGGGTGATAGGGCAAGACTCTGTCTCAAAAAAACAAAACAAAACAAAACAAAACACAAAACTCCCAGTAACCAGCTGAGTAACCTTCCAGAGTCACTTTCTCTAGCTTTCAGTTTAATCTGTTTATAAAAAAAAAAGTGGGTTGGACTAAATGATTTTTATGGTTTTTATAGTTCTGTTCAGCTGTAGAGTTATTTTCCTTGGCATTCACCACCCTCAACAATTTGCCCTAGACTCCTTTCCAATCCTATTGCTTGTTGCTTCACTTGCTGTATCCTTTATATCGGATTAAGTGACCTGGTTCCACCCCATTTATCTGCATTTTTTTCTCCCCAGAGCCTTTACTCAGGCCCCAGATTTTCTTACTAGAAATGCAATTTTTCTAATTGTTTCAACCCTCAAGCATTTCTCTATCTCTGTATCTCTCATTAATTTGTTCACTCTGTTGTTTCTTGCCACTTTGCCATTTATCAATTGCTACATTGTAAACCTCCTCCAAACCCACTGACTTAAAACAACAGCCATTTTATTATGCTCACGAGTTTATGAATTAGGAATTAGGTCAGGCACAGTGGGGATGGCTTCTCTCTCATCTGACATAACTGGGACCTCTGCTGGGGTGGGTCCAATGACTGGAGGTGGCTGGGATGGGGCCTTAAGCCTAGAGCCTTGTTTCCAGCTGTCAGCTAGATTTTCTCCATGTGGCATCTGCTAGGGTTTGAATGTCCAGAATGGTTTCTTTACTCACGTTAATGGCACCTGGGCTGATGTGACTGAGACAGCTGGGATGGTGACATAGACTCTCCAAGTGGCTAGGTTGGGTTTCCCCACAGCATTGTGGTTTTAGGGTAGTTGGATTTCTGATACCATGGCTGGTTTCTGTCAGAGCACAGTTTCCAAGAGTCCAGTATGGGAGCAGCAAGGCCTTCCATGACCTGGTCTTCACAAGTCACACAGTGTTCTTTTCTGCAGCATTCTCTTCGCTTCCCAGGGCCAGCTCAGATTCATTCTGGGAGTGTACAACACAAGCAGGGGTAAGTGTCGGTGTAGTGCTCATCATGGGAGGGGGCATCTTTAGAAACTGGCTGTCACAACTGTGAATGCTTCTGTTTTATTTTCATAATTAAAGTCTAAGTTATTTGAGATTAGGAAAGATTTCTTTCCTCTTTTATTATCTTCACTCTCTCCTCCTTTTCTCTTCCCAGACCATAAAGAACAGAAACACATGTTTTATAGACTATAGGCAGGATGGCTGGGTGCAGTGGCTCATGCCTATAGTCCTAGCACCTTGGGAGGCCAAGGTGGGCAAACCACATGAGGTCAGGAGTTCAAGACCAGCTTAGCCAACAGGTAAAACTCCATCTCTACTAAAAATACAAGAATCAGCCAGGCGTGGTGGTGTGTGCCTGTAGCCCCAGTTACTAGGGAGGCTAAGGCATGAGAATCACTCGAACCTGGAAGGGGAGGTGGAGGTTACAGTGAGCCAAGATTGTGTCACTGCACTCCAGCCTGGGCAACAGAATGAAACAGTGTCTCAAAAAAGTAAAAATAAAAAAAAGAAGAAGAAAAAGAAAAACAACAATAAAGAATATAGTCAGGAGACGAGATAAGCTCAGGGGTCCCAATCCAGGCTGTGCCATTTACTAACCATGTGACTTGCGACAATCACTCAACCTCTCCATATCCAAGTTTCCTCATTTACACGATGGTGGTGGTGGTGGTGACATAATAACACTTTTTCCCATAGAAATGATGGGAGGATGAAGTAGTGATATTGTTAGCAAATCACTTAGGAAAAAAGGCTACTATATAATGAGGAACCAATAAATACCGGCTGTTATTGTTGCTGATTTAATTTACACCATCAATTTACCATGATTTGGGGCAGCATTGCCCAGAGGAAAAAGGAAGAACCTAAGCATTGTTTTTCTGAAATGAAAAAAAAAAACAAATTATCCCATAAACTGTGATGAGGGAAGCAACTGGCTCTGCAGTGTCTGCTCAGGCACTGCCCCAGTGGCTGGAGACTTCTGAAGCCAAGAAGACATGTTTAAATTCTCTTGTTTCTTTATGTCTTATTTAAAGATTTATTTAGATAAGAGAGTATATGTGGATATAAAGGCCTTCCTCCATGCCTCAATAGGAGACAACTCTGAAAAGGCTGTTAATGACTGAAGAAGAAAAAAGCTATCCCAGCTCCAGAGCTCCCGGTAGAAATGGTTTCTTCATGTCTTATCTAAAGAGAGTATATGCTTAATTGACTATATATTACAATTTTAAAATCACAACCCAGGGAAAAAAATTAAAAAAGAACAAAAAATAAATAAAACAACCAAAAGGCTGTTAAATACTGAAATGACTATGAAAAACAAGTGTAAATAAAACCTATAAGGTAAAAGAAAATAATTGATGTGAAACAAAGAAAATGTCAATGTAGAGAAAAGAAGTATAAGTGAATGGAAGGAGGAATGAACACTTGCAGAGGATATGCAAAAACCAGAGTGGAGAATGGAGCACAAATTAAAAGATTAGAAGAAGGCTCTGAAGGCATGTTTTGATTACGTACAATTGACAATAACAAAATTGCTAACTGCATTTTAAACACTAGGGCATCTTGTTGAAAGGATTGGTCCTTATTTTGGAAAAAAGCAACTAATGTGAACTCTTCTGGGAAAACAATATAAAACAAGCCAGTTATACTATTTTAACTTTACAGAGAAGTGCCTTTAATGAGTTTACAATACATATAATCTACAGAAATAGTTTCAAATTGCAGGAGGGCCAATCTTCCTCCTACTTAGAGCTCGTTTTTTTTTTTTTTTTTTTTTCTCTCAACAAGATTGGCTTTCTTTTGGAAGGCTGCAATAATCAAAAGACATTCAGGGAGACAGGATGCCCTGGCAATGGATTTTTTTTTTCCCCCTACAGACAGGGTCTTGTGCTGCCTAGTCTAGAGTGCATTAGTGCAATCATAGCTCACTGTAGCCTCAACCTCCTGGGCTCAATCAATCCTCCTGCCTCAGCCTCCCAAGAAGCTGGGATTACAGGTGCATGCCACCACACCCAGCTAATTTTTTTTTTTCTTTTTTTGAGACGGGGAGTCTCACCCTGTCACCCAGGCTGGACTGCAGTGGCACGATCTTGGCTCACCGCAACCTCTGTCTCCGGGGTTAAAGTGATTCTCCTGCCTCAGCCTTTCCAGTAGCTGGGATTATAGGCATGTGCCAGCACGCCCAGCTATTTTTTGGTATTTTTTAGAGATAGGGTTTATTCATGTTGGCCAGGCTAGTGTCGAACTCCTGACTATAAATGATCCGTACAACTCAGCCTCCCAAAGTGCTAGGATTATAAGTGTGAGCCACTGTGCCCAGCCCCATCTAATATTTTAAAGATATTTTTTCGTAGAGACAGAGTCTCAATATGTTATCCAGGTTGTTATTGTCAATTGTACATAATCAAAACATGCCTTCAGATCCTAGAAGTAGATCCTGAGAGATTTTTTTTTTTTGAGACAGTCTTGCTCTGTCACTCAGGCTGGAGTGCAGTTGCAGTATCTGTCTCCCAGGTTCAAGTGATTCTCCTGCCTCAGCCTCCTGAGTAGCCGTGACTATAGGCGTGTGCCACCATGCCTGGCTAATTTTTGTATTTAATAGAGACGGGGGTTTCACCATGTTGGTCAGGTTGGTCTCGAACTCCTGACCTCATGATCTGCCCGCCTCGGCCTCCCAAAGCGCTGGGATTACAGGCATGAGCCACCATGCTCAGCCTATTTATTTATTTTTTGAGATGCAGTTTTGCTCTTGTTGCCAAGGCAACAAGGTTCAAGCGATTCTCCTGCCTTAGCCTCCTGAGTAGCTGGAATTATTGGTGCCCACCACCAGACTCGGCTAATTTTTGTATTTTTAGTAGAGACAGAGTTTCACCATGTTGGCCAGGCTGATCCCAAACTCCTGACCTCAGGTGATCTGCCTGCCTCGGCCTTCCAAAGTGCTGGGATTACAGGCATGAGCCACCATGCCTGGCCTATTTTTGTATTTTTAGTAGAGATGGGGTTTCTCCATGTTGGCCAGGCTGGTCTTGAACTCCTGACCCCAGGTGATCTGTCCATCTCTGCCTCTGACAGTGCTGAAATTATAGGCATGAGCCACCATACCGGCCAGATCCTGAGAGATCTGGATGCATGTGATTTATGAGGAAGGGTTCTCTGGAGAAACTTATTAAGGGGAAAGTGAAAGGGAATGGGAAAAAGGGAAGACCGCCAAAGAAAGATGTGGGCTCAGGGAAAATCTAGCCTTGGCAGATCCCATTGAAAAGACAAAACAAAACTTGGGAGCATAAGTCATGCCACAGAGTCACCTTCTCCTTTGAGGTGGTCTTCTGAACCCCATCATCACTCCTCATGATTGCATGCCTGTGGAGGGGGGTAGTAGTGGTGGTGTTAATTATCTCCCGGAGGTTTTTTCTATCAATCTAGAGCGGCTGTTCTCAGCCCTGGGAAATTTTGTCCCCTCACAAACTCTGAAGACATTCTGTGGTTGTCACATCAGGAGACAGTACTTGTATTGAGAGATTAGAGGACAAGGATGCCACTAAACATGCTACAATGCATAGGACAGCCATCTGCAACAAATAATGATCCTGCCCAAAATCCTGGGGTGAAGAAACCCTGGGCTAGGGTGCTAAGAAATGCTGAGTGTATGATAAAATTACATTGTTTGCTAAGAAGAATGATGGCAAGGAAAACTGAGCCCCCCTCCCCGCCCAAATGGAAATTTACTTGGGGCATTCTAAAGTAGCAAAACGGTATATGTATATCATATACCAGTTAAAACAATTCTTAAAGTACTGGATATGTGACCCTGCCCCTGTGGCTCCCTCGTGGAGAATACTTTCTGGTTTGTTCTTGATCAGTGGTAAGCAGGCACCAGCTGCCTGCCTAGTTTATCTTGGTTCTATGAGAAAACACAGAACATCTGTTTGTTAATAATAATCACCTGTTCAGAGAGCATAACTACGTGGGTCAGAGTCTGCTCGGAATGCTGTCAGCCCCCTGAGGCTCTTAGCTCTGAAGGCTGTTGGCCCCCAGATAGTCCCACTTTGCTGTTCTATCTAGGAGTTTGCTTCTTAATGCCTTAAGTGCTGCCTGGGTGGGGGTCTCTACGGCTGAGCTTGTCTCAGTACTAGGGGAATTATTTGGAGGGATCAGTGGTAAGTCATTACATTCACTGCTAGTGACAGATGAGCTTCCTGGTTCCATAAAGGGAATCTGGGCTGGGCATCAGAATAGTACCTTTTGCAGATGTCTTTTAAAAATATGATGTTAAACAATGAAGGAGGCTTAAAATGCTGTTCAGTTAACATTCTTTTGTGATCCTGCATTTCATTTAACTGGATGAGACTGGCATCCTGAAATATATATCACAAAGCCCTTAGGTACATTGCTCAGTAGCCTTGTCAAAAAACATTCTTATGGCAGCTGTAGCCATTCTGGATTTTCTTCAGAGCTTTACTGAACTTGTGTAAAATTGAAATTGGGCTGATTCCTCCCTGAAATACTCATTACTATGCTACATTACTGCTAACAATGTGCTCCTTAGCAATTTAATTCTAACAACTGTAATGCGAATGGGCTAAAGGACTGGGGCAAAGAACAAAAATAGCTGCAGTTAAATCCAGAGGGGTTTGAATACCATTGGAGATCACCAGTGTCAGACTCAGGGTCTGCTTAGTCTATATCCTGTTGAGACCATCCCTCAAACCTCTTTTACAGTCCTGTATTTATCTGTCAGTTACCCATGAATTTTCTGTGTCCTCCTAGAAGCAGTTTATAGCTTGGAATTGCAAAACTCAGGGTATCAAAGGCAGGAAATATTTGCAAATTATGCCTCCAACAAAGGACTAATATCCAGAATTTACAAGGAACTCAAACAACTCAACAAGAAAAAAAAAAAAGAAACCCAGTAAAAAGTGGGCAAAGGACATGAACGGACATTTCTCCAAAGAAGACGTACAGGTAGCCAACAAATGTGAAAAAATGCTCAACATCACTAATCAGGGGAAGGTAAATTAAAATAACAATGAGGCATTATCTAACACCAGTCAGAATGGTCATTGTTAAAATGTCAAACAACAACAAATGTTGGCATGGATATGGAGAGAAGGGAATGCTTATGTACTGTTGGTGGGGATGTAAATTAGTACAACCTCTACAAAAAAACAGTATCACGATTTCTCAAGGAACTAAAAACAGAAACATAATTTGAACTTGCAATCCCATTCCTGGGTATCTACCCAAAGGAAAAGAAATCATTATACACACACACACACACACACACACACACACATACATATATATAAATATTTGGCTGGGCACAGTGGCTCATGCCTGTAATCCTTTTGGTAGGCTGAGGTGGGTGGTTTGCCTGAGCTCAGGAGTTCGAGACCAACCTGGGCAACATGGTGAAACCCTATCTCTACTAAAATACAAAAAAAAAATTAGCCAGACATGGTGCTGTCCACCTGTAGTCCCAGCTACTCCAGAGACTGAGGCAGAAGAATCGCTTGAACACTGGAGGGGGAGGTTGCAGTGACCCAAGATTGCACCACTGCACTCCAGCCTGGGGCCTGGGCAACAGCGAGACTCTGACTCAAAACAAACAAAAAAAGCACCTGTACTCATGTGTACATTGTAGCACTAATCATGATAGCAGTCATGGAATCAACCTAAGTGTCCATCAGTGGTTGACTAGATAAAGAAAATGTGGTGACTAGATTCAGTGGCTCATGCCTGTAATCCTAGCATTTTGGGAGGCAGAGAGGTGGGATGGATCACTTGAGGTCAGGAGTTCAAGACGAGCCTGGCCAACATGATGAAATGTGTCTCTACTAAAAATACAAAAAATTAGCTGGGCGTAGTGGCACACACTTGTAATCCCAGACACTCAGGAGGCTGAGGCAGGGGGATTGCTTGAACCCGAGACAAATGTTGCAGTGAGCTGAGATTGTGCCACTGCACTGCAGCCTGAGCGACAAGAGTGAAACTCGGACTCAAAATAAAATAAAATAAAATAAAAATAAATAAATAAATGTGGTATATATACACCATGAAATACTATGCAGCCATAAAAAAGAATGAAATCAAGTCCCTTGCAGCAATGTGGATGGAGCTGAAGGCCATTATCCTAAGTGAAATAACTCAGAAATAGAAAATCAAATACTGCAAGTTCTCATTTATAAGTAGGAGCCTAAACAATTAATACACATGAACATGAAGATGGAAATAGTAGACACTGGGGACTCGAAAAGCAGGGAGAGGGAGAGGAGTAAGGTCTGAAAAATTACCTAAAGGGTACTGTGTTCACTATTTGGGTGATGGCTAACTAGAAGCACAACCCCACCATTATGCAATATATCAATGTAACAGATCTGCACATGAACCCCCTGAATCTAAAATAAATTAAAAACTCATGATACCTAGTCCCATTGTATTACAACTGTTATACTAAAGGATTTTTTTCAAACTTCAAAATGTGTTATTTAGTTTGTATTCTAACTTTTGTATTTTTATTCTAGTTTCGTGATCTATGTTTATGATCCTAGTATTAGTTTTATTTTTTTCCTTTCTCAAAATGAATCATCACCATGTTCAATTCTGTTTTGAAGAGTTACAACACTAGGCCAGGAGTGGTGGCTCAGTCCTCTAATTCTAGCGCTTTGAGGGGCTCAAGTGGGAAGATTGCTTGAGGTCAGAAGTTTGAGATCAGCCCTGGCAACATAGCAAGACTCCACCTCTACCAAAAAATAAAAAGTTAGCTGGGTGTGGTGGGACATACCTGTAGTCCTAGCTATTTGGGAGGCTGAGGTAGGAGGTTCACTTGAGCCCAGGAGGTTGAGGCTGGTAGTGAGCTATGATCCTTCCATTGCACTCCAGCCTGGGAAACAGCATAAGAACCTGTCTCTTAGAGGAAANAAAAAAAAAAAAAAGAGTACAAAGAGTACAATTATGGATAAATTTATTCTTGACAAAAATGCATTCAAATGGAAATACTGTAATGCCACATATATATATGATATATATAATATATGTTATATATAAAAATATAATATATAATACACAATATATATATTATATATATATTATATAATACAATATATATATTATATATTATATATATAATATATATATTATATATTATATAATATATATAATATATATTATATATTATATAATATATATTATATATTATATATATTATATATTATATATATTATATATTATATATATTATATATATTATATATTATATATGTTATATATTATATTATATATATTATATATATAATATATTATATATATTATATTATATAATATATGTATAATATATATATATATATATTTTTTGAGATGGAGTCTTGCTCTGTCACCCAGCCTGGAGTGCAATGGTGTGATCTTGGCTCACTGTAACCTCCATCTCCTGGGTTCAAAGGATTTTCCTGCCTCAGCCTCCAGAGTAGCTGGGATTACAGGCTACCCCACCATGCCTGGCTAATGTTTTTGTATTTGTAGTAGAAATGGGGTTTTCCCATGTTGGCTATGGTGGTCTCGAACTCCAGGTCTCAAGTGATCCACCTACCTCGACCTCCCAAAGTGCTGGGATTACAGGTGTGAGCCACTGTGCTTGGCCCATAATGCTATATTAAGTCAAGAAAGGAAAATACGGATTATGATATTATTTTGTCTAAAATTCTTCCCATACTTTTATAAACAGGAGTGTGAAAAGATGTATGCCAAAATAATAACAGTGGTTAAGATGTAGTTTGCAAGTAACGTGTAAGATTCCGCCACCTCCCCAAAATGGCTCTGAAAAAGAACTAGAGCTATAAACAACTTATTCAGGAAGCTATTTTTCAACATAGGTTAAAACTCCATTCTTTGAGATAACATTGTTTTAATCACCTGTATGCATGCCACCTTCTGGAAGCAAGGAGTATTACACCATTAAAAGGCAACAGTAGAACTTGGTAATAAAGCTGAAATAGGAATTGTTTATAAAAACCATTTTTAATTTAACATTTAATTTTGAAGCTTATGGATTACAAGCAGGGTTGTTAGACCAGAGGAGTGGCCAATTTAATATAATAAAAGATGATGGGTTATATACTTATCCTAAATAAATTGGTCATTGAAAAACTTCACCTTGTTATTGTATTTTATGTCCTCTGTAGGTCAGAAGAAAAAGCAATTTTTAAAATAGTTGAAGGCTATCCAAAAGTAAGCTTTCAGAAAATGTAAAAATAAAAAATACTGCAATATTTGAATGCTCAAACATGATGAAAAATTACATTCCTATTTTTCCCCTCTAAACCAGAGCTAATTTAAAATATTAAAATAATGTCTTTATTCTCAAGCAATTTAAGTATTCGGAAATACAAACTCAATTTGATCTATGAATAAATATAGCTATGTCTCAAAAATGAAGCAAAGTAGGAAAAAATCATGTTGCAGAATTACATTTATAGTGTGAGAATGTGCCCACATAAAGTGGGTCTCAGCACGAAGCAACAGGGTCCATAGAAATGGATGTAGAAATAGAAAAGGGTCTGAAATGATAGATAGAAGGATTGCCTTTGAGGAGGTAGGAGAAAGAACCAAAGCTGCATGGCAGCCGAAAGAAACTTTACATTCTTAAGTGAGAATGAATCTATAACTTATATAATTTACCACTAATTAGAAATGCAAAAATAAGACAACTATTGCCTGCAAGAAAAGAAAAATCAACAGAAACCCAAAACAACAAAACCTTGTTATATACTTGAAACTATCAGTATTTTGTGATTTAGCAGATGTAATATATATTTCTTACAATGACAGCAGCACTGAACCGTGTCATCTATTTTTCTGTGTTGCAGTCCTGTGTGTGTGTGTGTGTGTGTGTTGCCAAACACATAATAAAGTACGCAGGAAATGTACAGCTCTAGTTTGCGAAGTACTCTCAATTACAGTTTCCTCCTGGATAGCACTGCTTGTCTTAGTTCTCTGGTATTAATAATTAAAAAATATTAATGCTTGTAACCTATAGGAATGTGGTCCTATGGTAGATGTAAAGATTCTTTTTTTCGAGATGGAGTTTCACTTCTGTCACCCAGGATGGAGAGCAATGGCATGATCTCGGCTCACTGCAACCTCTGCCTCCTGGGTTCAAGGGATTCTCCTGCCTCAGCCTCCTAGGTTGCTGGGATTACAGGCACAGGCCACCATGCCTGGCTAATTTTTGTATCTGTAGTAAAGATGGGGTTTCACCATCTTGGCCAGGCTAGTCTTGAACTTCTGACCTCAGGTGATTTGCTCACCTCAGCCTCCCAAAGTGCTGGGATTACAGGCATGAGCCACCACACCCTGCCAAGCTTCTTTCTAAAGAAGCTAACTTGGAATAATTTAGTCAAAGGCGTATCTCAAGGGACCATTTGAGGGCTTTACTAAATCCAAGTTGGCATTGATTCACTGTCAATATTGAGTGTCTATTACTTGTAAGGCTCAGAAGTCTAAAGCAGGCGGTCTGGCCTTAGAATGTGAAACAAAGGAAGTAGGTGGTAATAACAGAGGTAGTCAACTCTATAATTGTTTAGAGCCTGGGCCTAGGAATCAGACTCACCTGGGTTTCCATTCCCATTGCACCACTTACTAGCTGTGAGATCTTGTGCAATCCAAGGGAATATATTATGCCTATTTCATAGAGCTGTCAGGAGGGAAAATGAGATAATTATAAACGGTTTGCTGCAGTGCTGGCACATAGTAAGTATTCAATTAATGTTAGCTCCTGTTACTATTCATTTTTTTCTGAGTCCTCATGAAGTTTCAAGAATGTTTCCTTAGCATCATGAAACAATTGGAGATTGAAAAGGGTTTTGAAGTTTCCTGGTTATCTCCACTGTCCTAGAAGACGACTTTTATCCCTTTCCTACTGATATTTAAAACCACGGAATAAATACCACAACTGGACTATTCTAATTAGTGGTGGAATAACAGGAAACAACAGGTGTGGGAAGGCCAAGGAATATGTGGGAGAGGCACTGAAAGAGTATAAGGAGCACACTCTAAAGGGAGAAAATACAGGGAAGACAAATGGAAAAAAAAAAAGATGTCCTCAGACAAATGTAAGGACAAGAGTGAGAACAAGGAAAGAAAGGGAATACAGAGGGACTTTAATTTGTGAGAGAAATCACTAACACGATTTAAGAGTCAAACGTTCTGAGTTCTAATCACTGTAAAATGCATGGTTATAAAACGTACTGCTTAACGTCTCTGAGCTGTTTTTCTTTAGAGTTTGCAGCGCAGATTAAATAAGATTAGTGGGACGGACGCTCTGTTAAAGAGAAAACTCTTCAAATAAGCGGTTAAGAATGAGAGAGAGAGCCGCAGAAAAAGGGAAGTGGAAAGAGAGAGAGAGAGGAAAGGGAGAGTGTAAGAGGAATTGTTGACAAGGCAGGTGAGAACCAAAGGAAACCACTGTAACGGCGCCGCTGTGGTTACTGCCGTGACTACTTCAGCACATCAAGCCCTGACAACTTGCCAGGTACGTTATTAGAGTTCTACATGCACAATTTCATGCTGCCCTCACAGCATCTCTACGAGGGTAGGTCCTCGTATTACCCCAGTTTTACGTAATATATAGAGAGATTTTGTAACTTTCACAAGGTCTTACAGCTGGGAATTTGTGGCAGAGAAGGGATTCAAACGCACGTCTGTCTACCTGCCAAGCGAGTGCTGTTAAAATTATCTCTAAGGACCTCGAAAAAGGCTTGGTGGCTAGTCATCCCCTCGGTTCAACTCCTGCGGCCAGGCACCACTCGCCAAGTCCTCTCTCCTCTTGGCGGTTTTGAAAGTTCCACCTCTTCTCGAATGGCGTCCCAACTCCTTGGAGATAGGCGTGGGGCGGGACTTCCTGCCTCACGCACGAGCACTTCCGCCTCGAGCCGGAAGCTCTGTGGCTCACACGGTGGGTTCCTGAGCGTGGGGACGCTGAGAGTTTGCGTGGCCCGGCCGCGGCGGCAGTGAGAGTGAGCTGCGTCGACCCTTACGTCCGATGCGGCGATGCTGACCCCGGCGTTCGACCTCAGCCAGGAGCCAGACTTCCTGACCATCGCCATCCGCGTGCCCTACGCTCGGGTGTCCGAGTTCGACGTATACTTCGAGGGGTCCGACTTCAAGTTCTACGCAAAGCCATACTTTCTCAGGCGAGTTCGGGGTGCCTGGCCGCAGGAAAGGTGCTTTTGGGGGTTTCATTCGTTAGGTAACTGGTTTAGAGGAAGAATGCAAGGTCGAGGGAGCACTTGGCGCGAATTGCCTTTTCCCGACGTTTCCGCAGCTTCTCTTGGTGCCAGGGAATCGCCCCCCTTCTTTCAGGGGTGCGTTCTAGATTCTGTAGAAGCCTTTCTCTTAAGCTTTTTAAAATCCTACGTCACAGGGATTGTGGAATCACTTTAAAAAGTGGTGTTTGGACCGTGTCACTTTCCCGTTTCTGCCCTGTAGCCCTAGTTCTCGTCCTGTCCTGACTTGTTCTGTTCTTTCCTTTCGCTCTCTCGGTCTCTCCCTCTCCAGGAACTGTGCGACGCTGACATCCCCGAGGCTTCCCAACCCGTCAGTCCTTTTAACTTTTCCCGGGCCACCTTCTGTTCATTTACCTCTTGGCTGACCGCTCCCTGCTTCCTGAAGTTCTTAGCCTTTTTGGACCTCTTGACACCAAACTAGCCTAGCTCTCCTGCTTCCCTCCTGTCTGCTGCTGCTTTGTTTGGTTTTGCCACTGAAAAGTGGCTTTGTTTGCCCCAAGTCTCCATGAGGGGCCGTCAGCACTTGGTGTGTTTAAATTTTTCTCCTTGCGGATTCATAACCTTAGTAGCAGCTAATACTGATCACCTGCCGTGTGGTAGACAAGCAGTTCCATTAAGTGCTTTATGATGCTGTATCTCATTTAACTTTGACAGCGATCCTTAGGGATAAGCCCTGCTATTTATCTCATTCCACACGACACGCTGCCACATAGTCTTCCTAAAACACTGCCAATTCCTGTCCGTCTCTTTATCCATCCTCCTAATTTTTCTCAAGTGTAGCTCCAGCCTACCTTTCCTGCCCAAGTACTTTTGTGATACAAACCTCCTCCACCAGTCAAGGTGGTTTTTTCACTGTTCCTGAGCCAGTTTTGCTCAGATTTCCATTAGACCATATAACGTACCTACTTGAATATACTGCACTTTCCAGTTTTTAAATTCACTTATTTCTTAAATTTATTTATTGAGTTTCAGTGTTGGGATTATTGTGCTGAACAAGACAAAGTCCTGCCCTCATGTACTTTACATTGGGGAGAGGAAAACAATAAACTAACAGTGTACCTAATTGTGGTAAGTGTTATGAGGAGAAAGCAGTGCACTGATACAGAATGAAAAGGGGCCCATATTTTATGCAGTGGTCAGGAAAAGCCTTTCTGGGGAGGAGATGTTTAAGCCAAGATGTGAAGAATAGGAAGAAGATGATTATGGTGGTAGCAAATATTTATTGAATTTTTACTCCAGGTCAGTGCTTTATGTGGATTATCTCATTTGATTTTAGGACAGTGTTACAATGAGGTTTTATTAATTTACCCATTACCGTGGACAGAATATTTGTGGGCACTCCCCACTCTTGCTCCCAAATTTATATGTTGAAGCTCCAGTGCTGGTGTCACTTCTGCTTTATTGTATTCATCAAAACAGTCCTAGATCCTGCTTAATTTTAAGGGGAGGGGGCATAGACCTTCATGGTTGGGAAGAGTGCTCTGAGATGGGCATTCTTTGAAAATACAGTTTGCTGCCAGATGTAGTGGCTCTTGCCTGTAATCCCAACACTTTGGGAGGCCAAGGTGGGTGGATTGCCTGAGGTCAGGAGTTTGGGACCAACCTGCCCAACATGTTGAAACCCTGTCTCTACTAAAAATACAAAAAATTAGCTGGGCATGGTGGCGGGCGCCTGTAATCTCAGCTATTCAGGAGGCTGAGGCAGGAGAATCTCCTGAACCCTGTAGGCCGAGGTTGCAGTGAGCCAAGATTGCACCAGTGTGCTCCAGCTTGGGCGACAGCGAAACTCTGTCTCAAAAAAAAAAGGCTCACATTTTCTCAGTGCTCACCTGCTGTGCCTGCCGCTAAGCTCTTTGCGTTATCATTTCATGCTCATAGTAACTCTTGGATAGTTACTGTTATTTCCTCCCTTTACAAAAGAGGTATTTATGATTCTTCAAGATAATTAACTTGTCCAAAGAAAGTTACACAGCTGGTAAATGGCAGATCTAGGACTTAATTCAGATTCTGACGCTCAGTTAGTGTTTGTAACCATTATAACAAACTCACCCATAAACTGACTCCTTATTCTGGCTTAGAGGGATTTTCATTCTGAAAATGCATTGAAGCTGGAGGAAACCTTGGCGTTAAAGGACCTGGGCCTTTTGGGACTGTCAGGTGTTTTTGTTTTTAATCATATTTAGTAGGAAACAAGGGAGAGGGCCATGGGAGGAAAGGAAGCTCAAATTTCAAGTTTGGAATGATATGGAGTGGGCCTGATATGCTCTTCTGATGAGTTTAAATTATGTAGGCAACATCAGGCAGGCATAGACGCTTTTTAAAATGGAAAAGTGACAATTAGATTTCTGTTTTAGAAAAATTCTTTTGGGGCCTCAGTGAAAGACTCATTGAACTAGGGTAAAACTGGAAGCAGGGAAATCACTTCATTTCTTTTAGTACTAAAGAGGGGTAAATCCCCACCTAATAGTAATGAGATTTGACACTTCTGCTTTCTGCTTTTTTTTTTTTTTTT
>NW_016107467.1:1527814-1528902 GCF_001604975.1 Cebus imitator | reverse complement strand
TTTTTTTTGGCTATCATGAATAACGGAGCTATGAATATTCTTGTACATGTCTTTTGGTACGTCTATGTGGGCATTTTTTCCTATACTTTTCCTTCCCCTAGTTGTACCTAGGAAATCTGATACTTAAAAAAAATTAATATTTAACGCATTCAGGTGCTTCTGAGATTCCTGAGGAAGTAGTTGACGATGAAGACTTCGATTGGGAAATTGAGCAGACACCCTATGAAGAGGTATCAGAAAGTGCTTTGAATCCGCAGTACCACTATGGATTTGGAAACTTGCGATCAGGAGTATTTCAGCGGTTACAGGTATGTTGTCTTTCTGAAAGATCTTGGTCTATAGGGTTTTTCCATTTGAATAATTTCAGTTGTGCTTACACTTGGTGGTTTTTAAAAATAATATTACAGGAGGTAATGTATTTAAAGCACTTACACAGCTAGAGTACATAGATGTTTGTTCCCATCCATTTCATTGGCTGCTCTGCCCAACTGTACTGCTCTTATCCATGTCCCGTGGCTTTCTTTTTTCTCCCCTTTATTCAGTATTCTAGACATGACATTTCCAAAATACAAAACAGAACTCCTCTCTCATACTTCCTGCAAAGCTTTATGTTTTATACTTCCAAAGAGTGGGATCATGGACTTATGGCCTGATGTCTCTTCTGTATATAAATAAAATAGAATGCTCCTGATGAGAATGAAATTGTGTGTTTTGATCAAAGTGTTTAATTCTTGGTGTATAGTAGGTACCATTGTCTATTTATTCTGAGTCTCACCCTGTTGCTAAGGCTAGCAGTGGTGAGATCTTGGCTCATGACAGCCTCTGCCTCTCGCGTTCAAGTGATTTTCTTGCATCAGCCTCCCAAGTAGCTGGGGTTACAGGCCCCCACCATCACACCTGGCTAATTTTTGTATTTTTAGTAGAGATGGAGTTTTGCCATGTTGGCCAAGTTAGCTGGGCGTGGGGTGCATGCCTGTAATCCCAGCTACTCGGGAGGCTGAGGCAGGAGAATTGTTTGAACCTGAGAGGCGGAGGTTGCAGTGAGCCAAGATTTTGTCACGGCACTCCAGCCTGGACGACAGAGTGAG
>NW_016107467.1:1479728-1526438 GCF_001604975.1 Cebus imitator | reverse complement strand
AGAGTGAGACTACATATCAAAAAAAAAAAAAAAAAAAGGAAGTGAACCACTGAATTTAATGTTTATTATTCTAAGCATTTAAAATGGCTTGTTTAAAATCATTAAACTCTTCTTCAAATTTTAGTTGCGTGAGCATTGGTTTTCTAAACAATTTGTGTATTCCCTAATGTAGGGGAAAAACAGCTGAGCATTTGAGAAAACTCTAAGGGTTTTATAATATAAATAATATACTACTTGTAGTACAGGTTTATAACCCCATATGTGCAATACTGGGATCACAAAAAGTTCTGAAAACTGAAAGTTTTACAGTATTTAATTTGGTGGCAAAACTTGACCTGAACTTCTGTAAGTTTTTTAATCCCACTTAATGTACATAGTAAAAAATTTCCAGTAGAAGTAGTATTTGGATATGGGTGCTGCCCCAGACTTCTTAGACGGTATTACCTAAAATATGATGTATGCACCATATTACCATTCTAAACTCCGAAAGAGTGAATCCCGAAGCTCACCTTGCTCCAGGGATTTACTGTGCTGAGCACTTTGTGTGCAGCAACCAGACTTTTAGAAATCAAGTGTAAACCCAATATTTCAAAAATTCAAATGTATCCTCCTGAAGATATTAAAGTAGATATGTTTTATGAAATATTGCCACAGAAATTTTGCATAATTGGTTAATTACTTGCAGAGTTCTTCTGCATTCACAGCTGCTGTTTATGACAGCTGTAACAAGTGGTTCTAAACTGAGTGATCATGTAAGTTTAACAATATGACCCTGTTTCTGTGAGTAAAGCAGCTAAAAGAAACTAAACTGATGATCACAAATAAGAGATTTTAGAACGTCTCTTCTAATTTAAAAAATGATTTTTAAAACGTCATCATTTTTTCAAATAGTATTTTCTCACAAATTTATTTTTTCTGGTTCTGCCTGTAGATGAAAAGAGGTCCATACAGTTTCATTGACTGCGCATATCAGTATTTTTACAGCTTTTTCCTCCCCCCTTGGATGAAAAATAGCGTTTTTGTTTCTGATAATAAAAGCAATATAGATATATTATGAAAATATAATACAAAGAAAGTAAAAAAATTCTTCATAATTTCAACACTCAGGGATCTTTTCTTCATTGAATAATTTAGCCCTTTACAGAAGTGTTTCATATTTTTTGCCTTCCACTTTTTAGACAGGATTTGCTTGCAAACTTCTATATTTTGTATAGATAATAAGAAAGTAAAATATTTTTGCTGAAAGAAATTCTCTTTGAACATTCCTCCCTCTACTCCCTATACACACAGATATACTCCCCCTACCCCCAGGCTTGCTTTCTTTTCTGAAATTGTTGCCAGCCAGCAGGGTGCCTTTGGAAAACTGCCCTGCCTGCTCAAAGTCAGGACTTCACAACAAGCTTCTGGCAGTGGTGGCTGCCAGCAGCAACAATCCTAGTCTCCGGGCGCCAACCCAGCAAGCTCCTGGGACTGCTGCTGCCAGCACTGCAGGACGCCAGGCTTGCTGGCCATGTCTTCCTCTTGGCTACACGGGGACCTGAGGCCATTGTTTCCAGGAGACCCACTAGCCAGATGTGTTCTCTGTTCTTTATTTTCTCTCTGGATTGCCTCTGCCTTACCTATGCCTAAACTTTCATAAGCCCAATTTAAATCCTGCATGACCTTTTCTTGGCAACACCTATCTTTAAATAGCTGTAATAACTAGTGGCCATACCAATTGTTTCAAAGAAAGATGAACCTTTTTTTCCTGCTGTAGTTTAACACTTCTCATCCTTTTTCTTCCCTTTGGTTGATTGATGCTTTCTACTTCTAAACCCCAGGCTATCTTTGTTTGTAGTTTGTTTCTGTTTCTTTTTTAGAGTCCAGTTTGAACAGGGCTGCTGCGTGTGACTGTGTATAGAACAAGCGGGGGTGGGGCTTGCACTGCTGTGAACACTCATGTTCTGCTGTGTACATGTTGCATCACTATATGTGGAGGCCCTAAATCTGGAGGCCAGGGGGATGAAGAGGGAGAAAGGAAAGAGAGCTGCTTTCTTATTGTCATTTCTCCTTCCCATGAGAGTAGAGAGCTGGTCTGTGTGTTTATTACTGGATTTGCACTTCAGCACCCAGAACAGTACCTACTGCATCGCAGGCCCTCTAGCACTATGTGTGGAATGGATTATTTAATATTGGACACCAGGCACAGTGCTGGGGATACAGTGAAGAAGATGATTGATGAGATCTCCACCCTCAGAGAACATTCTGGTGGGGAAACAGTAATTATGTAAACAAATAACCAGTAGCAGGATAATGACAGATATTTATACGTAAAGGGAAAGGATGGGGTGAGGTAAAAGACTGGAGGTTCTACCTTGGCTAGGATACCCAGAGAAGACTCCTTTGAGAAGGTGACATTTGCACTGAGTTCTCAGTAATGAGAAGGGTACTGTAAATGCAAAGGCTCAGGGTTGGGATTGATTGACCGGGTCTAGAAATGGAAAGAATAGTGAGTGACTTGAGCATATTTGAACCAGAAGAGGATGGTGGATGTGCGGTTGAAGAACAACAAGATGGGCTAGATTATGCAGAACTGTGCTCACAGTCTGGCTCTATTCTCAGTGCAGTTAGCATTTTATTTAAAGCACGTAGCACAGCTAAAGTCCATTTATCCCCTGAAATGTAGAGTTACCTACAAAGACTCACAGATTATACCCCATTTATGACTTTATTTCTGCTCCAGGTGAAATAATGAAGCAGAACATTTAAGTCTGTTTTTTAAAATCGCTATTAGCAAGTGAGGAAATGGAAGCGGAGGGGAGGCTTTGTACTCAGTAGGAAGTTAACCAGTAAGTAACAGGGAGCAGCAGTGAAGGAGGCAGACAAAGAGAAAGGAGACTGACATTATTGAATGTATCGAGGCCTCTGCTTGTTCTTTACTTATATTATCTCATTTAATCCTCGCAATAGCCTGTGATACAGAAACCTGTCCCCTTCCCCGCAAAAGATGTCTTTGTGCTTATCCCCAGAATATGTTACCTTATGTGGCAAAAGGTATTTTGCAGATGTGGTTATGTTAAGAATGATGAGATGGGGAGAGTATCCTGGGTTGTCTAAGTGGACCCACTCTAATTACAGGGTCCTTATAAGAGGGAAGAAAGAGGGCCAAAAATGGAAAAGAAAAAAAAGAAAAAAGGGTCATGTGATAATAGAAGCCAAGGGAACGGCTAGGCACAGTGGCTTGTGCCTGTAATCCCAACACGTTGGGAGGCCGAGGTGGACAGATCACTTGAGGTCAGGAGTTTGATACCAGCTTAGCCAACATGGTGAAAACCCATTTCTACTAAAAATACAAAAATTAGCCAGGCGTGGTTGCATACACCTGTAATCCCAGCTACTTGGGAGGCTGAGGCAGGAGAACTGCTTGAACCAGGAGGTGAAGGTTGCAGTGAGCCAAGCACCGCTGCACTCCAGCCTGGGCGACAAAGTAAGACTGTGTCTCAAAAAAAAAAAAAAAAAAAAAAAAAGAGAAGCCGATGGAGTAGTGGTATTATGATGTGAAGCTGCAAACCAGGGAATAAGGACAGCTTCTAAGATGGAAAGGACAAAGAAACAATCTCTCCTAGAACCTCTTGATTTTACCTCAGGGAGACTGATTTTGGTCTTCTGACCTCCAGAACTGCAAGATAATAAATGTGCATTGTGTTAAGCCCAAGTTTGTGCAAATTTGTTATAGCACAGGAAGCAAAGAGGAAGCTAATACCTAGTGCTGTAATAGAGATGTCACTGAACTCTGTAGTAAAGAAGCTGAGGTTCAGCGAATCTTCGTGATTACACTGGAGCTGGGATGTAGAAACAGAACTTTTTGAGCACCAGCATGACACTCAAAGGAAAATACTAAATAATAATATTTCTGGGAGGGGAGCACTACAGACTGGGGTCTGTTGGGGGGAAATGGGGGAGGGATGGGGGTGGGGAGGTGAGGAGAGATAGCATGGGGAGAAATGCCAGATATAGGTGAAGGGGAGGAAGGCAGCAAATCACACTGCCACATGTGTACCTATGCAACAATCTTGCATGTTCTTCACATGTACCCCAAAACCTAAAATGCAATAAAAAAAAATGATATTTCTGTAGGATAATATAATACATTATAAGTCTCCAAAAAGTAAATTGCAAAGGAACTTTAGGATTGTAAATTTTTGTAAGTTTGGAGATAGCCAGTAATCTGGTTTTTGCCCAGAATGTTTGTACTTGACAGTATTATGATGTTCTAGCTGTTCCAGTTACTTTTTTATTTTTTTTAAGACAGCGTCTTGCTCTGTTGCACAGGCTGGAGTGCAGTGGCATAATCTACAACCTCCATCTTCTCGGTTCAAATAATTCTCCTGCCTCAGCCTCCTGAGTAGCTAGGATTATAGGTGCATACCATCATGCCTGGATAATTTTTGTATTTTTTAATAGAGACAGGGTTTTGCCATGTTGGCCAGGCTGGTCTCGAACTCCTGATCTCGGATAGTCTGCCCACCTCGGCCTCCCAAAGTGCTGGGATTACAGGTGTGAGACATCACACCTGGCCTGTTCCAGTGACCTCTAAAAAGGTCTCTGAACTCTTTTATTATATTAGTGTGTGCTTAGATGAAATATTATTGATACTACTTAAGCTAAATGGATTGTGATTGGGATGAGAGAATTTTAAAATTATTATATGGAAATGTTGCTTGTGTGAAGAGGCTGTATCCTGTCTCTGACTGATTCAGCGTTGCTCACGTTTATTGCAGTGGTTTTTGCGTTATAGCCGTCAACTTTTAAACCTGCCTGTTAGGTACCAACCTGTAATTCTGTTTATAAATGTCTTAACAGTTTGTTTCCTCAACTCTCTAAGTTATTTTCCTTGATTTCTTTTCAGCTAATATTCTTTAAGCTTCTTCCAATATCTGTACTTCTCACTTGAGGTTGGTAGCAGGAGTAGTGAGACAGAAGAAAGAAACAAAGACACAGTTTTAGGAGTATTTCACATTGTATAAGGTTTCTTTATTCACAATTCTGGTGAAAAGAATAAAGACCATATGTTATCCTAGGTAGTTTTTCTAATGTGCATTTATTCTGTAGGATTTGGCTTGGGAGACATGTTCCATATCAATGTATACACATCTAGGTAAAGGCAATTATAGGAAAATTGATTCTTAGGATTTGGTTTTTACATTTTTCAATGGAAAGTCATATACTGTGTGTCAAAATTGCTCATAAAAATTATTTTTTCTTATTTACTTATTTATGACAGGGTTTGGCTCTGTTGCCCAGACTGGAGTGCAGTGGTATCATACTGGCTTACTGTAGACTCCGTCTTCTTGGCTCAAGCCATCCTCCCACCTCAGCCTCCCAAGTAGCTGATACTACAAGCAGGAGTGGCCACGCCTGGCTAATTTTTGTATTTTTTTTGTAGAGGTGGGTTTTCACCATGTTGCCAAGGTTGATTCGAACTCGTGGGCTCAAGCGATCCACCTGCTTTGGCCTCCCAAAGTGCTGGGATTACAGGAGTGAGCCACCACGCCCAGCCTGTATATAGTCTTTTACAGGATCTGGAATCTGAAATGGTCCAAAATCCAAAACTTTTTGACCACAAACATGACACTCAAAGGAAGTACTCTTTGGAGTATTTTGCATTTGGGGTTATTGGAATAGGGCTACTTAACTGGTGTAATGTAAATATTCCAAAATTTAGAAAAATTCAAGATCCAAAACAAACTGGTCCCAAACATTTCAGATAAGGGATATTCAATCTGTATGGTAATGCTTCTTTAGACCAGCTGAGCTAGACTATAGGAAGAGAGAAAAGACTTTAAGTGTAGATGTCTGATAATCAAGACACTCTACATTTAATAACTTTCAAATCTCTAGGTGTAAATGGGGAAATGGTTGTTGAATTAAATGTTCCTGCTTGCCTGTGGGGGTTTATTCCTGTTTTTTATGTTAAACTTTTATAGCCTTAATATATGTCAATCAGCTTGTTTGTTGTAAGGATTAAATGAGGTAATTTATGAGAAAGATCTAACAGGGCCTACCAAGTAGTAGTAGATACTTAAGCATTTGTTGGATTTGAATCTAAATGTCGCAGGTGGCGTCATGGTTTACTGATCAGTTAGGTTCTCTCTGTGCTTTGGCTTTTTGTGCAAAATTTGATTTTTAAATGCTAAAAATAGGACATAGCAATTATTCTTTCTTTTCTGAATGTCTACAGGATGAATTGAGTGATGTTGTTGATATTAAGGATCCAGATTTCACCCCTGCTGTTGAACGAAGACAGAAGCGCCTGGCTGCTGAGCTGGCCAAGTTTGATCCTGATCATTATCTGTGAGTAATGAATTTTTTGAGGATTAAATAATTTACTTGACTTTTATTTTAAAATTTTTGAGTGTCTTTTTAACTCTGTTAGGCATGTGCATTTTGGATTCCAGAAATTATTGATGACTGAAGACCTTAATGGACATTTGAATTAACCTATGACTGTTGTATCTCTGTGATCTTTGTAAGATGTTGCCTCTTATATCTCAAGTTGTTTGTCTTAGCAACAGAGAACTCGTCTAACATACTTCTAAACAGTTTTTTTGCTTGCCAGGCTTAAAAATAGAACACCAAATTCATGAGACTATTACACTTCCTTTAAGTAAATTTTTTGTTGTGATTAGTAGTATGCATAAATGAAAATATGTTTCAATTTCTTTAGGAATTTGAATGTATCTGTACCACCATTTCTTGGCTTATCCCAGGATCTTCCTAATACTTTCATCCATTAGCACTTGTAATCAATGATATGTTTCCAATGAACAAATATTATTCTTTGTGGTACAGCATAAATCTAATTTGAAATTTTACTGTATTTCCCACCAGCATTAATTGTGTTTTTGGCTATCATCTGACTCCATCAGGCTTATATTTGCATAAAGAACTTATCTAATTAACAGAAAGGTACCTGATCACTTTAGAGATTGGGATATTCCCCACTGGCCAGGATAGTGTGTTTCCTCTAAGGATTATCACTTGACCTCTCTTGGACATGTGGCTCTACTAGGATGTATGGAGAATGAATATTTTATGTTGGCGTAGACCTCAATTATTATTCTGGATCAATGTTTTCTAAACTGTTACATATATAGCTGTAATCATTATGTTTCCTTGTATTTGTATAGTGCCTGCAGCTTATTAAGTGCTCTTGTGATTATTTCGTTTTCACAACAGATGAGGAGAGGAGGTTGAGGGTCTTGCTTAAGGTCACACTGCTATTAAGTGGCTTGGCCAGGACTTGAAAAGAGTCTCTCCGTTTGTCATTTTGTATATCCTTTTCATGTACACTATTTCAGTTTAACTGCTGTAGCTCTTGTGATTAACGTTGTATCTCCTGTGACACAGTAGGATACTAATTGGAATGGCAGGGATATATCTTGTGATGTGCAAATGGAATGACTGATGTGTAATGATAAATGGTTGAACTGTTCAACATCCTAAGGGAAACTGGGTAAGAGCAGGGTATGTTACATTTTGGAGGACATCTGAGAGATTCAACTCCATTTACATAGCTATTTCTAATTACCTTTATCTCTCCAATTGTGGTTTTAAAGGTCCACTGAAGAGTAATTTGAAGAAACCCATTTAAAGTCATGCTGAATATTTAAAGTGGAAATTTCATTGTCAGCAGATTTTTCAGGCTAGCATAAAAACAGAATGAGCCTTACAAGACTGAAACTTCAAGTGGGAGGGAGCTTAATTAGAAGAACTGCCTATCTCCTCTCTTCTAAAACTAGAAGAATAACTATGGCCTGAGAGAATTAGGAAATTGGAATTTAAAGTTAACAGTGTGATATTATAAGCAGCTCTTATTTTTTTCTATCTTCTGTGTTTCTTTATCCAGAAGCTCATTTTCTTTAATACTATGCATGAAATATTCTTTCCACTTCTCAAAGAACAGTTCTTCTTACAGGAATGGTTTAAATTTAGTCATGGGCTAAGTGAGGAGAGTGGGAGTCATGAGGTAAATGTTCTTTGTGACTTTTCTGATAGCAGTGAGACTTTGGCTCAGTGTAATTTTTGTGTTTCTACTCATTATTTATATTAGCTGACTGACTCACCCAAATGTATTAATATTAAATGAAATGCAACTAAAATTCTTTTAAATTTTTAATTAAAAATGTTTTTAGCTCAGTGCTTTTTTTGTTGTTGTTGATAGTGGTTAAAACAGTGGAGAAAAAAGGCTCACCTTAAATTACTATCTACCAGCAGATAATACATTGTAATATATACATGTAATACATAATGTATATAATACTAGCATAATATTACCTATTTGTAAGTTGTTTGACTTGTCTTTACAAGTCATAGTGTTTCCTCAAGTCAGGATTTGAGGGGGCTTTAGGAAAACTAATTTTAATTTCAGCCTAAGCAGAACACGGTGAAGTCAATTTATTGTAAAGAAAAATTTATACATTTCAAAGGCACGTATGTGATTTTAGCTTGTTATTTAAAAGTCTTTTGTTGTAGAATCTGGATGCTATTGTGGTATAATATATACATATATATATATATATATATATATACACACACACATACATATATATATATACACACACACATATATATATAACACATATATGTGTCTGTGTGTGTGTGTGTGTGTATGTATGTATGTATGTGATATTGTGCTGGCCTAGAGCCAGAACCGGAGCAAAACTATTTTATAAAATGCAAAACTGTTTTTAGATAAGTTGAAATGGCTGCCCCATTCTCCTCACAATAACTACTGTCCTTGGCCTCTGTAAATAGAACTGCTAGTTTGTTCTTCAAAACTATGTAAAGCTGCTTACCTTTTCTTACCAGTAACTGCTAAAATCTGTGACTTCTATCACCACCCAGACGATGTGTAAACAAATGTATATCTTGACTTCTGTAAACCACTGAGTAACAAACAGAATGACAAAAGTCCCCTAGACCTTGGAATGTCCGGAGACCCCCGCCCTTGTCTCCACCCAGGAGGTGAATCACAGAATCCCCTAGCCCTTGAAATGTCCGAAACCTTTTCATCCCCATCCCCGCCCCTCACCCCCACTCCCAAGGTGGTTTTTCGGGTATAAAAATCGTGGCACCCTCCTTTTGGCACCACAGGTTGGAGAGACGTGAGTCCTCTGTGGTCGCCGGCATAATAAATGACCCTGCAATCTGGCATACTTTTGTCTTGGTGATAACTTTCTACACTCGGTCCAATACAACATGTATATGTATATGTATATATATTTTTTGCATGTTTTGCAGCCCACTACAGTGCTGGGCATATACTAGATGATCCATAAATGTTTATTGTTTTTTATTATCCATTTGTTATCATTTGTAATTCTTTTGGGGTATTATTTTTACATTAAGATATGTTGACAACATCTTGAAGCATTCCTTAATAGTCATTCCTCTTTGCTTATTGTTATAGCCAAGTGTTCATATTTCTCTTGCTGGGAGTGTTAGGTTTTCTTTTTCCCAAATTGTTTTTTAATTATTGGCATACATTTTACATTAACCAATTCATAAAATCTTGCCTATTTCTTTATTGGGAGAAAACACAAAAATTTAGTCAGTATTCTAAACATCTGTGACGTAAGAAAAGGAACAGAAATGATTTTATACCATTGTGGTACCATTTTAAATTGTGATAATTTTTCATTACTCTGAATTTGTGAAAGAAGATGGTATATTGATTAAGCTCTTGGATTTATTGAGTAGATCTTAAGACAACAAATAGTAATTGGAAGGCAGGGAGCAATGTCACGTGCTTCTGATGTAACTCTCAATTCAAAACACGAAACTTGAGGAAAAAAACATTAGAATACAACTTTACGTATCCATTCTTTTATTTATGCATTTATTTGTTCAACACATATTTGTCTGAACGAACTACATGCCAAACAGTGTCACAGAGACCAAGGATACCGTGCTGAATACGGCAAGATCTCAATCTCTGTGTCTTCCATGGGGCTTCCATTATAGTGGAGGAAGTAGACAGTATTTTTATTGTGATCAAGTGCTGTGAAGAAAAAGCAGATTGAAGGGTTAGAGAGTGACTGGGCATCCCACTGACTCCTCTGTTTCAACATGTCCAAAATTGAACTCATCATTTTACCTCTAAAGTCTTTGTGAATTTTCTAACTTGGTTGATGCCCCATTTTTCATTGTAGTCACCCAGGTTAGAAAGCAGGGATTCATCTTTGCCTTCTTTCTTATCTCACACATTCAATCAACCCTGAAGTTGTACCATTTATCTCTGTAATTTTTTTTTCTGACTTCATCAATTTCTGGCCCTCATCTGTATCTAGTTTAGTGCAGCGCTCACTAACTGCCTAACTGGCATCTCTGCTTCCAGTCTGGACTTCTTCAGATCGATCAACCATGAATCATCAGTATGATGTCTTATGTGCTTAAAAGGAAAATCTGTCCTTGGTGTTCTTGTGCTTAAAGTACCTCACTCCTTTGTGTGTCCTTGCAAGTTTTCTGTGATCAGGACCTTGCCTACCTCTGTAGCTTCGCTTTTGCCACTCCTTACTCAAGTTTTACGCTGCAGCAGTAATGAATGTTTGCATTTCCCCGCCTGTATCACACTGCTTTTCTCTTTTTTTTTTTTTTTCCCTGAGACAGTGTTGCTGTGTCACCCAGGCTGGAGTCCAGTGGTGCAATCTCAGCTCACTGTAGCCTCTACCTCTGTGTTCAAGCACTTCTCCCGCCTCAGCATCCAAAGTAGCTGAGATTACAGGCTTGTACCAACCGTGCCCAAATAACTTTTTTTTTTTTTTTTTTTGAGGCAGAGTCCTGCTCTGTCACCCAGGCTGGAGTGCAATGGCGCAGTCTTGGCGCAATGCAACCTCTAACTCCCAGGTTTAAGCAATTCACTTGCCTCAGCGTCTCGAATAGCTGGGATTACAGGTGACAGCCACAATGCCCAGATAATTTTTTTGTATTTTTAGTAGAGACGGGGTTTCTCCATGTTGGCCAGGCTGGTCTCAGAACTCCTGACCTCAGGTGATCCACCCGCCTTGGCCTCCGAAAGTGATGGGATTACAGGCGTGAGCCCCGCATCTGGCCCTAACTTTTGTATTTTTAGTAGAGACAGGGTTTCACCGTGTTGGCCAAGCTGGTCTCGAACTCCTGACCTTAGGTTATTCACTTGCCTCGGCCTCCCAAAGTGTTGGGATTACAGATGTGAGCCACTGTGCCCAACCCACACTGCTTCTTATATATTTCCTTTTACTCATGGTATCCCTTTGCCATTTATTTTCCTGACTCCACATGGGCTGAATAGTGGTTACTTATCTCTTTAGGCTCAGTTGTTGCTCCCATGCACCTTCCCTGTTAGACTGGCTTAGGAAGCCTACCTCAGGGCTCCCCTGTTAAAGTTTATCTTGTTTTCACCACACTGTTTTATAATGTTCTGTATTCACATACATGGTTCTCATTAAATTGTGGAGTCCTTAAGGGCAGAAAGTGAGTTTTACAGATTTTCGTCTTCCCCATGGTGCATTAGAGGGCATTCAGTGAATGCTTGTTGAATTAGTGACCTTAAAAGTCAGTAAAACATTAGGCACCATCAGCGCTTGTTCGAAACTCTTAATTCATGGACAATGTCAAGCATAAACCAGCACAGTTGAGATTATTAGGACTATATTAGTGAAATTTTGCTCAAAATAATCAAACATTTTGGAGGAGTGGTGGATGGAGGTGGTAGAAACACCATTTCACCAAGCCGGTTTCCTTTTTTCCTTCGTCTTGGTCCCTTGGGGAGGAAAACAGCATCTTTTCAGATGGGCTCCTCTACTCTTGCCTTCAGTGTCCTCTGCACTGCAGTGTCCAAGGCCGTTTTCTCTCACTCTGCCAGTTCTTCCTGGGCAATTTTGTCCTCTTCCTGGTTTAGATGCTTAAGACTTCCATGTCTCTCTCTTGAGCATCAGACTTGTATGTCCACCTACCTGTTGGACAGGTCTGTTGGTAAATCCTAAAAAAAGGCATATTCAACCTGTCCCAAGTAGGAGTCATTATTTCTCACTCATGTCTGTTAGCTTCCCTCCTATGTCCCTGTCTTAACGAAGGACACTTGTCCACTGAGTTGTGGAGCCCAGAATTTTCAGTGTCATCTTTCACTCTTCGAGCTCCTCATTCCCTGCCTCCTGAGGATTCCATCGTCTACATATGGATCAGATCCATTCCGCTTTGCAGTGTCCACTGCTGCTCTCTGATTTTTGGCCACCATTATTTCTGCTTCTCCAGGTTTCTCCCCTTAAATCACTTTCCAGGCTGCAGTAAGAGTGGTGTTTCTAAGCCATGCTAATGTCATCCCCCTGTGTAAAAGCTTTTACGTGTTTGGTTCATAGAGATAGCCTTTGAAATTTTTTTAACATGGCTTATAAGGTGGTTGTCTCTATATTATTTTCAGCCTCTTTCAGCTTTTTCCCTCCTTAAATGTGCCTTCTTGTTTTCTAGCCTTTGCCAACCAGTGTTTTGCACAGAATACTCTCTTCTACCCCTCTGAATCTGGTTAACTGTTCGTTATCATTCAGCCATTGGTTTAGATATTATTTCCTCCAGGGTCTTTGTATGTCATTCTAATTTATTTTGCCCTAGAATCTTGTACTGTAATGTCATAGCAATTTGCTATATTGTAATTGCTTGACTTTCCCATGGGATTATAAGTTGTGTGAGGGCCAGGACTGTCTGTGTCTTGTCAGCAGTGGAACCCCAGTGTCTAACATGGAGCATGGAACATGGCACAATGTCAGTACTTTTTGTCGAATGAATGACTTATTTAGCATTTTAGCCATTTATTTTGTTATTGTTTATCCTTTTGAAATTTATTTCCTAGAGAAAAGCTCACATTCTGATTTGTAGATGAATTTATAGGGGAACCTCAATTCAAAAGAGTTTCTTCACTTTAAGGATAAAGAGATAGCTGATAAGAAAATGGACTTAACAAGATTAGTTTATGAAGCAGCTGTTTCGTCCTAGTCTCATATGCCTGTGCACCTGTCAGAAATTGCTATTGAGAATTCCCATTTCAAGATAATGGCTGTTCAGTTTTGTCTAAAATGTGCTTTATTTCCTCATATATAAAAATGAAATATTTTTATTGGTTAAGAGCTTGGAGTCTGGAGTAGGAATTAAGTAGGTCCACATTCTAGCTACACCTTTTACTTGTTCTCTGAACTTAGCCAAGGTACGAAACTTTGCTGAGCCTCAGTTTCTACGTGAGGCTATTAATACCCTCAGTAAAATGAGGGTATTAATAGTACCCCCTGCCCATAGTGATGGTGTAAGGATTTAAGGAAATAATGGATACAAACTTGTAATGTGGTGCCTGGAACATACAAAGAACTCAGTAAGTTGTCTGTGATTTTTTTAAATTTTTAAATGATTTCAGTATCTCAGTTGAAAGGGAAGACTGTGTCTAAGGTTGTAAAACTGTCAGTTAGAAAATTTAATGTATGAAAGCAACCAATTCCTTGAGTTTCTGATTAACTAAAATATAAGTGAAATTTTCACCATGAGTTATACTTTGTTATGCTTTTCCCAAGAATACCAATTTCCAACTTTGAATGCAAGATAGAATCATTTCTGAGTAAGTGTCCTCCAAGAGTGAGAGGTATATTTTGAATATAGCTGTTATTTTCCAGTTAAAACAGGGAGTGTAGAGTACAGAAAAATTAGCTTTCTATTCTCTACACATGTTGCTTTTATCTTCTATAGTAGTTTAAGGAACTGTTAAAATTAGTATAGCTTAATAAAATAGATTGTATCTTGGTAGAAAATGTGAGTGCACATGCCAAAAATGGGGTGTGTGTGTGTGTGTGTGTGTGGCCTCTATTAGCCTCTTTGAGAAGATGCACTATCCTGAATTTCCTACTCATTTGCTTGTTTTTCTTTGCTGGTAGAGTTCAAAAATTTTTTCCTTCATTGAAATTTTACTAAAGTCTGGGATACTTGCATACCTAGCACAAGTGCTAGATTTCAGTCCCGTGTGTCTTCAGATTTGCTTCATTTCTCATTATCGAATATGGGATGGGACTTTAGGGTAGGACTGGTCTTCTTCGTACCTTCTATTTAAAGAGATCAAAGGTTGGACACAGTGACCTGAGCCTGTAATCCCACCACACTTTGGGAGCCTGAGGTGGAAGGATTGCTTGAGGCCAAGAGTTTAAGACTTGTCTGGGCAAGGGACAAGACCACATTTCTATGAAAAGCAGAAATTAGCCAGGCACAGTAGCATGTGCCTGTAGTTATACCTACTTGAGAGGCTGAGACAGGAGGATTGCTTGACCCCCGGAGTTTGAGGCTGCAGTGAGCTATGATCATGCTACTGTACTCTAGCCTGGATGATGGAGTGAGACCCATCTCTTTTAAAAAAAAAAGTTAAAAACAACAAAAAAGAGATCAGAAATGTTACATATCCCTTTAGTCAGATACTTAGTTTTGTTTTATGGAAAGTAACTTATGTTTGTGGTTAGTAACAGAAAGTAAATATAGTGTTCAGTCTTTCCTTGAAATGTACTTTGAATTTAAAAATCTGTGATTCTAGTACAAATATGAGTTAAGATAAAATTTTAGGCCGGGCGTGGTGGCTCAAGCCTGTAATCCCAGCACTTTGGGAGGCCGAGGCGGGT
The DNA here is from genome assembly GCF_001604975.1 of Cebus imitator. Classification (NCBI taxonomy): domain Eukaryota; kingdom Metazoa; phylum Chordata; class Mammalia; order Primates; family Cebidae; genus Cebus; species Cebus imitator. The sequence continues at coordinate 1,511,778 of NW_016107467.1, read as the reverse complement.
GGATCACGAGGTCAAGAGATCGCGACCATCCTGGTCAACATGGTGAAACCCAGTCTCCACTAAAACTACAAAAAAGTAGCTGGGCATGGTGGTGCGTGCCTGTAATCTCAGCTACTCAGGAGGCTGAGGCAGGAGAATTGCCTGAACCCAGGAGGCGGAGGTTGCGGTGAGCCGAGATTGCACCATTGCACTCCAGCCTGGGTAACATGAGTGAAACTCCGTCTCAAAAAAAAAAAAGATAAAATTTTAAAAAGTGAAAGCCAGTGAAACCCTATGTAACCAGTTCTTTCAATGTTTTTCCCAGAGCTGACTTTTTTGAAGACGAGGCAGTTGAACAGATTTTGCAGTATAATCCTTGGTGGACTGACATATATTCAAAAATGATGGCCTTTATGGAAAAGAGTCAGGAGCAAGAAAATCATGCTGCATTAGGTAAGAAAATCAAATTCAGCTAATTTGTTTCATTTTAAAATCTCACGTTGTACCAAACTTTACTTGCCTTCCATATTATTAAGCATGTAATTGTGATTGCCTTATAATGTGAAAATATGAGTTTGAATTGCTAATTTTGGAAATGACATCTTTGCCATTGACTGGAAAATGCCACCAAATAATTATGCTGATTTGTGTTGGAAAGTTCTTTTGAAGTATATTTTCCTTTAGAATCATTGGAGTTTTCTTACAGTTATTTATTTTTTACAACCTAAGTTTAGGGATATTATCACACAGGACATTTGTAATTTCTCAATAACCTGCTTAAGAGGTATGAACATTCTTCTTTGGTAAAGACATTTGAGTATTAGTAATGGTGGGAAAAGACCTAGATGGACATGTTATTACCACCTTCTCTAAGTGCAGCATTGATATATTAAGACTGTAAATTAGAATTCTAACATTTGCAGACAGATCAAGAAGAGAGCACCCATATTTTCTGTCATACTGATTTGGCTTTTATTTACATATTAAAAATAAAATTGCAACGTTTAAATGAAGGGAATACATACATATATGTGCATTCTGAAGAATATTAAATGGACTATAGACTCTTCCCACCCCAAGTTCCTCTTCCCAAAAGTAATCACTATTAGCGGTTTTGGGGATATTTTTAAAATATGTTCCCACATCTAAAATAGTTGCTTTAAGAAACGTCTACACATAGACTCATGTATACCCAGTTCGTACCTCGCTGTTTGCAATTTGCAGTATGTGTTGCACATCTTCCATATCAGTTTGTACAGACCTACCTGAAGCTCTTCATGACTACCTCATATCCTGTTGGATATTTTTATCGTGATTGATGGATATTTGGGCTGTTTACTACTGATGGACATCTGGTTTACTTCCGGTTTTCTGCGATTGCAAATAATATACATAGTGGCCTTCTATGTATAGCGGTCTATACATACCACTCATTCTAAAGTAGCTACAGGGTCTCTATTGTATCACAGTTTTTTATTTTCTGCATGGCAATGGAATAACCTGTTATCTGCTATTTTTTCAGTGTCTAGTATAGTGCCTGTTATATAAGGATAATAAATATAAGTATTATAATAAATGTTTTAATGGTTAAGTTTTTTTTTTTTTTTTGAGACAGAGTCTTGCTCTGTCGCCAGGTGCCAGACTGGAGTGCAGTGCCATCTTGGCTCACTGCAACCTCTGCCTCCCGGGTGCAGGCAGTTCTTCTGCCTCAGCCTCCCAAGCAGCTGGGACTATAGACACACACCACCATATCCAGCTAATTTTTGCATTTTAGTAGAGGCGGGGTTTCACTATGTTGGCCAGGATGGTCTCGATCTCTTGACCTCGTGATCCGCCCGCCTCGACCTCCCAAAGTGCTGGGATTACAGATGTGAGCCACTGCGCCCGGCCTAATGGTTAAGTTTTATTAAAGTTTAGGTGATTTCTACCAGATCAAAAAATTGCTACTGTAATATGAAACCCTGTCTCTACTAAAAAAAAAAAAAATTGCCAGGCACGGTGGCTCACGCTTGTAATCCTAGCACTTTGGGATGCTGAGGCAGGCAGATCACCTGCAGTTGGGAGTTCAAGACGAGCCTGACCAACATGGAGAAATGCTGTTCCTACTAAAAATACAAAATTAGCCAAGCATGGTGGTGTGTGCCTGTAGTTCCAGCTACTCAGGAGGCTGAGGCAGGAGAATCACTGGAACCCGGGAGGCAGAGGTTGTGGTGAGCTGAATTTGTGCCACTGCACTCCGGCCTGGGTGACAGAGCAAGGCTCCCTCTGAAAAACGAAACAAAACAAAACAACAACAACAACAACAACAACAAAAAAACCAGAGGATTAATTCTGTTGCATAACAGAAGCTCATTATAGTGACTCTTGCTATAGATTTATTAGTTGTTTTCAACAAGCAAATCCTGACTTATATTTGAGTTTAAGCAGCTTTCAGAGACATCTCACATTTTAGACAAATTTTGAGGTATAGAGTTGCTAACACATTTTAGATAATTAACTATATATGCTAGGTAGATCTGGTCATAAAGTTTGAGCAAACTTAAATCGTCAAGTATATCAATTGGTCTGAGTCAGTTTCCCTAATTTTAGCACAGTATTTTAATGAGGCGGTGTGGGAGAAAATTGATGGTTGTGTAGTTGAGTTTTCTGTCCACCAGGGTGAGCCAGTTGCCCTAAAAATCAAGAGAAGACATTCCCTTTGATTTAAATTCTAACTTGCTCTACTTTGATAAATTGTAGCTTGTTCTCAGTCCGGTTTTCTGTGTCAGCAATGCTTTGAGTTAGTTTTCTTTGTGTAATTTTAGCAGGAGATGAAGCCACTCAGTCCTTTTAACCACCTGCCCTCCTGACCCTGCATCTGACCCATGGCTTATAGCCAGGCTGGTGCATCAGGAACAGTCACAGTCTGCAAAGCCATTATGGTAATTCATTCTAAAAATCACCTTTAAAAGTAGCAAGGACGTGTGACCTAAGGTAGAAGAACTTGAGCTTTGTGTTGAACAGAGTGTCTCTTCTAATAATACCAAGTATAATAGATAAATTAAATGTAGGCTTGCAGTTGGACTTCTTATTCTACCACATGCTTGCGATATATGATCTTGCAAATTGCGGTTACTGTGGAAATCCTGTACCTACCTCAGAGTTGTCCTGAGATTGAATGAAACGAAGTATTTAAAATCTTGTGTTAGAAATTATTATTGTAGAGTAAAATCAGTCACAGGAGAGCCAGGAGTTGTATGGTTTCTCAGTGAAATGACGATTTTTATACATTTAGAAAGTTTTTAGGGAAACTTCTTTGTAAACAAGATTTCTCTCTCATTTAAAAAATTCTGGTTCAGATATTTGAGACACTCAGCATTACAGGAATACATTAACAGTGTGTTGAGCTAGGATAAAATATGGGGGAAAAGAAGTAGACCAAAAAATAAACTTCCGTTTTCTGCTTACCCATGGTGCGTACCGCTGTACCTTTTCTCCTACTCTTCCTTTTTGTTCTTTACCTCTCTGGCCCTTTTCCTCTTTGTGTCATAACAGTGGTCTGCTGTCTGTTTAACACCTCCTCATCAGATGTCACCAGGCAGATATAACAGTGCAGGTGAGGGGTGTACCTTTGATTCATTCTGCATCATAAAATATTAACCTAGATTGCTTTGAATTCCAGATAAGCCTTAGGTGATGAACTTTGCTCCCTCTCTTTCTCCCTTGGTGGTAGTTCTTGTCATTTTCATCACAGCCCTGAGTTACAACAGGGAGACTTTTCTCCAGCTTTGTAGTGATCCAGATTTTCCTCCCCAAAGGCTTGTAAATGGAAGTGTTAAATGCTGTGCTTCCCCTGAGCTCTGGTTTCATAAGGATGAACTTACCGCATTTCCCATGTTGTCTGTCAGTGGTTAATCTGGAGCTCCAGAGTCTTGGCACGTTATTACTTGTTATGACACCACATAACATTTATAGTCAATGAACTTCCTAGCAGGGACATCCTGTTTGGCACCAGTGATCCCTTCAGTGTTTGTAGAGATAACTGTCAGTGTCAACTTTGAAAGTTGTAGCACTGCAGGGCTACCCATTTAGGGTGAAGGTTTGAATGCAACACGTTTTTTTTCTGGTTCCCTTGATCTGGTTCCAGTAAATGTACAATGTCATAGACAGATGTGCATTACTCTGAGTGCATCAGGATCCTGTGTGATTTAATTGTTGACCCAGATAAGAGGGATGTTTGGGAGGGGGATTTAGAGAGGAAGGGAGGATTTAAAAGTAAAAAAATTGGAAAATATTTGGGAGAAAAAGTGACTACCTTGTAGACATCTTTCCATTTTAATGAGAATCCCTTTGCAGCCTTCAGACATACTGGTGGGGTTTTTCATGTTGGGAGGTGGTCCTTGACCATTTGCTTCAATGTTAGGGCACCAGATTCCTCCTCAAATGTATTGAGATTTCGACTGACTTTTGTTTCACTGAAGATATTTTTTAAAAGTATAATTAACCGAAATCTTGTGAACTGTATAGCAAAGCTGCTTTGTAGTGTGGCTAAGTCATAAAAATGCTTGACAAATGTTACTCATGGTGGCAATCATCCAAGCATTGTTGGCACTGCATCTGTGGTTATTTCCAGTACTGCTGCTAGGTTAGACTTGATTGTGTGCAAACTTCCCCCAAGTTCCCCTTTGAGTGATGTGATTTACAGCTCTAATAAAAAAGGCCTTAGGGAGCCCAGACTTTTGGTTTCTCTAGTGATTTCCTGGTTTGTTGTTATTGTTATTTATCATCTCTGATTTCTTTGCTTGAATTTCAGAATTTAAGTGCATTTGTGTATTATTAATGAAGTAGGCCACAATGGAACTTATAAATGCTCAGAAAAAGGTAGAAGTATTTTAGGGAAAGTCTAGCAGTATCTAGTATCCACGAATTCAGAAGAATGATTCAAGATTTTTCTTATGCACAGTTACTTAAAATGGCTAATGTAGAAACACTTACGTGTGGGTAATGTAACATCAGAACCTGCAGTGCCCAGGTCAACTTTTACAATGGTTAAACATCTATAGGTATGATTACATAAAAATGAAGGCATGAATGTGTAGAGAGTTGACATGTTGCTAAATAGTTTCTGGATATGCTTATATTGTGATTGAGAATTATGTGGAAGCAGGGGTCTTTATCAGTCAACTAGGATATAAAGACTTTAGTCAGATATCATGAACACCTGGCATTTTCCCATTGGCTAAATTAATGAACATCTCAAAGATCATACCTAAGGGAATACTGTCTCAAACCTTCTTGCTAAATATAAGGAGTCTTAAAATATTTTTGTCAGGTATGCTTTCTTCACGCATTGAGTATATTCCTTCATGCCATTTACTTAAATCAAATTGCTTTAAGTGAACTGAGAGCTTTTATTTAAATTAAGGAATCTTCAGATCTGTCCTCCAATGAGGCAATCAACACTCAGTTTATCTGTCTTATTAATTAAGTCTAGTAAGTTTTAAATTAAATACAATTGACCCTTGAACAAAACATGTTTGAAATGCATGGGTCTGCTTATATGGGGATTTTCTTTTGCCTCTGCCACCCCTGAGGTAGCAAGACCAACCCTTCCTCCTCCTCCTTTTCTCCGCCTACTCAGTGTGAAGACCAGGATGGTAACCTTTATGATGCTGTACCTCCACTTAATGGATAGTAAATTTAATCTTAAAGAGACTTCATGTACAATTCAAGTATTAGGGAAACCTTAACTAAAGCTATAAATCCAGAATCTGTCTTAAAAAAAAAAAGGACGTATTTGACATTTTTACCATATAGTAAAAGGTACCATAAAGAAAGTCAGTAGCGATATGGTAGCTTTGGAAAGATGATTACAGTTTATAATATGCATGGTTCTTAATTTGACAAGATAAGCCAACCAATAGGAAAAACTGGACAAAACACATTAGAATGGGTCACTCATAAGAGTACAAATCCAGATTGCCTACAAACTGATGAACTAGTGCTCAAAGTCGAGCAGTTGGAGAACTACTAAGTGAAATAACCATGATAAGTCACCATTTTAGTTTTTTCTTGCTGTACAACAAATTACTGCAAGCTTCACACAATGTACGTTCATAATCTCGGTTTCTGTGAGTAAGAAGTTGAGCCTGGCTTTGCTGAGTCCACTGCCTTAGGGTCTTGCAAGGCTGTAGCCAAAGATGTCTTTCTTATTTTTTTAAAAATAGATATTGGAGGCTGCATTCTTTCCTGGAGCTCAAGGTCTTCTTCCAGTCTCACATGGTTGTTGGCAGAATTTAGTTCCTTGCAGATGTAGAACTGAGGTCCCTACTTTGTTGCTGGCTGTTAGCTGGGGGCCACTCTGAGGTCTTAGAGGTTGCTACGGGTTCCTTCCACATAGCCTTCTCACAGGCTTTCACACTTGACTATGTGATATCTTCCTTATTCAAAACTATCAGGTGAGTCCCTGGCTTCAGTCTGCTAATAATGGAATGTAATCATGGGAATGACTATCCCATTGCCTTGGCCATATTCTGTCGGACAGAAGCAATTCATAAGCTCCATCCCCACATCGTGATAGGACTCATTGGAGGTCATCTTAGAATTCTGCCTACCATGCTCAATTTATCAATCTGGAAATGATTGTAAAAAAAGCTATTATGTTTCTTGCCAGGGGGAGGTGGGAGGTGTGTGTAGGAAGTGGAACTGTTATCCATGACTGTGAGAAAGGAGAGTTACTATAGCCTTTAAAGTACATTTCTAAAACAGATACATTTTTAAAGCAGTCAGTCCAGTCTCAAGAGTCTACTTTATGGAAATAAAGCCTCTAATATCCAAGGACATAGGATAAGGATATTTATTGCAGCATTATTAGCAGTGGCAGAAAACTAGGAGCAAAGTGAATGCCCATCAGTAGGGGGAGTGGTTGGATAGAGCATGGTACGTTTTGGAATATTATACTCCTTTACAAAAATTAGCTACGTACCAGTTGACTTTTAGGGATCTGCCAGAGGTAAATCAACTTTGTTGAGTGAGAAGGCTGAGATGGAGAAAAATGACCTAGTTCTTTGGGTCAAGGGAGGGTGTAGGAAGTATAAACTTCCTAGTATGTATGCTTGTGTGTCTGTATATGATTATATGTATGTAGAGAAAACCGGAATGATACATACTAGATTTTTAGTGTGTGAGAGGCTGTTGACAAATATTCAGATGGAGAGAGGTGACAAGCAAAAGAAGAAAAGGAAAAAGGAACTGTGTTGTAAACAGTCTCTTTCCACAAGTCCAATGAATGTGATGTGGTCATATGTAAAACTTGATAAACACTATGAGAAAATACTATACCCTTAACATTGATTAATATCTGGGAATATTCCTATTTCTTGGTATAAAACTTTCAAAATGGATAATGAATATTTTCAGAGTACTTTAGTTAGCACTTTCTGTTGTCAAAATGTATTATCTTAGTTTTAAAGTCAGTAACTGGCATTCAGATGCCTTAAATACAGAACAGTGTAGCAAAAAAGAGAGGGTCGGGAATTAAGGAATAGATGTTATTTAGAAAAGTCGTCTTTATTCAGCCCTATTAGGATTTGAGCAGATTCATGGCTCTTACTGAAACTGTAAAGTCTACTTAAGAAGTTATTTATATATCCAGAGTTAAGTAGAAATAACTTTTATTTCAGTTTCTAGAATCAAAGTTCTAATTTTGACAAATCTTCCACATTGGGGGTTTTACAAAGCTGAATGAAATATCTAATTTTTAAATGGATTTTCTTCTAGTGTCTTTTTCTGAAGAAGAGAAATACCAGCTAAGAAAATTTGTCAATAAATCTTATCTGCTGGACAAGAGAGCCTGTCGTCAAGTGTACTACAGTTTGATTGATATCCTTCTGGCATATTGCTATGAAACCCGTGTCACTGAAGGAGAGAAGAACGTAAGTGCACGTGTGTGTGCGTGTTGCCATAGATTACTGTGTGGATGAGTAAACTGCATGAAAGCACCAGTCCCTTGTCTGGAGTAGAACCAGTGGTGATTAGTTATTTAGGGGATGCCCCCCCGCAGAGTTGTGGTGGTGGTGGGTACCCACATGCAAGCATACGTTGCTTAGTTGGTCTTTTTTACTTTTCTCTTGGCATTAGTCTCTGCAAAATAGCAGAGTAAGAAAGTTTAAGGGAGTAAAGGTGAGAGTAAAGAGGAAGGCCACCCTGAGTTCTCATCTCTTTTAGGCCAGAGAAGTGCTCTGTCACATGACACTTCACACTGGCAAGGGGGTAAACTGCCATAGCCGGTTATATTCTTTCTCTCAGCAAGAAGTCAACAGATGCAAAATACGGCATTTTACAAAATAAATCTTAGTATTTACCTGCAAGTATCCTCATTTCATAGAGTATGTGTACTTCTGAAAAATTATATGTAAATCAGTGTTTTTAAAACCTGAATTATGTCTTTTTTTGCTATTTACAGGGATCATATTATACAAGTAAATCCTTTTGATATTTTTTTTTTTTTTTTTTTTTTTTGAGAGGGAGTTTCGCTCTTGTTACCCAGGCTGGAGTGCAATGGCGCGATCTCGGCTCACCGCAACCTCCGCCTCCTGGGTTCAGGCAATTCTCCTGCCTCAACCTCCTGAGTAGCTGGGATTACAGGCACGCAGCACCATGCCCAGCTAATTTTTTGTATTTTTAGTAGAGACGGGGTTTCACCTTGTTGACCAGGATGGTCTCGATCTCTTGACCTCGTGATCCACCCGCCTCGGCCTCCCAAAGTGCTGGGATTACAGGCTTGAGCCACTGCGCCCGGCCGACAAGTAAATCCTTTTGAAAATTCTTAAACCATGTTTTAAAAAATAAGACTTCTTTTGTATCTCTTCTTAAACCATATTTGATTTCGTAAATGAAGAGCTAAACATCCTTCTCACCTATACCACCGATTGTATATTTTAAAAGGCTGGAAACCAAAAAACAGGCTTTTTGTTAGTGTGGCCATGCAGCTGTTTATAATTGTCCTTGCTCAAAAGGTTATTTTTGATCTGAGCGTATGCTTTCCTTTTTTGAATTACACAGATAATTCACATTGTAAAGGAAAATATACACATGAAGAAAATGATTAAGATTTCCTGTAATTTTAGTCATCAGAAATAACCGCTGTTAAATGGCAACGTATCTCTTTCCAGTCTTACTTCAGTGTGCACGTGTGTGTCTATATTGTGTGTATTTACCTTGGGTTCTAATGTATATAGTATTTAACCTGCTTTTTTCATTCAGCGTCATAGCACTAATGTCGTATTAGAGTTAGAATTTTCCGTGTACCAATTTTTTTGTTGTCATGACTCTGAAAATATCTAGGGTGACTCTTGACGTTTGTGTCTAAGATGACTGTTACTGAGTGCGTTAAGGGCATAATCTATCTGAAAACACTTTTTGTTTTCACTCATCTTTTAAAGATACTATAATTGCAGAAAATGTTTTCTTTGACAAAAAAAAAAAATGCTTCATATTAAATCTTGAAAACATGAGTGTTTATGCTTGAAAAAATTTACCATTTTTTATTCTTGTATTCATGTATTTGAAATCATGAAGTCTTACAACTTGAGAGCTTCTCTGGAATGTACTTATTCTCACCAGCATTCTCTGAAAAGTCACATTTTCTAGCAGCTTCTTAAGTGCCACAGATAATACTTCAACTTTATCTTTGATTCCTTTGATAGAATATTTATGGATTGTTTGGGAGGCATGTAGCTTACTTCAAAAAGGATGGAAATTGAGCAGGAATTACTTTGCCTTAACTTTTAGTTTCAAAGCCCCTGCTTGTTTGCTCTTATGTTCTGCTACTCTTATCAGTACAAAAGTTTTATTGCCTAAAATCCCGAGGAAAGTAAGCAGAAACTTCCCTCTAATAGACTGTGCATCAGCAAAGCAATTATTTTTCTATAGTTGTGAACACTTCTTTGTTCTCATATATCAGTGATCCTCAGACACTGGTTGAATAAATGGATTTGTTTTGTCTATTTTTAAATGACTTTACCTCTAATGTGATGGTACTCTTTTCTCCAAAACAAATCAAGGTTGAATCTGCATGGAATATCAGGAAACTGAGTCCAACACTATGCTGGTTTGAGGTATGATTTCCAGTTGCAATTGTTTAGAGTTTGTTGTTCAGGAAGTTATTTTTGTTGTTTTTACTTTATTTGGAGTAATTAAAGCAATTCCTTGAATTTTTAAAAGTAAAAGCTCTATTGTACAGGTCTGATTTCTGTCTTTTAAATACAGTTCTGATAATGAAACCAGGTAAAGTATTTTGGAAGTTGGGGGAGGGAAACACACTTTGGAGAGAGGCTGGAGACATGGTTTGTTGGGGGAGAATGTGGGGCAGAGTGAGAGGTGTGTTTGTAAGTTGGCGTGTATTGGGGCTTGAAGCTTAAAGATGGAAGGAAACCTAGGTGATAAGTGACCATTAGAGCCTGTGCTAAGCATGCACACATACACACACACATAAAATAATGTTTTTTATATGATTTTTTAAATATATGTGTGTATATATATAAAAACTTCACCTGTTCTCAATAAGTCTGTGAGGTAAGCATTGCAGGTTTTATAGGTGAGGAAACTTAGATCATATAGTTTAAATAACATATCCTAGGTCCTACAATTCAAATGTAGTCTGGTTACATTTGGTATCTCTTTCAGTATAGTTGTGTTTCTGTTTTCTGAAAAATAGTTGTGCAGGTCTCACCAAAAATACCAAAGGACAATATCTTTATATTTGTACATTTTGAACAAACTTGTACGTCAAAACAGTAATTAGAAGCAGAAATTTTTAAAATGTATCAAATAATTGATGATTCGGCCGGGTGCGGTGTCTCACTCCTGTAATCCCAGCACTTTGGGAGGCCCAGGTGGGCAGATCACAACGTCAGGAGTTTGAGACCAGTCTGGCCAATATGGTGAAAACCTGTCTCTACTAAAAAATACAAAAATTACTGGGTGTAGTGGCAGGTGCCTGTAGTCCCAGCTACTTGAGAGGCTGAGGCAGGAGGAATAGCTGGGACCCAGGAGGTGGAGGTTGCAGTGAGCCGAGATCGAGCCACTGCACTCTAGCCTGGGTGATAGAGCGAGACTTCGTCTCAAAAAAAAAAAAAAGGAAAAAAAATTGATGATTGTATAGATGTAAACAGGAACTGAAACACTTACTTTATTATAGAATCTTACTACTCCAAAAATGATCCAAGGACCAACAACCTGACCAGCAGCTTCAGCTGGGAGCGCATTAGAAAGACAGAGTTTATTGCAGTCCCACTTCACTCCCATTGAATCAGAACTAGAATTTGTAGCAAGATCTCCAGGGGGTTTATATGCGTATTGAAGACAAACAGTGCTGCTCTCTAGGTTTCGTTGGAGTTCCTCATGTTGCCGTGATCAGCATATAATTGAGGAATGAGTTTCTGTGATAACATTTATTAATATGTTGAAAGTAGTTGGTGACTAGATAATTTTGTGGTGTAGTTATAAAACATCTACATGAAAATTTACCTATTTATGATTTTATTGTGACATTTTTATTTTTATTGATAATTTAAAATTGTTGGACATTAGCTATGTTAAACTTTTGTTAAGTATTAGTTTTTTGCTAGAATTTTTTTTAAGTTCATGATTCTCTTTATGTCAAATACTCAGTGTTCTTAATCAGATCTCTCATAGCTTTAAGGATTAATGTACATTAGATTATCTTTCTCCCTTGGTTTTAAGTTTTACATATGGTTTACATTTTTTATACTTTATGAAAGAAACAATTTTGTGGAACTATTTCTATTGTCTAGTATTTTCAGTAAGTTTTGAATTGCTAATGTTATCAGTTTGATACCATTCAAGATAAAACACCTTTTTTCCTAGAAATCAGTTCGATAAACAAGAACAAATTACTCGAGTAAATATCTTGTATTATTTATGTCCAATGTAAAAAAAAAAAACGAGGAGAGGAGACTGAACATACTTCACTAAGGAGTTCTACATTTTTGTGTGTGTGTTTATGTGATGGAGTCTCACTCTGTCACCAAGGCTGGAGTGCAGTAGTGTGATCTTGACTCCAGATCACTTGAACCTCTGCCTCCCAGGTTCAAGTGATTGTCTGCTTCAGCCTCCATGTTGGTCAGGCTGGTCTCAAACCCCTGACCTCAGGTAATCTACCCACCTCGGCCTCCCAAAGTGCTGGGATTACAAACATGAACCACTGCGCCTGGCGAGTTCTGCATTTTTTATCTGTGCCATCTTGAATGGCCTTAGAAGACAAAAACATGAAGTATAAATTATTTTAAAATGTCCTTTATGTGCATCTGTATTTTGTTAATGCCATGTGTTCTAGATTCCTATTTGTAATCTTTAGGACTTTAAAAAACTTTCTTTCGGCATTTGCGATATGTTGACAGTGTGAGAAATTACAAAGACTAAGATTCAATGTCTTATTGTAAGATATACAAAAAGAATCTTAATTCATGGTTTTATGTTTCTCTTCTACTTGGCTTCACAATGATTCAAACTTACAGCTTTTAAATGAGAAAAGCTTCCTATTTCATTGTGTGCTTTTGTTTGTGTAATGTTACGGAAATGACTGCTTATTAAAATGACACTTCACAGACTTGGACTAATGTTCATGATATCCTGGTGTCTTTTGGAAGAAGGGTATTGTGTTACCCACTCTATCGCCATTTCAAGCTGGTGATGAAGGCCTACAGGGACACTATAAAGATATTGCAGCTAGGTAAGATACTACTCTGCTTGCAAATTTGGGAGGGAAAAAGTTGTCAGTTTTTAGTCTGTGAAGATATAATCATGATTTTTGCTTTTTTTGTATATAAATAAATAATGAAAATCCAATCACTTTGAAAGTGTAAAATTCCTGTGTATAAGATATATGTAGATATGTAATTGCATAGAGGTATATTAAAAACTCTTTTCTTAGAGGAGTAGGGAAGGTAAATAGAGAAGGCACACATAGTATTGCAAACCATTTTACATTACAATAGCTTGCATCATGCATTATTTCTTGGCTGCCTATAGTCTTCTAGGCTCTATGGTGGGACCAGGGGTTTAATAATAAAGAAGATAGAAAAGTTCCCTGCTCTGTTGAAGTTTACAGTTTTGTCAGAGAGACAGATGATGAATAAGTAAGCAATTCCAAAGAGAGAATGAAAAGTACTCTGCTGGGAGAAGTCCAGGGATCCTTTAGGAGGGGACATGTAACCTAGATTTGGCATGTCAAGAAAGGTTTTCCAACAAAAAGCACAGCTACTTGGAACACTTTTGACTTGCTAAATTCAACCTGAAAACACAAACACTTGCTAGCTTTAGGGATGTGGAACATTCTGGGCTCTGAAACAAATTCCAAAGTGCCCATAATACCGTCATTAGAATAAGTATATAATTTCCAAGATAATGACTTTGAAGGGGGCAACATCCATTTGTATGTATTAGTTCTGGCACATTTATTTAAAAGTCACTTTTAGTACTTTATGATCATTTCCTATATTCTCCCCCTGGGGAGATCATCATTCCTTTGCCCTTAGATAAAAGTGTTTCTGGGAGCTTGGTTTTCAGACTTCAGAATAAGAAGAGGAAAGAAAGGAAGTTCTTTCCTCTACATCCAGGTGACTTCACTGGCCTAAAGAAGAGAATCACATCTCGAATGTTTCATCCCACCTCGAGATGTACTTTGCCTTCTGTATGACCTGTAGTCTTCTTGCCCTGGTGGCGGGGATGGGGGAGGAAAGTCATGTTTGAAGTAGATTCTTTTAAAATAGACAGTAATTGTAAATATGAATCATGATTAGATGGAAGATGCCTTTTTATTCATCTAGTTGGTTTAGACTAGCTGTATTTTATTTTGAAGGATTGTTGATTATAGGATAAAAGAGCTATCATTGAGGAATCTTATCTTCTTTGACTTAACAGTGGGAAACAAACTGCTTTTTTTCATGTGTTATTTCTTCCTACCTTCCATCCAAGATATCTTTTGAATTGCTAAAAGTACCTTGGAAAATCAATCTACTATAAATGACTGATTGTGTGAGCTTCAGTTACACGTCACAATTCATTTCTTTTTGAAGTCATGCTAGATTATCTGGGCATTATTCATGGACTTAAACAGTGAGAATGCAGTTTGCGATTATCCTGTTACATCATGGCTTCCAGATGGAGAATTGGCAAAATCTCCATGTGCCTGTTTGCACACACACTCACACTCTCACTGTCATTCTCACTCACATCCACAAGCTACTACTTGTTACTTTTTATTTTGGGAAGTAATCTAGTTCTATGATTCCGTCACCAAAAGTAAATTTGATTGCCTTGACTTACATAGCAATCAATTACCTGAATCGTTTTAGTAGGTCAGAATTGAAATTGAGACTTAACTTTTATTCATGATCACTCTGACAAGAAATAGTTTTATCAGCTGTGTTATGATAGCAACATAAAACTTCATGTAACACATTGGAGTCCTCTCTGCTAAAAATGAACCTGAACCCTCTAGGTACCATGTACACTGTGTTCTGTGACTGATTTGGGTCGTGGCTAGTTAGTGCTAAGACTGAGGGCTGATTGTCTAGAATTTATGCGAGAAGCTGTGGAGATGACATGCTCTGGATGAGAATTGTCACCTGTCTTTGTACAGGTGGATGGCATAGGGATGCCATTATTGCCGCTGAAGAGACTCATTTGTTTGAGAACCCCATAATTTAAATAGAGGCAGCTGCAGTTTGGCATTTAGTATTTTCCAAGAATGAATTCGTGCCTACTTATAATTCAAAATGCAGTCACAGTGTTCACACTTTTTATTATAAAGGTCAGTATAGTGTTCCATAGTTGAAAGTAATGAATAACTCTGCCTCCAAAGGAGGACTGATCTTAAATGGAATGAGCTTCCAAAACCAATGTAGGAATGCTTCAGAAACTACAGAATATTTCATTATAACTGATAGACTAAGATACGAGTTTTCAAAGAGCCAGGAATTGTCTTCATCTGACTTCACAGTAGCCTTTACCAAGATTCTTTACTAGGCCTTTGGCTCTTTTCAGTTCTGCATTTCTTCTCGTTCCCTCCCCTCCTCCAGAAGATTGTGTGTTTATCTCTGGAGTTTGCTGTTGTGTTTCATCCAAAGTCCTTAAGGGCAGGAAATCCTGCTTTGCCCATTAAGTACTATTTTAGTGCTTAACAAAGGACCTTGCCCATGTAGTTGCTGTCCTTGGATCAGTCATCTTGGGGCACATGACTCCTTTTTTCCTCTCTGTCTCTGTCTCTTCAATTTTTATTGACTGTTTGTTCCGTTCTTTTGGGTAGAATGGGTAAAGTTTTTCATGGAAGCATCACTTAGTTGCTGTTAGTCAATTAAAAATAAAAGTAAAAGTAAAAGCAGCTTTTCTAATATATAGTCAGGAGAATTACTCTTTTTTTTTTTTCTTGAGACAGAATCTTGCTCAGTTGCCCAGATTGGGAGTGCAGGGGCGCAATCTTGGCTCACTGGAACCTCTGCCTCCCAGGTTCAATCAGCTCTCATGCCTCAGCCTCACAGGTAGCTCAGATTACAGACATGTGCCACCAGTCTTGGCTAATATTTGTATTTTTAGTAGAGGGGGGTTTCACCATGTTGACCAGGCTGGTCTCGAAATCTTGGCCTCAAGTGATCTGCCTGCCTTGGCCTTCCAAAGTGCTGGGATTACAGGCATGAGCCACTGCACCTGGCCTATGCAGAAGAGCTATTTGTTTTAGAAGTGACAAGTCATAGTTTAATACCTGAGCATATATTATTTATATAATTTAGTGAGTGTTGGTACTGTCTACATCTTATTAATGTGTAGAAGATATTCCTTACTTTCATTAGAAGGGTAGGATGGGATAGAAGAGAAATATCAACTTAATTTTGGCTTCCAGTTCCCCCTTTGAGCTCATTCTGTGGGTTCTTTTTTTTCCTCCTTGTTGGATGGACTATATATCCTATATATATCGTATCATATATATGTCTCCTCTAATATATATCCTATAACTTTTTCTATCACTTTAGATTTTAAAAAAGTTCTTTTACCATTTATAGTCACAAGAGGAGTCTAATTTCAGCACTTAAAATGTCCACTTTGAACTTCATTCCAAAAGGAAATCTTCCCTTCCCCGGCTGGGACCTGCCTCACGGTGGGTGACCATCAGCAGGGAGGAGGACCCCTTTCACCGTGGCAGGACATGCCGCTTACCTCCACTTGGCCACCTCATGCTGCTCTGTCCTGCTTCTTAATGGGGTCAGACACTAGTCTTTGTACTCTACAGATAGAATTTCCAGGGCAAACAGGTTGTATTCTCTTACGGCCTCTCTTAAAACCTCCTTTCTCTTGGTTTAAGGTAATAGAAAAGCACCTCCTTCCTGCACCTATGTAGGGTGGTAAGAAACTGCACAGCACTCCACCACCTTTATCCATGGAGATTTTCTCTGGACCTCTTTACCCTTAAGCTCTTGATGGTGAATATTTGCAAATTAATTGCAAATCATTTTTAGTTTCTCTTTCTACAAGTTCAGCATAGAGAGGTTAGCGTCTCTTTAAAATATGTGGATATTGATACCGGTGATTTTCTTTGTGAGACTCATCATAAAAGAGAAAGAGTTCTGTCTTGATGAGTTGATAATACGTACATGTGGGTGGCACAGGGATGCCATTATTGCAGCTGAAGAGGCTTGTTTGTTTGGACACCTCATAATTTAAATAGAGGTAGCTCTGATTTGGCTAGTTTGTTAGTAATAACCACAGCTGCTGTGTATTAGTTACTTTTTGTGTGCACTAGGGTCAGTTCTTTAGATACTTTATCTCGTTTTGCTCATAATGCAATCCTGTGAAGCAGCCATTACTATCCCCATTTAGCAAATAGAAGACAGGCTCAAAGAAGTGAAGTCAGTGGCCCAGGGTCTTACAGCTAGTAGATGGGAGAGCTTGGATTTGACTCCAGATCTGTGTAACTTAGAGTCTGTGTGCTTATATATATTGAAATAGTTACAAATGAAATTATATGAAGGCTGGAATTTGCTTCAAAATAGTTCAGAGTGGGTTGTGGGAAAGTGGGTGGGGTGTATCTGAAACAAGGTTGGCTACAAGTTGATTGCTGCCTGTGATGAGTATGTGGGATTCATGATACTGTCTTCCCTATTTTTGTGCATGTTGTGATTTTCCTTTAGGCAGTCTTTTTTTTTTTTTTCCCTTGAGTCTGGACCCTTAACCACCATACTACTGTGTTTTAAATTTATCTACCATTTTGTGGAAAACATGATTTCTATTAATATTTGTACAGTTGTCTAAACATTTTTTGTCTGATTAAAAACATGTACAATTGTTCCTTCTATTTGTTGTTTTGTTTTTAAGGTTAATAGAAAACTACTTTTTAATAACATGTGAAGTGTGATGAATAATAGCTACCTAGCAGGTAGTAGCCCAAGAAACAGCCTTCAGGAGTCTAGTTGTTGTCACCAACTAAAACTTGTATTGCTTCAGATAATTAAAGCCCTTACATATCAGTTACTAATTGGGCTCAGTAATAAAAATTTCAGGAATTACTGCTTTACTAACCTGTTCCATAGATAAAATAACGCAGTCAATGAGAAAGAAAAGAAGAGCTGTGGCACCAAGCACGGGGCTTGTGACTGATCAATTTTTTTTTTTTTTTTTTTAAAGAAAGATGGATGTTTAAAACATGGAGGTTTGGCAAGTGTATTATGTGAGCTCCTAGTTTGGAGATCTTAAGGGTGAATTTCTTTTTAAAGTTTAAACTTTATTTATTCCAGAGCGAGTTTAACAAATGACTTAAAAAAAAGTTGAATTGTAGAGGAGGTATCGCAAACTTGAAAACCAAAAGATGAAATCACTGCAGTTTTCCAGTGTTGACATTTATCTGTATTTAATTTCTGTAAGTTCCCAGTTCTGGACATTTTAAAGAATTATTAGGCCTTTTAATTTTTGCTATGTAAATATATTATATGAAACTATTTCAAGATTTATTCAATAAGTATTTGTTGAGAACCTGATGTGTGAGGGTGCTGAGCTGGATCCTGAAGATATAATAGTTCTAATCGGGGCATAGGACACAGAATTATACAACTACCAGGGATTTTGAAAAATTGCATTTGTAATAAGTAGCTCAAAAGGGAAATATGGAAAGTGAAAATGTAAGCCAGGGAAACTGACCTACTTTTAAGTCATTGAAGACATGTAACTTCCTGCTGTGGGAGCCTCTGCCTTATTTGACCTCTCATTCTCAGCTCCTACCAGTTTCCTAGTGGCCTCAAGTACTTGCTAATTGGTTGATGAGTTCATCTATTCATTGATTTGTTCAACACATATTTTGAATGTATACCTACTCAAGAGCTATTCCATACAAAGCACTCTGTAAATATAAAGAGCAATAGAAAAATAAATTAGATGTGTGAGCTATATATTTCACTATCCAGGGAGCTAAGATGTCCATCAATAACATAAAATACATAGTTGACAGTGGTAAGTGCCTTACAAGAAATGTGGATTAGTAGCTCAAAAAAGAGAGAGATGACACATTTTACTAGGGGTCAGGGATATTTTCATAGAGGCCGTGAGATTTGAATTGGGACTTGAAGGATGGAGGAAATGTTCTACACATTGTGAGTAAACCATGTGAAGAGGTTCATGGGATAATACAGTTTCCGCTATGAAAACATGTTTGTTGGAATCAGATGATGGAAAATTGATATGCTGTCTGATGCTGAGATTTGCTTTACGGCCCCTAAAACTGGTTGATAGTTTCTTTCCTGTCTGAGTTAACTGGTCACTGGAATTTGTGTCTCTACTTTAAAAATACAGTTGCTTGATTCCCTGCTCCTCACCCGGGAGTTGGTAATTCCTTGTGTTTTCTTCTTCCTTTTCTAAATTGTTCTTAAATTTTTTATTTCTGACTTAACTCCCCATACCAATTAATATTTTTAAGAACAGGACAATCACAGTGCTCTCAGGAACTTTAGCATGACATTAAAGTCAGATACTGAAGCAGCATTTGTACCTGTTTTTGCTGACCATTTTACATACTAACTAATCCAAAAAAGGAGAGAACTTCAGAGGACAGCAGGAGTTAACTTCTGGAAATCATGAACTGCTGTACAGTGTTTGAAGGGGAGAACCCTGGATTCTCCTTCCATGAGGCAAAGTGAATTCCTTTAACTCTTGTCTCTTTCTTGGATTGCAAGTCTGTGTTCACAGTCTCCTAAAATAGTACATTCTTCCCATTCATATATGTTATTTAGCTTCACAGCATTTGCTTGTTTGTACTTATAAACCTGTATAGAAGGATATTGTATATAAGTATAAACATTAAAGGAAAGAATATCAAATTCCAGTCATCTTCATAGAATGCCTTTTCCCATAATACTTCTAAATATTGTTAACCACTAAAAATGTTTAGATTGCTCTCATGGTAATTTCTGGGTTACATTTATATAAAAAATTCCTGGTTCTCTTAAATACACCGTAGAGGGAAGCATTTCCCATATGGCTGACAAATAATAAATTGCCTTTTAATTGCCTCAAATGATGAACAGCTTGTGGTTTTTTGGCTTCAAAAATATCACTTACAATGTTTTAAAATGTTAGCATTCTTTGAAAACTGGAGTTATATACAAATGCTTACTGATAGGTGGTGGCTTCAAGTCAGCTGACCTCTTAAATATTATGTACAATTTAAATTTACATTATATTTTCTGTACTATTTATTTAAGGTAGGTTTTGTTAATTTCAGCAGTTTCTGAGCTGAGCAATGTAGAAATCCCTGGAACTTAGTTACGTGGTTTGAATGTATGGCTTAAAGAAAAACTTCTATAATTAGTGCCTCTTTAAATAAATTTAAAGACAGTTTTGAGATTATTTTTATGGAGCTGAATTTTTATGGAAGTAACTTTCTATAAGAAAATAGAAGCAGAAAATTGTATGTATTTAAGACAACTTAGGGGAACAAAGAGAAAACCTTTTATTTGACCCTAATGAATCAAGGTCCTATTGTATATTAATACTGAGACCTTGATGAAGTGAATTGAATAATGCTTTATGTGTTATCTGGAAAACAGGTAAGCATTACAGTTATGTACCACATGACAACATTTCAGTCAGTGATGGACCACATGTACAACAATGGTCCCATAACATTGCAATACCATGATTTTACTGTATCTTTTCTTTATTTTCTTATTAAATTTTTTTTTTGGTTTTTCTTTTAATCAGAAAAGAGCTGGAGTATACTGTACCTTTTCTGTGCTTAAATATGTTTAGATACAAAAATGCTTAGCATTGTGTTGCAGTTGCCTGCAGTATTCAGGACAGTCATATGCTATAGTGGTTTGTAGTCTAGGAGCAATAGGCTATACTGTAGCCTAGGTGTGTAGTGGACGATATCATCTGGCTTTGCGTAAGTACATTCTGTGATGTTCACAGGAGAGAATCACCTAATGACGCATTTCTCAGAACATACCCGTATCATTAAACAACACCTAATTACATACTTAGGTAATTTAGAGTTTCATTTCTTTTATTTTTTAGAGACAGGGCCTCACTCTGTGACCCAGCCTGGAGTACTGTGGCATAATCGTGGCTCACTGCAACTTCAAACTCTCAGGCTCAAGCTATTCTCCTGCCTCAGCCTCCCAAAGTGCTGGTTTATAGGTGTGAGCCACTGTACCCCACCTTAATGTTTAAGTAAGGAGTTAGTGTTGGAATATAGCAAGTGGCAGACATTTATTTATTCAACAGACATGAATCAAATCTATTCTCGGTGCAAGGGAGTATAACAGAATCAGCGAAGAGTTACAAGGATATTTATGACTTGATCTTAGCGCTTAAGGAGTTTATTGTGTAATAGGAATGATAGGTCAAAAGCTAAGGCACAAAATCTAAGTATTTATGATATGGACACGGGCAACAATACCCAATGGGGCTGTTCAGAGGGCGGGAGTCAGGAGGAGGGAGAGGATCAGGAAGAATAGCTAGGGGTTACTGGGCTTAATACGTGGATGGTGGGGTGATCTGTGTAGTAAACCACCAGGGCACACATACCCCTGAACTTAAAAGCTGGAAACAAAAACAAAATATAAGTATTTATAATATAAGATACAAAGGAGAGACTCCCTTAAAAAAATAACTTAACGGCCAGGTATGGTGGCTCACGCCTACTCAGCACTTTGGGGAGAGGTGGGAAGATCTCTTGAGGCCAGGAGTTTGAGGCCAGCCCGGGCAACATAGCGAGACCTCGTTTCTAGGAAAGAAAAAAAAAAAAAAAAAAGTTTTTTGAAATTAGCAGGGGGTAGTTTTGTGTGCCTGTAGTCCCAATTACTTGGGACCTTAAGGCAGGAGAATTGCTTGATCCCAGGAGTTCAAGGTTACAGTGCTATGGTCACAACACTGCACTGCAGCCCGTGTAACAGGGTGAGGCCTTGTCTTTAACAAAAAAAGAAAAAAATTTACCTGGCCGGGTGTGGTGGCTCATGCCTGTAATCCCAGCACTTTGGGAGGCCAAGGTGGGCAGATCACCTGAGGTCAGGAGTTGGAGACCAGCCTGGCCAACATGGTGAAACTCTGTCTCTACCAAAAATATGAAAATTAGCTGGGTGTGGTGGCAGGTGCCTGTAATCCTAGCTACTCAGGAGGCTGAGGCAGGAGAATCACTTGAACCCAGGAGGTGGAGGTTGCAGTGAGCTGAGATCGTGGCACTGCACTCCAGCCTGAGCAACAAGAGTGAAACTCTGTCNAATTGCCTTAATGGCCATCCATAGGCCAGATCCATCTTGTATTGCCTTTGAGCTAACAATGCTTTTTACATTTTTAAATGATTGAAAAATAATAAAAATATTTTGTGACTTGGGAAAATTATTTGAAATTCACATTTTAGTGTCCATAAATAAAGTTTTGTTGGAACACAGACTCATTCATATTATCTATGGCTTACATATTATCTATGGCTGCTTTTGTGAGAAAATGACTGAATTGAGTAAGTGCAACAGAGATTGGCCTGCAAAGCCAAAATATTTACTTTACCTTTACAGAGAACATTTACCACCTCTGCCTTAGGTATGTATGTGGAGGTTGGAGAGGAGCTCTTTCGTAGGGAGCCGAGGTCTTTGTCTGCTTGCCATTCCAAATAGTGGCCAGCATTGAAGTGGATCATTTCAGATGTTTTCTCTGGCTTTCCCTTCCTATAGGATGAGACGTAGCCAATCTAGTTGGCTCACATTAGAGTAGACTTCTCTACAGTAGGAGAAGCAAACTGAGATCCCTACTTCACCAAGCAGGTAAATGAATAAAGGTTTAAGGAAATAGGGACCAATGAGGCCTATAACTGGAGAGAGAGATGGCTCACCTGTAGCCTACTGTTGCTGTGTGAGTATGTAGTATTGCCAGCTTTAGAAAGAAGCAGAAAGTAAAATCGTCTTTAGGGTAAAATTTTTTAAAGTTTAAATATGAGCAAAGAAGTAAAATACTTTAAAATCATACTCTAAGGGCCATAGCATGTCTGAGAGCCGAAGTCAGTCTGGGAGGGCCTCCAGTTTTCAGTCTCTGCTCTAAAGCCAGCTAAGTGCCAGCCTGTCTTTCTCGTACCCTCTTGGACCTGCCAGTTCCTAGCTGCGGTGAAGGCTTGTACCAGGTCTTTGCTTCTTCAGTCCTGGCTTGAGACTAAGTCTCAAACCGATGCAGGTTCCAAGATTGGGGCGGGCCAAGGAGGTAGGAGGTGTCCTGCCTTGTCTAATATAATTAACACCAGAAAGCCTTTTAAAAAAGTACATGGATCCTACATGGATCCCCTACCTCTCTTTTGACTACTTTGTATTGTTACTCTTGTCAACCAGAGCCTGGTCAGGATGGAGGAGATGAGGGATGGTAAGATTTCAGTACCTCCGGTACCACACCTCACTCTGACCCTAATGGAGTGCATGTTAGAAGGGGGAGGAGATGGGATTAAGAGGGAAGGAGCAAACAGCATAGACCTAATGAGTGATATATAATGGTAGTTATTAAACAATGTGTAGGAGTTAGAAAAGAAGATGTGGAGGAAGGATATTCCAAAAAAAAAAAAAAGGCAAAAAAAAAAAAAAAAAAAAATCAGAAAAAGGAAAATAAAAAAGTTCCATGTCCAAGAGATGGCAAATTCCCGTTTGTCTGGAGGGCAGAGGTGTGAAGGGAAATGGTAGGATAAAGGTGGGAACAGTGAGTGTGCTGGGACCGGGTTGAAAGGAACTCACAATGGCTTGCTGAAGAGTTTGGGTCTTATTCCGGTAAGAATCACTGAAGAGTTTGGCGTTGGAGCCGGTGAGAGGCTCCTGAAATCTGATACATCTGGCAGCAGCACTTAGCATAGAGTCATTGACAAGGGTGAGGTTAGTGGGTATGGAGAAGAGAGGAGACTTATTCTTGCCTAGACCCAAGGTAGTCTGGTGACGGGAAGTATGGTCTGAACTAGAGTGCTAGCAGCGGCTCTGAGGAGGAAGGAATATTCGGACAGGTGCTTCACAGGTTAGTGGGGCAGAGGCCAATAACGGGAGTGCCAGGGCTGATCCATACGACCTGTTGTCCTCCTTCCCTTTTCATATATAAAGTACTTACGTGTTTCTTGTCTCATTTAATTTCCACAGCCATTCTTAAGAATTTCTTCTTCTAACTTATCCCTGTGGAAACAGATCCAGATTAAGTACCAGACAGCTCAGAAGTGATACCAGAAGCAAGCAAACTCTGGGCTGCACAGCAGGTCCACAGTGGAACTGTTGGGATTGTTACCATTTTTACTTTGTGAGAAATTAGTTGAGAACTGCATAAGATTATTTATGTGTAGCTTTTTAATGATCTTTCCTTGGCATTTTAGAATTGGGGAACACAGTTCTAAGATCTTAATTTCATAGTGAAAATTTTCATGCATCCTTTTCATATAAATTAAACTGACATGTAGAGATAAATATCTAATCAGCTTTTCTAAATTATATTTATTATCCATTGATTAAAGTATTAAGCACAACTCTGTTCTACCAGTATGCAAATCATTTAGCAGTAAGCAAACATATTCACTGAAACACAGTGAGTGTTTCAAAATGGTTTGGTTTTTCTTTTTTCTTTTTTTTTTTCTTTTTTTTTTTTTTTTTAACCTTGACATGCTTATCAGTACTTGAGATCACCAAAGAAACTAATCAGTGGTAGGATTAAATTTAAGTTAGTTTTTTTCTTTTATGGGCCATTTGAGATAACCAGTTGTCTTTCTTCTTACATACTCTTATTTCTTCTTTCTGACTTCATGCAGTTTTAGTTTTTTTCATTTTGAAATGAAACTAATTTCAAAGAATTAGAACTCTATTAAGTGGTATCTGTTGGAGAAAATGAAGAGTAATTGTCTTAATTAAAACAAAACACTTTAAATTGGCCATTGAAATATATACTGTAATTCTTAAGATGGAATAATTGAATAAAAATGTTACCCACAAAATTTTAAAGTTTTCTATGTCTATGGGTTTTTTTAAAGTTCAGGTTTAGATTGAAGCTGTTTCAAATAGCTTTTTTCCATGCATCTTCAACTTCTTTATCTTCCTGCTTTTCTCCTTACTGTGTAGACTTTTTTTTTTTAATGTTCTACCTTGAACTTGGATGCCTCATTCTTAGTTGTCTAAAGAAATTGAAATTAGTCATGTTACCATTATGTAGTTTTGATTACATCTGGCCATGTATTTCCAAACTGAAGCAATCACTGTTTTGACAAGTGACTTGAGGACAGAGCTAATGTCAAGGCCGTCCATCCAAACTGGCAAATCTTGCAGGGATTGTTAGAGCAGAAAAAGCAAAAAGTAGCCTTGGGTTAAATTTATTATTTGAACTGATCATGGTATAGTGACGTAATAAAGTTGATCCAGTTACATTCTTTTCTTGTCGGGAAAAGATATAAGGGAAGGAGTAAACAAATTATATATGCCACATTTGTCATGATGCAAGTAACTTAAAGTAAATCTACAGACCACAGGCATGTTATAACTAGTACATGCTAACTGAGCAGTTGGACTGGGTGTGTTTAAAGTTAGATTCTCTGTACTCCAGACTGTAGATTAACAACCAGCGTTTATTGAACAGGATCATACGGTTTGCTGGACATTGTTCTAGCCAAGGAAGAAAGATTAAAAGTCGTGTCCTTTCCTGTCAAGGACTTCATCACACATGGTGATAAATACTGACAATGGATTTATTGCATAGTGGCTGAGGGTGAGACATAACTTATTTTCCAGTTCTGATTCTTGCTTCCTAGCTGTGATCTTGGCGAACCCCTTCATACCCTTGAGCCTCAGTTTCCTCATTCATGAAACAAGGAAGAAAGTACCTAACTCCTAGGGTTAAGTCATGTAATTATATAAAGTATCTGGTGCAAAGCAAGTGGGTAGCTCCTAATTACTTACCTTAAGTCTGTTTTGTGCTGCTGTAACAGAATACCATAGACTGGGTTATTTATAAAGAACAGAAATTATTGCCTCATGGTTCCGGAGGCTGGGAAATCTAAGATCAAGGGGCTGATGAGGGTCTTCTTGCTGCGTCAGAACATGGCAGAGGGTATCACATGGTGAGAGAGAGGGCAAGAGATTGAACTGGCAGCTTCAAGTCCTTTTTAATTGGCATTAACATTCATGAGGGTAGAGCCCTCATGACTTAAATAACTGTCATTAGGCCCCATCTTCCAACACTGTTGCATTGGGGATTAACTTTCCAACAGATGCTTTTTGTGGGGTGCATTCAAACCATAGCACTACTATAATAGAAGGGTATGCCAGGCATTATGAGGGAACCCTAAACCAGCTTAGGGAAGAGTCGGAATCCTGTTCTCAAAAACAGTAATGCCTGATTGAAAACTTGGATGGATAGTAAATTAGGGGCTGAATTGAGGGTTGTACATTCCAGGCAGAGGGGATATCTACAGAGTACATTTTGCTTCATGTTAATTTTGTTTGTGAGTATAGAGATAATATATGTAATTTTAATAATAGTACTTTTTAAATTGACAGGACTATAAGTTTGTTCTCAGAATAGTAATTCATTCCTTCAAGTATGTGTTCCTTAATACAACTCAGAAGTCTAAGAGCTTAAATGGCATCTGAGGAATTTGAGGATAAAAAAAAAATTACATAGACCTAGAAGCCTTCTTAATGTGAAATTTAATGTGTATGTTTGTGTTATTTGTTAGGTATTTGACTTTATTCTACTTCCTGATAGGGCCCAGTATTGAAGCAAATTACCTCACTTTGATTCTCTTAATTTAGATTAATTTGACACAATTTTTTTGCCTTCTCCCTTTTCATGGTCAAATGACAAGTGAAAATTAGTGTTGAAATACTTTATAAGGTATCTGTTTTGATAATACAGTCTCATTAGAATTCCATAAGTCTAGCCATTTTCTAGCCAGGTGCCTATTATACTAAGTTATATATTTTAAATGACAGTAATGTTGGCGGTTATTTTGAGATGATTTTACAAATAGAGACTAAACAGTGCCTTCCTGCAGATGTTTTGAATAACCACTTCTTTTTTCTTATTATTTTTAAAATTTATATATATATATATGTTTTGCAGAGATGAGGTCCCACTGTTTTGCTCAGGCTGGTCTCAAACTCCTAGGTTCAAGTCATCCTCCTGTTTTGGTGCTTCCCAAAGTGTTGGGATTATAGGTGTCAGCCACCACCATGCCTGGTCCCTTTACTTATTTTGTCTTCTTATCTTGATAAGAACAGATATGACACTTGGTCTTAGCCAAAAGGCCAAGAAGCAATTGGCTTCTTGTCTTGGGTAACTCAAAACTTTAAAGGGCAGAATAGATACCCAGAAAACCACAGCCACAGAGCAATAATGTACCAACAGCTGAAAAGAAATTTAGCTCTTACTATGTAGTTAGCAACTTATATTGCAGAAACATCCACTACCCTGATCATCTCCTAGAGATGGAAGCCCTTTCTTATGTGCCTGTAGCCATGAGCTGTTCTGTCAGTGAAAGATTATTCGCAACCCTGATCTCCTAATAGGAGGATTTCAGGAAGCCAAGGGATTCTGTTTAGAACAGCTCAATCTTGTCTTTGTATTAAGATGTATTAACCTGAGATGCCACTTCTGTCCAGATAAGAAATCACCTTGTTCTTAGTTTACCTTCCCTTTAAAGGAAAGCCAGGGAATATGTTAAATCCTGTTTACTGCCCACCTACTTATTACTGTCATCCGTATTTTCTTTATCTTGTCATTATGTTTCTCTGTGTTGTCATTAGTCTTTCCCTGAAGTAAAACATTCATGGCACTTGTCATTTATGATACCAGGATGCCACTACTTTCATGAGTGAACAAGAGTTCTTGGT
Organism: Cebus imitator; assembly: GCF_001604975.1. Lineage (NCBI taxonomy): Eukaryota > Metazoa > Chordata > Mammalia > Primates > Cebidae > Cebus > Cebus imitator. The sequence continues at coordinate 1,484,428 of NW_016107467.1, read as the reverse complement.
CTTAGAGTCATTTTTCCAAGGATAGGGTTGGTGTATTCAACCAAGTCCATCCTAGAGAATCCCTAACTCTTGGGATTTAACATCCTGGAGAGAGTTGTTAGTGCCTCTCTGCAGTGAAAATAGTTACCGTGGTTACTGTGCAAAGCACCGTCTTTTTTTCTGCTTTGAACCAGGCAGTGAACTGCCTAAAAATGGTCACTTCCCTGCAGTGCCTTTGAGCAGAAATGATTCTCTTGGACTTAGGCCTTAGCAGTTTTTTTATGCCCATCATATGTGATGAGCCCACGACTGGATAGAGCCCCACAGGAACTGTGTACTTTGAGTCCCCATAGGCTTCTGGCCACTGGCCATGTGACAGCCTGGAAGAGGGCCAGATTTTTCCTTTGCTCATAGCTGCTCGATAAGTGGCTGAGGGTCTGATAGAAAGAGCAGTCAGTACAAAAGAGACTGAAAAAAAGCCCAGCCACATGCTTGGTGAGTCTCCTGGCTGTGATGCTGCAGTCATCTACGGTGACATAGTTGGAACAAAAGAGATCAAGTGTGACCTCAGAGTAACAATACATATTGTTGGGGGGAGAATGGTTTGCATGTACTTTTTATTCTATATTGTCAACTGCCAGTAGCCTGGTTATCTTTGACCATATTTGTCACATCATGTACTATGAAAATAGTTTAAGGCTTACAGTTAAAGCACAGCTTGTGAAGAGAACATATAACTAACTGTCCCTTTCAAAACTGCCTTGCATAAAATTTTTAAATATTAATCTAAATACTGCTTCTCGGTTAAAAAATATAATTTAAAATGTGAATTAAAATTTGTGACCTTCATTTGTCAGTATTTCAGGGGTTGGCTGTGTAGTTGAGAATGTCTTAATTTTTGTTAAATAATGAATGTTTCCTGTGGACAGTATTTATTTATCTTTTGACATGGAGTCTTGCTCTGTTGCCTAGGCTGGAGTGTGATGTGTGATCCTGGCGCACTGCAACCTCCACCTCCTGGGTTCAAGCAATTCTCTCGCCTCAGCCTCCTGAGTAGCTGGGACTATAGGCACCTGCCATCATGCCCGGCTAATTTTTGTATTTTTGTAGAGACGGGGTTCACCATGTTGGCCAGGATGGTTTTGAACTCCTGACTTCACATGATCCACCCGCCTTGGCCTCCCAAAGTGCTGGGATTACAAGTGTGAGCCACCACACCTGGCCCAGGATTTTTTAAATGAGTATTTGTCTTTTTTTTTAATGGGGATCAGAACATACAAATACAATGTAATTTATTCTCTTTAAACTAAAATATTTTGACATTTCTTAGTTTTCATTATTTGACATTTTGTTTGTTTTTGAGACAGTCTCACTCTGTAGCTCAGGCTAGAGGGCAGTGGTGTGAACTCTGCTCATTGCAAACTCCATCTTCTGGGTTCAAGCAGTTCTCCTGCCTCAGCCTCCCATGTAGCTGGGATTACAGGCACCAGCCACCATGCCTGGCTAATATTTGTATTTTTGTAGAGATGGGGTTTCACCATGTATACCAGGCTGTTCTCAAACTCCTGACCTTAGGTGATCTGCCTGCCTTGGCCTCCCAGAGTGCTGGAATTACAGGGCATGAGCCACCATGCCCAGCCTGTTATTTGATATTTCTTTTCATTATTATTATTACTATTTTGTGATAGCTGGAAGATCTAAATTTGCCTGTGGCCTTTAGCAGGAGAGCAGCCTCACTTTAGGCATGTCTGTTAAGGGAAGCTGTATGTAATTTTATTAGGTAATGGCTGCTATGGATCCTCATTAAATATGTGACCTTAACTCCATACCTTTCTCATTATGATCTCTGGAGTAGAGTCCTTTATTCCTACTGCCCACACTTAAGTTTAGAGACCTTCTCACTCAGTCTGTCTGAATGCATTCTTCTCTTCCTCCTTGTTACCATCTGACTTCTACCAAACTTAACTGCTTGCCCTGCATTTTATCCTCCATGAACTCTCTGCTCCAGCCAAATGTTTTTTTCCAAATCCTGCATTTTCTGTTAACCTGTTTATATTAGTAAAGTGCGGGATCTTGAGAGATAGTAATCTGGAGGTGTCACACAGCAGAGAAGCTTATTCAAGTTCTAAGATAATAGTTCGTTTTTCCAGTAAAGATTTATGATTGACGTTTAAAACTCTTACAAAACTAACTCCTCCTCTCTGTACCCTCCTTCCCCTAAAAAGAGAGAGAGAGAAAGAAAGCAAGAAAGAAATCGGTTGTCATATGCTTACTGTGACAGTTGTCTTCTCTGTGGCAATTAAAACTTCAAAACCTTCTTACAGGTCAGTTGTTCCTTGATTCTTTGGGTAACATGGCTAATGTGGCAAACATGGTTTCATCACGCCTGTAAATTTTGATTATATTTCCTCCTCCTCCCATCAAACTCTGCTTTCAACGTTACCTAGTTTGTAATTAAAACAGGCTTGTGGTGGGGTGATCCACACTAATAATTTGACATAGTTAACCTGGGCCACTTTGATAAGCCATAGCACTGACCTTGACTTAACCAAACGAACTTGACGTCTTTTAGCTTTAGGCCTTCTAAGTGTTAATTAATCTTCACTGTCAGTCTAGCAGTGGAGCTTCCACTGAAATTCTTCTTTCACTCTTCATTCTATCTGCATATGAGGAAGCCACCAAGTTAATATTTTTTAGAAAGGCATGGACCCTGTTTTCAATGACATTACCTACTTAGGGGTTAAAGTCACTAATAAGTCCTTGAGTAATAAAAACGTTGTGATGTAAACTGAATGGGCCGAGAACATACAGGTAGCATGACACAGTGGGTAGCCTCTGTCTGGAGCCATTAAGATTGGAATTTGGACCCTGATTCCTCAGCTTGGTGGCCCTGTATCCTACCCATACTGGAGCCTCTGGTTTTCCTTCTGGGAATTGAACGGGAAAGGTTATGGGGAGGATCGGCTGAGTTTCCTTTCTACTTCTTTGAAGCATTTAGTAAAGGACTGTGAAGGCTAGGGAAGCCCCGGGCTTCCTGAATGAATGAAGACTGGAGCTAGATCTTGACAGCGAGCTAGGTCATATGGAGAAGGGAAAAAGGCATGGGGACAAGTCCGTAGAGAGAGCACTGAAAGCATATGCAGGGAAGAGACTTCATGAAAGCAATGCATTAAAAAGTGTGTGTTAGAGGGGAGAGAGACTGCAATCTGAAAGATGGGGAAGAAGATTCTTAAAATCTAGGCATGAGATGAGAATATGAGTGAACATAGGAGCTCAGGCAATGGCAGAGAAAGGGCAGATACAAGGAGCATTTCCAAAAAGAAATCACCAGGATTTGATGGGTGAGACTGTAGAATGAAAGAAATTTTAAGAGTTTAAGCTGGGTGATTACTGTGTCTTTCATTTATTCATTCATTGAGAATTCTTAAATGGAAAACTTGCTGCTGCAGTTTTCTGTTCTAGGTATTGGGGATTAACCACTAAATAAAACAGAAGCCCCTGCTCTTTTGAAGCTTACTTTCTAGTGTGAATTATGTTAGAAAATTTAGTGTCAGTGATTTTAGGATCTTGGGATATCATCTAGCTCATGATTCTCTTCCGATCTAAAAGTTAAATGGGAAATGTTGATGAAAGCGCATCCAGTATCTTCATGAACTTAGTATACGGTATTTTTGTGTTTCAGAAAAGTAAAGATAAGAATAAAACTGTTAAACTGAAAATGCTGAATTTCATAGATCAAAGAAAGTGGTACTACCCTAGAAGTAGTGTTAGTAGTTTGCCTTATAATTAATAAATTTCAGGGAATATCATGAAGTTTGGAACATCTAGGGAATTGTTGTTGAGTTGTAAGAGGCTCCTTTTGTAGACTTTTGTTGAGTTAAAATTAGGTACATTTAAGAGGAAGGAGTTAGGTTGAACAAGACTTTAATACTTGATGGCTTTTGTTCGTCTGAGTTTTGTCAGCTTATTTCTGAAGTAGTGCTATGATATTTTAGTGTTCAATCTAAGTTTTCTTCAATTGTTCAAGGTAAAATAATTTGTTGCTAGTAGATAATTCATTGACAGAAAATGTTGACATAAGAAACAGAAAAGTTTAAAATTTAGAATACAGTTTTCCATTTTATTTTGAAAGCTTAAATTAGAAGAACATTATCCAGTTAAAATTATGATGCATTTAAATATTCATTTGGTTTAGAAAACTTTCCTGCCTTTCATTTAATTGACTTAGTTGTATTTCATAGCATTTTAATGATAACTACAACTAATCAGCTGTAACAGTAGAATATAAAGATTATATGTAATTCTTAAGGAAATCAGTAGGACTGATAAAGTTTTTTGCATTTAAAAATATTCTTAAGAAATGATCAAGACCCTGAGCTGCTTTAAATATATTACCTTTCAGAATCTGAATTTCTTTTTCTTAAGGATGATTTTATGTTTTTTTTCAATTTTCTTCAGGTAGAAGTGCAGTTTTAAAGTGTCTCCTCGATATTCACAAAATTTTTCAGGAAAACGACCCAGCATACATACTGAATGATCTCTACATCTCCGACTACTGTGTGTGGATTCAAAAAGTCAAGTAAGTTTTGAGTTACTTAAGAATTTTTAGATATAGCCGGGCGCGGTGGCTCAAGCCTGTAATCCCAGCACTTTGGGAGGCCGAGGCGGGTGGATCACGAGGTCAAGAGATCGAGACCATCCTGGTCAACATGGTGAAACCC
>NW_016107467.1:1475189-1479532 GCF_001604975.1 Cebus imitator | reverse complement strand
ATATTCACATTGCTGAAATACCTATTTACCCAGGAGGAATAAAATGAAATAACTCGAGGAAAAACTCCGAGATGGAGTTTCACTCTTGTTGACTGGGCTAGAGTGTAATGGTGTTATTTCAGCTCACTGCAATCTCTGCCTCCTGGGTTCAAGCAATTCTTGCGTCTCAGCCTCCTGAGTAGCTAGGATTACAGATGCGTGCCACCACAACTGGCTAATTTTTGTATTTTTAGTAGAGACGGGGTTTCATCACGTTGGCCAGGCTGGTTTCAAACTCCTGACCTTAGGGGATCTGCCCACCTTGGCCTCCCAAAATGCTGGGATTACAGGCGTGAGTCACCGTGCCCAGCCAGGAATAAGTTTTAATGAGAAAGAAACCCACAGATCTACCAAGCACTAAAAAGTAATTGGATTAACATGGGGAGTTTGGTAAATTTGCTTAGGGAAGGAGGTACAGATGGTGAAAAGTTAGTTTTATTAGAAAAAGTTGGTATTGTTATATCCTGGAAAAGAGGTATTAAAAGAATTGTGATATTTATTGCCTTGCTGTTGACTGTCTAGTATGAATTGTCAAGACTGAGTATCTGAACTTATATCTGTAGCTCACTTACAGTAGAGTGTGAGTGTGTGTAGAGTGTGTGTAGATGTATGTGCATTCATGTTTGTGTGTGCAAACATTTTATTACACAAACCGCATCAAACGAATCCAGATACGATCTCTGCATTCATTGGCTAGCCACTGGATTACCACCTGCAGAGCCTAATAGCATGATTCTTGATAATGCATGCATGGAAGGGTCCAAACACTCACAAATGGGCTCCAGCACATTAGACGTGGCAAAATTCCATTTCAGTAGCAAGAGACTATTAAGAACCTATAAATGGGCGGGCATGGTGGCTTATACCTGTAATCCCAGCACTTGGGAGGCCAAGGCGGGAGGATTGCTTGAGTTCAGGAGGTTAAGTCCTGCCTGGGCAACATAGTTAGACCTTGTCTGTATTAAAACAAACAAACCAAAACCTGTAAAGGGAACTCTTAATTGGAATGATTCCTAGGTGCTATAGAAAATGATAGCTACAGTGTCAATTGTGACTTAAAAAGGAATCTTGATATTTTTGCCACTGCTATAATTGATAAATGCTTTAGTATGGATTTTAATGTCTGTTTTGAATGAGCCATTATATGGGATTTATTTTTTATTTCTGTTCATGGGGAAGCAATTACATTGCAGAATGAAATATGAAAAACTTGAGGCTATACCTGTTGTAGGGAAAATGCTTAGGAATTGCTCAAGATAATGCCTAATAACATACAGCAGGTGGTGTCAGCATTTGTGTTGGAAACCTGGATTTTGCCAGATGGAAAATTGAATCTTTAACCCCTGAGGTCATAATGGCATGTCATCACTTCATTTGATCCTCCTGCTAATTGAGCTTATCAAATACCCTGCTGCCATTTCCTGTTGTTACTTTCATTTTCATAATAAAATTAAATGGGAATAGTCTAGCTGTGTGGGTTTTGGTTTTTATTTTATTTTATTTTTTAGAAGTGATGATTTTGTAAACATGTAACGAATATTGAGGTTTATGCCAGGATCCCATTTCTATGAGTGCTTATTTCCCTCATTGTGATATTCTTTATTAACTAGAGAAAAGATTGTTTTTCATTGAAGTGGAACGATATAGGCTTTCAAGTAGATGTAGGGATTATCAGACCTTCTGTGAAAAAACTCTTTTTCTCGGTTTTGAGCTGTGGGAAATGAAGTGAAATTCTTAGGTTCTTTGTAATTGTTGTGCTAATAGTAATTTTTTAAAAAAGGGTAATGTACCGAGGAGTGACGTATGAGAGAGAAACCAGCAGGAACTCGAAATTATTTTGTGAAAGTTGTTTTTTCAACTTTAGCAATTTGATCATAACTTTCTTTTACCTAAATAGATGGTGGTGTTTTCAGTTTGTATGTTAAATTTAACTGTAGCCCAGCTATTTTTTTCCTCTCTTTTGAAATAAAACATTTGTTTATCTAGTTTTTATTAAAATTTCTAGTTTCTTTCTTAATTTTACAAGCACATGATTGAGCTTTCTAGTATTTTCTTTACTGTGAACTTCTCAGCTCTAAATTGTTATGCAGTGTAGATTCATGATTTTTATAAGTAATTTTTTCCCTTTTACCTTCTGGTTTGTTTCTTCTCCATATAGCTTATCAGTGAAATCTAGCACTTTATTTTTATGTTTTAAAAGAGCTGTAAATTTTTCTTAGTTTAGTTTGATGTTTTTGATTATAATAATAAAAGCTGTGTAAGATTTTATTTGAAATACCAGGTAAGTGCTAAATTCTCACTAGCACAAAAACAGCATTCAATTTTTACAGATACATACTTTGGCAAAAACGTATTGAAATGTAGGTAGCAAAGTCATTCTTACGTTGAATTAATGAAGTTATAGTGACATCTATTGTTACTTCTTCTTTTGTACTAGGTTATTTTTCCTTATGATAGCTGTGTCTCGTAGAGCATATTTGCAAAGCTGAAAATCTGAAGTTCCTGGGCTCTCATTCTGAGTTACAAACTTTCCGAATTGTTTTTCTGAAAAGAACGTTCCCTACCACCCTTCCCTATAAGCTTCACTGGAAGTTTCCAGGGTAGTGCTCACTACCGCAAATGTTCTCTGGTTGGTAGCCTTTGAAAGTGATTATATGAGATTATATGTCTTATAGGAGACAGGTCAGGTCTTCTGGTTCCAGAGTGACAATTTTTCAGGATATGCCACATACGCAGCCAGTTGTCTCCACCCATAGCATGTGGTAGAAAAAAGATAAAAGCCCCTTCTTCCGAGAGGTTTTCCTATAGGAAAAGGAATAAAGTGTTTTTCTCATGGATGTTCCCATAACACGTTGTTGAGAGATCCGTGGGCACTTCTCACTCCTGCCTTAGTTGTAGGAATCTAGATGCATACCTCTTTCCCCTCTGAAATGCTAAGGTCTATGTGAATGAGCACCTGTTTGGGCCCATCACAATTCCTTGTGAGCACAGTCAATGTTACTCAAATACCTATTACACTGGATTAACGGAACATTTTCCATTTTTTTTTTTTTTTTTTTAAATGTAACAGTTTAAAAATATAAATCAATTCTAACTTATTTTTATTGATATTTCAGCTACATATACGAGTTCCCTGATTCTTTGCTGGTGGGCTGCCATTATCAGTAGCAGTGATAGTTCTGACCCTCTGAGAGTTTAACAGTTTCCATAGGTATCCAACCCTTTGGCTTCTAGGAGACACATTGGGAGAATTGTCTTGGGCCACACATAAAATACACTAACAGTAACAATAGCATGGACCAAAAAAAGATCCATGCATACATTTCGTGGTATCCACCACTACAGTAAGCAAAAAAGTCCTTGCATTCAAAGAGTTGGTACTTTTTTATATAAGGCGGGATAGAAAAGAATGAACTGTAATACATTCCAGTTCTACTTCTCATTGGCCATATGACCTTAACAGATCACTTTGTCACTTAATCTAATTCAACCAGTATTAGTATTTTGATATTTCCTGTTTGTCTCCCAATGCATTTTTAAACCAGTGGAAGCAGTACTGCACATACCATTCTGTAGCCTGTTTTATACTCATGATAATACCCCGTAAACCGTTTTCCTTTACAGCTTAATATCCATTACAGAGTATTTTTAAAGTAACTAATATATTCCTCATTATAAAAAGAGTCCATATATGACCACTGAAGAAAATTTCACATTAAAACTCTCTTGTAATATATAGGACATTTTGAAATGACAAGGGATCAAGAATCTTTTGTTTTTGCTACATGGAAAAATTTTATTGTTTTTAATTGAAACTAAAATCTAAAATCCTGACTTATGAGTACAAATGTGAACTTGTCATTAAGATGTTAGCTCACACTTTTTTTCTCTAGTTTTTTAAAGGAGGTAGTTATGGGGAAAAAGAAAAAAAGTGTTTTTGAAATTCTAAACCCTCTTTGCATTAAATTGATTAATAGTTAATTAACTCTGATACTCAGTGCAATTACTTTTTTGCTGAAATCATACGACCTTTTGGATACTCATGTGGGAAGCTTGTAGAGGGAAGCAGCTATATCACTAAATAGTTATCTGCTTTTTTATAAATTGTGAACCTCAGTTTCCTTATTTATAAGTGAGCCTAAGCTATTTCAGCACTGAAGTTTTAAAATTTTAGAAAACTTAAGACCTTATGTTTGCTTTAGATTGCTTGAGTTGCTTTCTATGAGTGTTTGTGCTAAGAACAGCATAGATACATATATCTCTTCCTTTTTTTTTTTTTTTTTTTTTTTTTTTTTTTTTTTTTT
>NW_016107467.1:1464501-1475059 GCF_001604975.1 Cebus imitator | reverse complement strand
GTTGTTGCTGAGACTGGAGTGCAATGGCCCGATCTCGGCTCACCGCAACCTCCGCCTCCTGGTTCAAGCAATTCTCCTGCCTCAGCCTCCTGAGTAGCTGGGACTACAGGCACGCACCATCATGCCCAGCTAATTTTTGTATTTTTAGTAGAGACGAGGTTTCACCATGTTGACCAGGATGGTCTCGATCTCTTGACCTCGTGATCCACCCGCCTCAGCCTCCCAAAGTGCTGGGATTATAGGCGTGAGCCACTGCGCCCAGCCTGTCTCTTCCTTTTGACTCTGTTATTCCTGGTTGATCTGCCAAAATGAGGGAGTGAGAGAGACTCATCTCCAGCGGTACAACATCAGTATTGCATATAACAGTGGAGTCATGTATTTTATTTCAATCAGTAGTAATTGAGCTCTGTTATGTGCCAGGTGCTGAGATAGGTGTTGGGGATACTGTGGTGAAGAAGAGAGAGATGTCATTTTAAAGCTGGTCTTCTAGTGGGAAGTACAGATGTAATATGTTATACCTCATAACTGCTACAATGGGCAAGTATGGGTGCTGTGGAAGCACCTAAGAAGACACAGGGCTATAGGAAAAAGCTTCCAGAGGAGAACTTAGGCTGAGAGCTGAAAGATTGGTAAGAGGAGTCAGATGCAGGTGGGGAATTGGGAATGAAGAGTATCTCAGACAGTGGACATAAGAATATGACCCATTTGAAGGGCTTGGAAATTCAATACAGAAGAGGGAGGAAAGAAATGAGGCTAGAGGTTCATATAGAGGCTTGGCCACCTAAAGATGCTTGGCGTTTGCCCTGGGAGAATATGGAGCATCTGAAGAGTTTTAAGTGATGAAATGCCTGTGCGAGTGAGGTGATGAGATTGACCTTCTGGGAAGATCCATCAGGTGACATTATGGGGAATGATTTGTGGTGGGGCAGAGCTCAGAGCTCCAGACTTAAATGCTGATTAAGAAGCATGGCAATCCAGGAAAAATAGCCTGAGCCAGGTGAGTGAGAATGAGGAAAGGAGACTAGTGGTCAGATCCGAGAGGCAGATTGGATGCTGCTGGAAGAGAGAGAAGAGGAGGAGTCAAAGATGAGATGGCAAGTTTTGACCTGGTCATCTAACTGGCTATTGAAGGTGGATTTGCCAAGATTACATAATACCGAACAGCGTGTAGTTTGGGAGAAAAGATAAGTTCGGTTTTAGAAATGTTGATTTGAGGCTTCTAAGGAATATCAGTAAAGAGGGAGCCAGGAACACTTGGAGCACTGCTGGGAAGGATGTGAAAAGAAGAGCTTAGGCAAGAAAGGAAATGAAATAAGTTGCAAAACATAAAAAAATATTCTCTGGTTACATGGTACTGTGTTACCTATGAGTATAATAATAATCGGAGTGGTTGCATTTCAAGCTGGGAAAATAACATGCAGAGGAGTAACAGAGAAAAATGCATGCAAAATGGTGAACAAATTTTCTGGTTCTAGCTATAGTGTATGTATAGGTAGGACAAAAGTGGACGTGAGGCTTTTTGTGTTTGGATCATAGTGTATCCTTGCTGTCTCCCTTTATTGTTGAATAAGAGAGTCTACTGTTAACATTCTGAGGTCACAATGTTTTAGTAACAGGGCCAGATAAGAATTCTTATCTCACTAGTCTATGTGCTAGAGCCCCTCAGTAGTCTTGACTCACTCTTTCTGTTTTTTAAGAGATGGAATTTCACTGTGTGACCTCCAGCTCCAGGGCTCAAGTGGTCCTCTTGCCTCTGCCTCTGGAGTAGCTGGGATTACAGGAGCACGGTTCTTGACTAGTTCTTGTCAATTGGTCACGTAAGAGAAACTCGACTCAGACTTTTACAGTAAAATTGGGGGGATTTATTGGGTGACTATAGGTTATCCTGTGGTGCTGTACTTCCAGGAGTACAGCTGGACACCAGGAAGTCAAGTGATGAGAAAGTGAGGCATCTGGCTTGCCCTTACATGTGGTCTCGCATGGTGCTGCTTTCTGCAAGGCACTGCCACTCCTCTCTCTTACTGTTCGTAGAGGAGGGTGGCCATTCCATAGCTCTGAGTTTACATGTCTTTACTTTAAGTGGGGATAGATTCCCTGGTTTGTAATTACAGGGGAGGAAGAATGTGATTGGCTTAGCAAGGGGTGTGTTTTCCTGGTCCAGTTGCCTTCGTCACCCTGGGATCAGAAGTAGTGAGTGGCATTTCTAAGAAAGTGAAGGTGGAGGATGTGCAGCCACCTCATGAAGACATTGCTGTAATTTTACCTTGCCATTTTGAGCCGTAGCTGGGGTAAAGCCGTGATACCTACTACCACCCAAGTCACTGATGTTTATAATAAATCTACAGTGTGGAAGGTGATTTCAGAGATCTGTTGAATTCAGGCATGCAGAGTGATAATCAGACACTCTAGGTGGTTTTACATTTGTATGGGAAGTTACTTCTCTGACAAATGGTGAAATGCTAAGTGTTACGTTAGCTGCTGATGATTAACATGTAGAAATTTAAAGAAACAGTTGTGCATAATTTCAAGCAAGTTAAACCTCCTTTGGATTAAGATCATTCTTGGTAAGGTGCTTATTCTGGCATGTCAAGTTGCTCTTTAGTTTTACTGTTTATTTTTAATTAAATCCACTAATTCATCCTGGATGGAAGTGGGTTTTAATCTCCATAAGAAAAGATTAGTACAAGGCAGTATCCATTCACTTGGATCCATTTAGCATGGTTTCATATAGAAAGGATTTACTTAATGGTTCTGTACCTTATCACCAGTAGTTCAGCAGTGCCCACTGGGGACTGTTGCTCTTCGTTAGACTTCTCTTATAAGAAATGTGCCAATAAATCACAGGATTACAAATGTTCCTACAGATTTAAGACTAAAATAACCTTTTATAAAGATATGAATGCTTCTTGTGACTAAGTGTATTCAGAAAACTAACAAAAGAATCACATATTTGAATGTTAAAGGTTTGTGGGATATTTTTGTTGTTCATTTTTTTTTAAACTTATAATTTGTATCCTATTTTTTTCAGGTAAACTTTTTATTTTAGAATAGTTTTAGATTTACAGAAAAATTGCAGAGATAATACAGAGTTCCCATGTACCCCACACCCAGTTTTCCCTGTTAACCTCTTACATTAGAATGATATATTTGTCACAATTAATGAACCAATATTGATACGTTATTATTGACTAAAGTTTATTTAGCTTTTCTTAGTTTTTACCTAATGCCCTTTTTCTATTCCAGGAGACCACATTTTGTTTTGTTTTTAACCAAAGAACTGGAAATCGGGTAGTGCTCAATTTCTTGGACATTTTGTCATTCAAGAACTTAAATGCTGTGAAAGGTAGTAAAATATTATTGAGATAATCAGATACCTGAGGAACTTAATACACACAAACATTCTAATCATCATGAATCCAGACTTGGGAAAAAATGGGTTTGATATATTTGAGAATTTTTAGAAATTTAGAAACATAATTCATTTATCATTTTTACTTACACATGTACCATGGACATCATAGTTATGATACACTGATAAAAATAGAGAAAGTTTAGGGCTGGGCATGGTGGCTCGTGCCTATAATCCCAGCACTTTGGGAGACTGAGGTGGGAGGATCAGTTGAGGACAGGAGTTCGAGACCAGCCTGGGCAACATAATGAGACCCTGTCCCAACAAAACAAAACTTAACTGGGAGTAATGGCATGTGCTTGTAGTCCCAGGTACTCAGAAGCTGAGACAGAAGCATTGCTTGAACTCAGGAATTCAAGGCTGCAGTGAGCCAAGATTGTACCACAGCACTCCAGCCTGAGTGACAGAGTGAGACTCCATCTCAAAAAATAAATAAAAAAAGATTTAAAAAATAAATTGGGCAAGGCCTTTATATTTTCATCTTAATTTTCTTAAGGTGGAGGAGGTTGGAGGAGAAAATGTGGAGATATATATGAACCATTTTCAGAGGTGAATAAACATGGAAAATACTCTTCCTTTATCTAGGGAGTAGTATGTATATCAAGCCCATTTTATAGCTGTGGCTGGGTGGCTGTGTTAGATCTGTCTCTTTTCTTTCTTGTTTTAGTCCCTGATACTTGCCTCTAGACTTCTGAGGTTCTTGGTTTTGGCTTGCTGCAGCCATGGCTTTTTAGAGAGTAAGCAAATTGTTATTTTCCTTCATCTCCTTGTTCTTGTGTATTTTTGTACCTCAAAGCTCTTTGGAGACTTCTCTTTGGAGGAGACTCATGGGATCAAGTGATTTAGGGTGGTGATTGATTTAGTCAGGTTTTGTAAACCAGTATTCTCTACTTTACGTAGAATTTTCACTGTGCTTGAATTGTCTTAACATCTTATTCAGAGAAGGGTCTTACATTCATTAATGTGGCATATGTGTAGTTATCATATACTTAGTGTTCCGTTTAAGGAGAGCTTTGTCAAGAGCATTCTTTCAGTGGAGTCACAAGAAAGCTTTTTTTAAAAAAACTGACAACTTCAAATACAATTTCCTTTTTCTTCTGCCTGTTATGATTGAAACCCAATCTTTGTTATAACATAATTATCTCGGCTGAAGCCAGCAGGGAGTTGCTGCCTTAATGTTAGGGGTGTGAAGTCCCTTAAATAAATAGAGGATTAATTACATTCCCAGCATGTTGCGAAGGTGATGAGATTGATTGTGATCATTTGACTTGTCCCACTTCCTGCTCCGACTACTTTCTTGAATAAATAGAAGCTGGGAAAATAATAAACAGAGCCATGAAACATATTGTTGGGCATGGAGTGTTAGAAAAGGACCTTCTTGAGGTATATTTCTAGATTTTAAGAGATTTATATGACATATATTTTATAGTATTTTTTCATTGATTATTCTTGTATTGTTTCAATTTAAACAGCTTTCAAGGAAATTGTTTCAGAAAACATAGATATTAACAGTGTTGAGAGAATTTGACAAATTGTGTTTTAATGGGTGGATATCAACAAATTTCTGATCCAGTTTTAGATGCTTTCATTTAGTGTGGCATTATGGAAGATTTAAACTAAAGGAAATGTTGGCTGTTACATATTTCTACTATCATTTTCACATAAGGGCTTCATACTTCTGTTAAAGTGGTAAATTAGGACTTTCATGAGATGGATCATCTTTTTTGTTTGTCTTACTCTCTTTTCCTGGAGATTTTTATAATATCCTGAAACTGTGGTTTAGAGTATATATTTATTCTGCAAATTTTCTGTTGCTGTGGCCTCCTAAGGAGGTCCTTTTCCCAGGCGGTACATAAAATAATCTTTTGAGGAGTGTAGGAAAACTGTAAGAGACCTTCTATCTATGCTTATTTTTTGAGAATGAAATAAAGCTTCATTTGTATTTCATATATGGATTGATGGCAAAAATAGTTTTTAGCGGCTGTGTACCATACATTTTTTTAATTGATGTGATACTTGATTAGAGGCTTAAAAGGCCACTGCTTCATGGAACAACCATCCCTATTTTCAAAGAGAGTTAGTTGTACACCTTTTTTCTCAAAGCCTAAGTTATGGCAGGGCAGGGATTGCCTCTGCTAGGAAATTAGAATTGGGGTTCAGGAACTCTTGTCAGTCTCTGCCAATTAAAAACTCCTAGTGATATGGTCTCTTCTTTTCTGCTCTGTAATTTTGTGTAAATAGTAAAATGGTACACTAAAACAATGAGAGAAACTGCGTTTGTAGTGTCAAATTAACTACCTGACTTAAATACTAAGTTCATATTTGGGAGAACTCCAGCACTGATGAATTATCTAATTATTATGTTTATTTCATTTCATGTAGGGTATAAGGGCCTTCTTTTTTCTGAAATGCAGGCCCTTCTTGAAAATTTTGCCTGAGGCTGGGCACAGTATCTCACACCTGCAATCCCAGCACTTTGGGAGGCCAAGGCAAGTGGATCACCTGGGGATGGGAGTTTGAGACCAGCCTGGCCAATGTGGTGAAACACCATCTCTTCTTTAAAAATACAAAAATTAACCAGGCATGGTGGTGCGTGCCCGCAGTCCCAGATACTCAGGAGGCTGAGGCATGAGAATAACTTGAACTAGGGAGGCGGAGGTTGTAGTGAGCTGAGATTGTGTCACTGCACTCTAGCCTGGGTGACAGAGTGAGACTCTGTCTTAAAAAAAAAAAAAAAAAAAAAAAAGAAAGTTGGGCTTTGAGTGCGGACCACCATACTTTTTAGTTTATTTACTTCTGTATTCTGCCTCTACTAAAAATACAAAATTAGCTGCATGTGGTGGTGGGTGCCTGTAATCCTAGTTACTCGGAAGGCTAAGGCAGGAGAATCGCTTGTTCTCTGACTTCTACAGCACATTAGGTGATGGAGTACACCTCTAATATCATGACATGTTTGTCTTTTTTTTAGTTTGCCTGATTTTAGGCTTATGATGAATGAGATACCACTTTATATCCCAGATTTATAATTATGTGGTGTGCTTTAAATGACAAAGGTGAAAAGTGATATCTCTTCTGACGATCATCTCTTCTGACTCCTGCTGCTTTGGGTATGTATGTGCCCTGTAAACCCAGAGCACATACACACCCACAGTTGTTTTTTGTGGATGTCACTTTGGAGACCTTATTGGAACCCAAAGTCACTTTCTTTTAGCAAAGAATAAAACAACTTCTCACATATGGTATTAAGTACCTTTGTGCCATTCCAAATAAGCTTGCCAGCCAATTTAGATTTTATTTCTATCCTTAGACTGTCCTAATGCTTCAGAAAAATAAGGGTTTAGTTCTTACTGGAAGAAATTGACTTCATTTTCAACTTGATATTTAAAATTACAGTTGTCAGTATTTGTCCTATCTACTTGTTTAAAGGAACCTAACAGTTAAAAAGACTTCACTTATGCTGTGTAAGCTAGTGATCTGAATAAAACTATTGGCAGAGGATCTCCACTCTGTGTTAAATACTGGATTAATCATACAGGTCAAAGCTTTCAAAATCGTAGTTGTGAAGCTTATGTTCTGAATGTAGCAGCACTACACAACCTTATGTTTCAGAAGCTTTATTATGATCCGTGGTTTCAGATGCAGATTTCAAATCCAAAAATTTACCTGATAAGTAAGGCTTATCATGGCTTTTTTATAATTAAATATTTTTTAAATAGTAGTGGTGGGGTCATGCTGTGTTGCCCAGACTGGCCTTGAACTTCTGTCCTTGAGCGATCCTCCTGCCTTGGCCTCCCAAAGTGCTAGGATTACAGGCATGAGCTGCCTTGCCTGGTGTTGTACCTTTTTATCAGAAAGATCCAACCTTGCTCCAGGTATGTGTGAAAACAGTTTTGCTTTTGTTTTTAAGCCAGAGCCACATAGATCTTTCCATCTTCTGTATAGGTCGATGTTACTTGTTTCCATTAGTCATACACTGTTTCACAGCTCCCCTGCCATTTTAAGATGGGCTCTCCTCTTGAGGCTTGGGCATGAGAGTTATGGCAGATACTGACTTTGTTTCCTATCTTTTGGGGTCTTGTTATCTTATGTGATGGTAATGGTGGTTTTTAAATTGTGACTGCCTTAGACTTGAGTATCTGTTCATCAGTCCATTCAACAAATAGTTTATGAGTTCCTACTGTGTACAGGGTTCTCTGCCAGGGACCTGCCAATGGTGAACAAAAACTTGGCTTCTGCCCTCCTGGGATGTGTGATCTAATGGGGAGAGAAGTATTAATCAAACGCTTGCATACACAAAAAGTAAAATTAAAACCTTGGAAAGTGCTTCAAAAGAAAAGATTCACACTGCCATGAGAGATGGCTGACCTCATCTGGTGTGGGGATTAGGGGGAAAGGGGGATCTCCTGGGGAAGCGTTTGGTTTGAGTACTGACATGCAAATAGGAGTTAACCTAAGAAGGGTGGTGGACTTTAGGAATATATAGTAGATCCATCATGTGCAAAGGCTCTGTGGCAGGAGGGAATTTTATACATTTTCAAGAAATTGCAAAAAGGTCGAGGTGGCTAGAACACAGAGAAAGGGTATATGTTAAGAATTTTTATCCCTATTCTAAGAGTAATGAGAAGCCAGTGAAGAGTTTTCAGAGTATGATTGGAGATCATTGGTGTTGTAGTGTGAAGAGCTTCTTAGGCCAGTTTCAAGACTATTAATGGTGTCTTTATGAAGCATGAGTATAGCCTGACTAGGGAATTAGGATTTTAGGAACTAAAATGGATTTAGAGAACGAGAAAGAAGGCAACATGCAGGATGATCCCTGGGTTTGTAGCCTGCACAGCTGAATGAATGATAAAACCTAATTTTGGAAAAGTAATCTCAGGGTTTGGCTTTTATTAGAGGAATTCTTCTGTGTATAGAACTTAAACTCTTTGGTGGTGATCTGCACTTTTAATTCATAATTCTGGATAATGGCCAGTTTTCTTTATTTGCCTCTGTTATTGTTGCCTTTATTTAATGAACTCCTGGGTTCAGTTAACTATCTATGGAGGTTTGCCTTCTGTGTGTCTTTTTTTGAAACTTTTATAGAGTTTAGTTATTTTCTTAAAATATTTTCTTATGAAATATAACATACAATAATATATGAAGTGTATACATAAAGATTAAAGAATAGTAATGAACTGAATATTTATGTAACTACCACTGATTTTTTTTTTTTTTTTTTTTGAGGGATAGGGTCTTGCTATGTCACCCAGGCTGGAGTGCAGTGATGTGATCATAGGTCACTGCAGCCTCGAAGTCCTGAGCTCAGGTGATCCTCCCAGCTCAGCCTCTCAAGTAGTTAGGACTACAGGCATACCCAGCTAATTTTTTTATTTTTTGTACAGATAGGGGTCTTGCTCTGTTACTCCAGGCTGGTTGAACTGGGCTCAAGTGATCCTCCCACTTCAACTTCTCAAAGTGCTGGGATTATAGGACTGAGCCACCATGCCTGGTCTCCAATCTTAAGAAATAGAGTATCACCAGTTTTCTAGAGATTCCCTATGGGCCCATTCCCAATTGTACTTCCCACCTTGATTTCTGGTAACCACAACCCTAAATTTTATGTCAATCATTACTTCATTTTTCCATGTAGTTTTACCATTCATGCATATATCTCAAGTTTAGTTTTTAGTTTTGCTTGCTTTTGGAATTTACGTAATGGAATCATGCTATATGTGTTCTTCTATTACTTGTTTCTTTTATTTTATTTTATTTTATTTTTTTTTGAGACGGAGTTTCACTCATGTTACCCAGGCTGGAGTGCAATGGCGTGATCTCGGCTCACCGCAACCTCTGCCTCCTGGGTTCAGGCAATTCTCCTGCCTCAGCCTCCTGAGTAGCTGGGATTACAGGCACGCACCACCATGCCCAGCTAATTTTTCGTATTTTTAGTAGAGACGGGGTTTCACCATGTTGACCAGGACGGTCTCGATCTCTTGACCTCGTGATCCACCCGCCTCGGCCTCCCAAAGTGCTGGGATTACAGGCTTGAGCCACCGCGCCCGGCGCTACTTGTTTCTTTTAATTTTAAAAAGATTTGTCCCTGATGATGCTTAGAGTTATAGATTGTTCTTTTCTACCCTACAGCATACAATCCCATTGTCTGAATATACTGCCGTTTGTTTGTATGTTTTTCTGTGGATCCACTAATAAATGGTTTCCAGTTTGGGCTGTTTAGGAAAATCCTAACAGATGTCCCTGTACGTATTTCATGGTGTATACTTGTGCAGCTTTTTGAGTAAGCCCTATACCTAGAAATGGAATTTCTGGGATTTAGGGGACAGTGATAGGTTAGACTTTAATGGGCAATGTCAAACTGTTTTCCAAAGTGGTCCTACCAATTTATTTCAACGTACACTTTAACCAGCAATGTATAAGAATTTTTCTGATTTCACCTTCATGTCAACATTTACATGGTTTAAATTTTAAGATATGACAATCTAAAGTAGTATGAAATAGTTTCTAAGTTTAATTTGCATTTTCCTAATTACTAGTGAAGCTGAGCATCTTTTCATGTATTTATGAACCACTGGTGTTTCCTCTACTGTGAAATGTCTGTCTATTGTACTCCCTATTTTTCAATAGGACTTCCTTTTTTAAAAAATTTATTTATAGGTTCTTTCAGTATTTTGGATGCTAGTCCTTTATTGGTTAACTATGTTACAAATACTTTCTTCTAGTTTATAGTTTATGTTTCAGCCTGCTTGTAGTGTCTTCATAAACAGAAGTTTTTAATCTCGTTGAATTTCTCAATATGTTCTTTTATGGGTGTGCCTTTGGTTCTTGTTTAAGAAAGTTTTTATGATTTGGGTATCATAAAGATATTCTATAGTATCTTCTAAAATTTTTATTCTTTTGCCTTTTGTATTTAAGTCCTTAGTCCACCAGGAATAGATTTTTTATATGTTATGCAATACGGGATCCAGTTTCATTTTTCCCGTGTGGAAAACTGAATCTCAGCCTCATTTATTAAATAGTCTATCCTTTCCTCATGTATCCCACAGTGCTCACTCTCACAAATCAAGTTAACATGTTATGTGTGTGGATCTGTTTTTAGGTTGTCTGTTCAGCCCAACTGATTTACTTGTCTATCATGTGCTAGTACCATGCTTT
>NW_016107467.1:1402565-1464325 GCF_001604975.1 Cebus imitator | reverse complement strand
AGAGACGGGGTTTCACCATGTTGACCAGGATGGTCTCGATCTCTTGACCTCGTGATCCACCCGCCTCGGCCTCCCAAAGTGCTGGGATTACAGGCTTGAGCCACCGCGCCCGGCTGGCTTTATTCTTAAAAAAATAATGTTGATTTTCAAATTGTTAGCTGCTGTGTTGTGTGTCTGTCCATGGGTGAAACTTGTTGGTTGGGCTGTCTTTTTTGTGTGTCTTTACTGATATATTTCATCTGTTTCATCTGTCCATTTTGAATTGAAAGAGATGTGTGAAAACCTCCTATGTTGTCGGTCTTGTCAGCTTCTGCCTGTAGACCTATCAGTTTTTACTTTATATTTTGAGGCATGTTACTTGGTGTTATTAGTTTATAATTGTTGTATCTTCTTGGTAGATTAAAATGTATCATTAATGATGCTTTTTCCCTTAGCATCTATTTTGTCTGATAGTAACATGGCTATCCTAGCTATCTTTTGATTAGTATTGGCCTGGAATATCTTCTTTTGGTCCTTGGAGGATTTAATTTTCGTGACCATCTCTTCAATAAACCTTTAATGACTCGCTTCCGGTAAATTCCAGTATCAGTACAAAAACCTTATATTTGGTGTGTGTGAAAAATATGCTCTGAACATGTGATATAAGGCTGTGATGAATCAGTAATTTGGGAACCAGTTGTGACTTAGATGTTTTTGGGTTTTTGGTCTTGTCGTTATGCAGGTTGCCATGTTTGGGTTCTCTTTTTTTTTTTTTTTTCCTCCCCAAAATCTCACCTTGAATTGTAGACATGTTTGGGTTCTCTGAGTCATGTGTTTTGGTCTTTGATTCCCTACTCCACATTGACTCAATCAGCAAATCCTTTTAATTCTTCCTGTATAATTCCTTTCATATAAATCCCTCTTTTTGTTCTCACCACCTTTCTTTGAATTCAGGCCTCTATTTCCTGATCTCTTGCCACAGTGTCCTCTCTGTTTTCTTTGCTACCACAGCCTCACTCTCCATGTTGTTTCTTTCCTCTAGTAATGCCAGTCTGACAGTTCTGAAATGCCATTTTGATTATGGCTGTCTCCTTTAGAAGTTTGTTTTTTTTTTTTTTAAGCTTTCTTTATCAGATCTTTCTGAACACCCTGATCACTGCGATCACTCATGTACCACTGCTACGGCAACGTGGGCTGGGGGATGTACTGTGTCGCCTTTGCCTTTCCTTCCTTGTTTTGGAGTATGCTCATCTTTTTCCTTCTTGTCTTTGCAGCAAAATTCCAATTGTTCTTTATTTTTCTTGTCTTTTTCTCATTCTCTTTCTCTTACTCTTTTTCTCACTCTCATTGAAGAAAAATTTATCTCTGTAGTTTTCTACTTGCTCCTGAAAACTCTGGCCTAGTTTTTTAGGTCTTTTTGCAGTTTCCAATTCATTCTGAAAGTTTGTAACTTTGAGCTCAATTTCACTAAGTTTGGCTTGGTTTTCCTCACTCATTTTCTGAGTACTTAGAGAACTTGAACTCAGTCATTTCTTCTTTGATTGGATTAGAATACAAATGATGTTCTTCAGATTTGGAACTTTGAGTATCTTCTTCTTCTTGATTTTGATTTTCTTTTTCTTTTGATTCTTCATGCTGGTCAAATAACTCCCGTTTAGAAATTATAAAAGCCTGTGCTTCCAATTCACATTCATGCACAGCTTCCCATTTTGATGGGGCAACTTTAAATGTAGGCTCATTCTTCTTTTAGTCTTCAGTCGCATCCAAAACACTCCATCAAGATCATCATCAAGACTTTTTATAGGGGACTCCATCAGGATCTTCGATGGGATTATCATCAATAGGAATTCCATCTACATCTTCCAGAGGTGCATCATCAAGCTCTTCCTCATTGGGGACATCATTAAGGTTATCTGGTTCACCTTCTGTCTCCTTTTCTACATATGTACAAGTCCTAAGAAAATATTTTTTACTTTACCCAAAGATGGTTCTGGATAAATTGCCCAATCTTCCCATGCTCTGAAGCTTAGGTTGTGTCTGACTTGGCATATCACTGTCTGAGAGTCCAGATGCATTCATATGTGCATCTGAAGATCCAGATGAATGAACAGCTGGTGATCTTATCTTTGAACTGGCCTCCTGTTAAGTTCTTGATGGTTTGCTTACAGGACAAAAGCCTAAATGCCTGGGCTGAGCTGGATTCCTGACCTTCTGCATCTTTCTCCTCATCTTCCAAGCTTAATCCCTTATTCCTGCTGATCAGGCACTCCCCCTCTCTCCTGCCAAGTAGATGTACTCACTATTTCTTATTGCTGTAAACGGCAGCTTTGCTTTGCTTTGGTACATTCCACTTTCTCTACCATATGTATTACATTTTGCTTTAAGCTTTCTCTAACAAGCCCAACTAAATTACAGGTATTGATCGACTTACGACCTATGCAACTTACGACCATTCGACTTTACGACCACAATCGCTAGCCACGACTGCTCCGCGTCTGGCAGCACAAACGTTGCCCAGCTGGGTGTACAACAGTGCGGACCAGCTTCCATCTACCATCTCCGCGTGCATATAGCCTACTCAACTTACGACCAAATCTGAAAAAANGCAAGAGAATTGCTTGAACCTGGGAGGCGGAGGTTGCAGTGAGCCGAGATCAATCCACTGCACTCCAGCCTGGGTGACAGAGCAAGACTTCATCTGAAAAAAAAAAAAAAATTATTCTATAACCACACATAAGATTATGCAAATTTCAAAATTACTTTATGAGGTATCTATGAATGTTGGGAAACATTTGTAATATAACATTACTTGAAAAGTTCGGCTGGGTGTGGTGGCTCATGCCTGTAATCCTAGCACATTGGAAGGCTCGTGGATTGTTTGAGTCAAGGAGTTTGAGCCACTTACGACCGGTCTGTCGGAACCAATCGTGGTCGTAAGTCGAGCACTAGCTGTATCTCTCCATTGTAAGACTTTAAGTTAACACTGACGCCACTTCTTTTGGTGATAACTATCTGTAATGCAACCAGTCATAGAACTGAAAAGTCTTGCAAAATCTTCTCTTTTGTAAGCCTTTATTCTGTGGATTAATTCCCCCTGCATGGTCGCTGCTGTGTGATTCCTTAGCCGTGGCATGGATGACTCTGATACCTGCAAATTTGTTCATAAATGAGAACACTTCTACCCTGAAGCAGCTTGGAGAGCTTAAAAGTTGTCCTTTGGGGCCAGGCGCAGTGGCTCACGCCTATAATCCCAGCACTTTGGGAGGCTGAGGTGGGCGTATCACGAGGTCAGGAGTTCAAGACCAGCCTGGCCAACATGGTGAAACCCTGTCTCTACTAAAGATAGAGAAAATTAGCCAGGCACGTGTAATCCCAGCTACTTGGGAGGCTGAGGCAGGAGAATCGGTTGAACTTGGGAGGCAGAGTTTGCAGTGAGTCAAGATTATGTCCTTGTACTCTAGCCTGGGTGACAGGGCAAGACTCTGCCTCAAAAAAAAAAGTTGTCCTTTAAATCTGATTGAAACCTGCTTTCTTAATTTTAATTCTGGACCCATATAGAATAAGTTCTGTTTTCAAATGTCTGCCTTCAGCTATCTGGAGGATTACTATTGTATCCTTTCTCAGTCTTTCAGATCAAACTCTTCTGCCTTTAAATTATTCTTATACATCCAAATTTCCAACCCTTCGTCCATCTTGGTCTCTTTGGGGAGACTACTTTATCAGTGTCCCCCAACCCCTCCCTTTATTTTTTTGGTCCAGACCCTTTTAAAGTATCCTCCAGTTTAAATATAATACTTTAGGTTTGACCAGAAAGTAGCTATTGCTTTTGGTTTTTGTGGATATTACTTTGTCAGTCATCTACTTATCATTGGAAACCTTAATTCACCACACATTGTTAGTTTATGACTAGCTGAAACTCTTCATGTTCGTCCTAAAGTATAATTCCTCTTCTGTGCTAGCTAGTTCACGATCTTTGCGTTTGTCCCTGTTTAGTTGTTAGATTTGGCATATCCCATCCACCTGTTTTGAAGTTTTTGGAAACGGAATCTGTCATCCAGGTTATTTCCTCATCTTTTTTCACCTTGGTAACACTGTTTGTATGCTTGACTCCTGAAATCTAATGAACAGTCATTTTGGAGCAAGCACAAGGCTCTGTCGAACTAAAGCAGAGTCCGCTACGGCTTCTGGCCTTAAGGAGTTAGAATGAGCGTTCTCTGTTTTCACCTAAGACAGTGAATAGAAGTTGAATGAGGAAGGCCGAGGTCAGGACTTTATACTCTTCCACTAGATACCTTTCTTCAGGTTGAAATCAGTCTCACCTTCAAGGTCAAATGTCAGTCTAGACAACTGTATAATCATACACCCATACTTTGTATTTTGCCCATAAAGAGACCACAGGAGACTGTCATATGCTTTGTTAAAATCCATACTCAGTCTTTGCACAGGGTTCCCAGGTGCAGAATAGTCCAAGGGATGGCATTAGTTTGTGAATCCATAGTAACTTCTGGGGATCACCTGCTTCATTTATCTACCTACATGCAGTTCACGTATCTTGAGTTCATGGTCTGTGATTTCATCACTTTCCTTCTTCTTTTCAAAAGGCAGGGAAGACACATTTGCCTCTTTCCTGTCTTCTGTTAGATATTTGAGACTAGATACATTGTTCAGATCCCCTCTTCAGTTATTCTATGATCAGCAGAACACCTTTGTCATTAGTATATTGATTTATATCACAGTTTTTGCCTTCCATAATAATAGATATGATCTTGTACTTTCTGGGCATTTTTCTGCTTTCCTTATCCTTGTTTATTGAACAAACTAACAGCCCTTGGTGAAACTTGCAGAAGCAAACACCTTCCTGGAGCTTCTGAGATGTATTCTGGCTCAAACCAGGCCCTGATCATTCTGTCACCTTAAGCCCTGGTCCACAAAGCCAAATCCTGTTTTTGATTTGAGAAGGCTGAGGTCAGAAAGCTGTCCACTGCCATTAGAAATGTAGCGAGGCCGTAGAGTATTATGGTTAAGAGTATGGGCTCTGGAGCCAGCTGGCAGCTTCAGATCTCTGCTCTCTCTGTATGGCCTTGGACAAGCCATTTAAACTCTCTCTGCTTTTGCTATCCATAAAATGGGGGAGAATTAGGAAAATTAGATGAGCTAACACATGCAATTTGTTTAGAACATGTTAACACAGAGTAAGTGGTCAATAATAATTGCTAAGAACAAAGCTCCCATTGATGCAATGGTTAACAGTACCATTGGCTGAATCAGGCATCCGTCCATAATAGTAATAGCACTTATCAATAGCACTGCAAGCAGGCATTGTGCTAAGTGCTTTATAGAGATAATCTCTCTTGATGATCTCACAAGCCCCATATGAATTTGGGTTATGTCCTCATTTTGTTATTACCCCAGGGTACACATAGGGAAACTGAGGCTCAGAGAGACTTAAGTTAACCAAGGGCGGCATGACTTCAGAGCCTGAGCTCTTAACCTCCTTGCTGTGGTCAGTCAGTCGTTTGTTGACTTCCAGAACGCATGACCCCCTAATAAACACAGGACATTTTCTTGGTTAAGTAGCCAGTGTGGTCTCTGTTATGGAGCATTTAGTCTAGTTGTAGAGACCCAAGACAAGATATGTAGAGGGCTGAATTAGAGGACTGCTGAGCAAACCCTGGCCCGGTTGCAAGAGACATACTGATTCAAAGAAGAGGAGCCTAGGCTGGTCTGCAAGGCTTAGTGGAATAGAAGCCTTGAACAGGAAGCTAAAGATAGGTGGGATCTGACCAGGCACAGAAAGAAAGCAGGGATATGTGCTAGGCAGGCACACAACTTGAGGCAAACCCCAAAGTTAAAACAATTGTTTTCTTGTCTGGAAGCAGTGATACACTGGGCACATTGGTGTGGCAATTATGTATTGAGATATATATATAGAAGATGTTAGGGAACTGGGGAGATAGAACTAAGTCTGCGAAGGTAAAAGTTGCAAGCTAGTGGCCCTTGGATCACTTTTGGCTCTCAGTGAGTTTTTAGAGACTTTAAATTGGTTGTCAACACTTAAAAATTGGAAGATTTTAATGTAAAAGTCTGGATTTACAGCTGCTCTTGAAATAACGGAAGTTCTGGCAGTTGCTGGGCCCACATCCCCACATGGTAACAATTGGCTAGAGCTGGGGCCAGCTGTCTCCATTATGTGGGACAAGTGCTCTCCATTCTGCCACAGACCCCCACCTGCCTGCTAGACTCCATCTGTTTGGCTTCTGGGGGCAGCAGTTTGTGGCCTTGGCCTGACATATAAGGGCTCTGCTACTGGATCAAAGGACTTGCACTTTTTTCCTGCCAAACTGCAGGTCCCATGCAAGCAGGAGCCGTGTTTTTCTTGTGTACTGCTGTATAGCTGGGGCATCGCAAAATGCCCAGCAAATGCTGGGCACTCAAACGTGGCACCTGGATGGCAGCAGTGACCATATTACAGTGGAATCAATTTTGGAAGCTGCAGTGGGGTTCTACAGTGCTTAGGGGAAAACAGACTGGGGCATATACCATTCGACCTGGTGGCTCATGTTGAACCCTGTTCTAAAGACACACTGTGGATGACCATTAAGCAGGAAATAGGCTGCTTATAAAGCAGAGAACAATCTGTGTTTGTGCCGAGGAAAAAACTGCTGGCCACGCAGTGCTGTTTCCAGCTCCCCTCACTAACATGGATAGCAGCCCCGTTGTTGTTGTTTTTTTCTTTGGACACGCACTGAACAATAGGAACAGAAAATGCATAAGTAAGGCTTATGGCACATACTTACTTGCCTCACTCAGCAGGGCAACAGCATGACAAAGATCACAGCCACAGCTCTGGGCTCTGTGTGTTTTAGCAAAAACCTGTAAAACCGAGTTGCTTTTGACTAGAGATATGATCTTTCTTCCTAGTTGCTGATGGCAGCTCTTCTCCACGGTTTAGCCTGTGTTCTTGCTTTGTTTATTTATTTATTTCCCTTTCTTCTGCACTTGGTATTCCTCCAGGCTCCATCTGAATGTGCCTTGCCACAGGGAGCACTAGGAAAGAAGAAAGTCAAACTGCCTCTCCCTCAGGCTCAGGCTTTGGAAAATCAAAGCCGAGCAGAGGCAGCTCTTCTCTGCCTGCAGCAGGGTCAGCGATTTGTGTAATGTTTTCCCTGTCGGCTTATCTCTGCTGATTTCTTCTGTTTTTCTGAGCAAGGGAATGAAGAGTTGTATCATTGCTGCTGCCTTTTTAAGCAGGTGGGATCTGCAGCTGTGATCAAAGCCAAGCTCTGTGCTCCCTGCTGACAGCATTCCCTGCTTTTCTCTAAACTACTCCTTATAGGGCTGGATTTGTCTCAGTGGAATGAGGTGGCTCCAAGAAAAAGAAACCACCCAGACTCCCTGACAAGGAATGAAAGGAGCGAAGCACTTATATCTCCTGCCCCACGAAGCATTTTGATAGCATCGTTTGAATCAAACCATAATTAGGCTTTTGCATCCAGTTCTTGTAGGAACATGAAATGCTAGGCAGCCAACAGGTTTGGTTCTGGCAACCACCTAACTGCGGAGGATTAAGTTGTACTGTGTATTCCTATATTTAGTAAAATAGTATCTCACAGACCCTTTTTCATTCTTATTTTTAGTAATCAGTAATTTTTGAAGATAGTAATTTGGGTCTGATTGGGACATTTGGCAACTCTTCAGTTCTAATTATAGGAGGGTTTTTGCCAGTAAGTCTTGAGGACAGAGTGAACATAGGATTTTAAAAAGGTATTTAGCAAACTAGTTGAGTCCTAATTGTCGAGGGTCATGAGCACTATAATATGTGAGATTAATTTAGCTCCCTACCTGGTAAAACTATTCTAGGAGACTTAATTTGCATAAATGTTTTGTCAAGGACTGGGCCCAGTGACATAGGACAGATTCTCCAGTGGTTCTGCTGGCAAATGCCATCTTCCAGCATCTTGTTCAACTTATATGTTGGTAATAAACTCTTTAGTTACCCAGATGGTGTCCCTACTTTAGAGCATGAGCCAGCACAGCATTGTGCATAGTGGGTCTGCATTTGAGGAGCTCTGGCTAATCAGGGATGAACCCTCTGGCATTGGGCAAGTGTTTGCTTCTGAACATTGGTGGAATTTGGAGAATTGTACCTGCTTGTGCGTCTGATAAAAGGATCAGATGAGCTCATACATGTGAAAGCAATTTGGAAGCCCTCAAGTCTAATAGCATGTGGAGGATTAGTGCTTGGGTTTGTGGCCAGCCCTGTGGTATACCTATGTCACTGAAGTCTCTAGGCTTCATCCTTGTCAAACAAATTGGGGCTTTAGATGAGGTCTGTGTGGTCTGATCCAAATGGTATTCGTTGCCACATGTGGCTATTTTCATTTAAATTAGTTCAAATTAAATAAAATTTAAGGTACAGTTCTTCAGTTGTGCTGACATTCCAAATGCCCAGTAGCCACATGGGGGTGAATGGCCACCATATTGGACAGCATGTTTCCATCATCATGTGAAGCCCTGCTAGACAGCCTGGACTCAGTTATCTGTCAGGTTTCCTCCAGCTGGGGATTGATTTGACTTCAACAAAGTGGCTCATGAAGTCCTTACAAGAGGCCTGTGCTTTCACTTCCCTGCTCCCTTCACTGGCAGACCCGCACCAGGGGCTTGGATATGCTGAAACTTTCCTCCTTGTTTGCCTGGTATCAGAGGTGTGAGCCCTTACTGTGATATCTTCTGCAATGAGTTTCTCAGAAGAGGTAAGTTGTAGAATGACATATTCCTGAGCCCTCAAATAGTTTTATCTAGTTCACATAAAATTCTGAGTTGGACAGAATTGTCTTCCTCTTTTATTTAACCTCTGGGTCGTCCTTTTCAGGAACAAGATGACCTGTTGTCATTTTCAGTGTACATGGGACAACTTAGGCTTGGTGTTGGGCTCAGGCATCAGCGGTGCAGTATGAACTTGGGCAAATGGGACTTGGAGGTACAGGTTGGCCCACAGAGGTGGATGGACAGTATGAGAACTATATGGTCTAGGGATGGATACGTGATCTGGAGACTAGCAATAGCCATGTCAGAATTGACATCCAGATGGCTTTTAGTACTGGGAGCAGCGGGTGGTCGTGAGTGTCTTACACTCAGCTTAATAGAATGGAGGTTCAAGCTGGGAAGAAGTGGAGTAGCTGAAAACAAAAATAAGCTAGGTCCCACAGTTTAGGCTGTTCAGTGATGAATAGGGTCCCCAAGGTCACCTTTCAGTGAGGCCTTCCCTAAATACTCATAAAAAATTGAACACCCCCTTGCCCAAGTGCTCCCTGGCTACCTTTTTAGTTCTTTTTTATAAAGGCACTTTATAAGTGCCTTTTTTCATGGCACTTATATTATCCAGCACACTGTGTATTTTACTTAGTTTTTATTATCTTTTTTCATTTTAGTATTTTCTTACACAAGAATATAAGCTGCATAAGCACAGAAATTGGTCTGTTTTATTCAGGGCTTGAACACATAGTATTTTCAAGAAGTGTTTGTAAGGCTGGATGTGGTATCTCATGCCTATAATCCCTGCACTTTGGGCGGTCGAGGGAGGCAGATCACCTGAGGTCAGGAGTTTGAGACCAACCTGGCCAACATGGCGAAACCCCATCTCTACTAAAATACAAAAATGAGCCAGGTGTAGTGGCTCACGCCTGTAATCCCAGCCACTCAAGTGGCTGAGGCACAAGAATTGCTTGAACTGGGAAGTGGCAGTGGCAGTGAGTGAAGATTATACCACTGCACACTGTACTCCAGCCTGAGTGACAGAGTAAGACTCTCTCTCAAAAAAAAAAAAAAAAAAAAAAAAGAATCGTGAATCTGGGAAGTCGAGGTTGCAGTGTGCTGAGATCATGCCACTGCACTCCAGCCTGGGCGACAGAAGGAGACTCTGTTGTAACAACAAAACAAAACAAAAAAACCAAAGTATAAAATGAATGAATAAAAAATACAGCCCTGATGCACTGTTTCAGTGCAGTCTAGAGGTAGAGCTACTCTTGGGAGGCTAGTGCCATAGAAGGAGATAAGGAAGTAATGGGTAGAGGTCTGAGAAGACAGGCAAGTGGTGGCATCTGAATGGACAGAAATGGGTTCAGGGGCAGGCCTGTGGACCCTGACTTCAGGCAAGGTCCCTGTGAAAGTTGAAGATCTTGCACAGGAAGGCAGCTAATGGGCAGAAAGCCTAGCTTTGCAGAGTCAGGGTTGTGAGATAAAATGTTTCTGAGACAGCCTCAGGATCAGTCTGGCCTAGAAGAGAGGATAAGGAGAGAACTCTTGAGCAATGGAACCATCAGAGTAGGGCCCCATGCATCTTTTTACTTAGAGCCAAGATTGGTGAGTAAATGTGAGGTGGAGATTCATACTCATGCTCTGGGTGCAAGAGGCATGGGGCAGAGTCAGGCTGCCCTGTACAGAATGTGTGAAGTCAGCAATGCTTCACGTCAACAGTTGACCCAGGAACAAGGGGAACCTCCCACCATTCCCATCCCATTGTTTGATCAGCTCCAAGAGTCCACAGTATTGAGAGTGAATAAAAAGTGTCAGCTGGTAATAATGGCTTCAACATAGTCGTAACTCTGGGATATTCCAGACATCATGGTGCATATGTATTACCTGGGAGTCTCGTTAAAATGACTCTTATTCAGAGATCTGGGATGGGGCCTGAGATTTTGTACTTAAGTTGCAAGATGTTGCTGCTGCTCCTGGTCCAGGGTTATGCTTTCAGTAGCAAAGCTACTGAAAGCAAAAGGAAGGAAACTAAGCATTAGCCATTGAAGTCAATTGCCTTTATTAAAAGTATTTTAAAATTCCCCTTGGATGGTCTAGGGGCTGTCATTTAAGGATGTTCTGGTAGACAGATGCTTTTTACTTCAGTTTGGTTTTTAAGAGAGTATAAGCAATCATAAAATGTACTTTCCCCAGTTTGATTTTCTATAGAGGACCGCTTGTCAGAACTGCTGTCAAGTCTGGTTTTCAGATCCCACGTTTCTTGAGGCAGTCGTGGAATACTTCAAACCCTGTTAGTCTGGGCACTGTGGCTCATGCAAAATAATCCTAACACTCTGGAAGACCAAGGTCGGAGGATCGCTTGAACCTAGGAGCCCCTAGGCTGCAGTCAGCTATGATTGCGCCACTGCGCTGCACACCTCTCCTACTTGTAAGTGGTTCTGCATAGTGTGGTATGTAGGCACTGTGTAGGGCACCAAGCCTCAGATCATGCCAGACCAGGGTTGGAAGTTTGTTCTTGTGATGTGGATGAGGTGGCAGCATTTAACTCATTCTGAGGGTTTCCTGTGCTTTTATAAAAGTTATTATCCTAGAAGTTTTCATGGGAATAGAAAGACCCTGCATCATGGACATTTTGAAATTTGTGTTTTGATAGTCAAGGTCTGGCGTAAATAGATGATCTTACATGCATCTCTCCTGCCTGCCACATTCCCAGATAGAATGTATAGTCTTGTGGAATGTGGTCAGCATGTCCTTGCAGGCCTGGGATGTGGCCCTATACCAGGCTATACCAGACCTTGTGCTGTGTGATTCCATAGTTCCTATGTCACTAAACTACTTTTCTCCTCATAGTCCTTATAAAAGTTTCAGTTTAGATTACTCCTTTTCTAGAACCTCTCTGCTTTTCTTCTCTCTTCCCCTTCCTTCATTCCAAGCCCCTTCTCTCTGCTCATGGCCAGTACCAAAGTACACTCAGTTTTTGCTGTTTGAGGTGGTTATGGTCTATAAAGTCACTGTGAACACTGAATTAATTAGTGAATTCTGAACCATTGCTCCCAGGGGAAATACAGGTTAGGTTTCTGTGAGTCTCTGATCACAACAGTTAACATTGTTTTATGTGTGTTTCTGTGTAAAGTCGCCTTGTTTAATATATATTGTCAATTCATTAATATTGAACCCACAGCCAACAGCACTAAAACTCATGCCTGAACAAAGTGGTCTCCATCAGGCACATCTGAGCCTCCTTCCACTTAGGAACACTGGACAGCACTTCAGCATTATGCTCAGGGGCCGCTTTAAACAATGAAACCACCAACGACAAGTACAGAAATGAGAAAAACATGGCACTAAGTAGGCCGTGTAAAGGAACCTTGTTTAAAGTGTGAAAGCTGACATAAGAAGGCAGAATGTCGTCACCTTGTAGGACCTCAGTTGGAAACGTGCTTTAGGGAACTCAAAAGTTTCTCCCTTCCGTGTGTGTCCTCAGATGACCATAAAAACACTGTACATATTGATTTGGGGGTTACTAATAGATTTTACTGAGTAGCTAAATTCACAGATACAGAGTTTGTGAGTAATGAGGCTTGACTTTACCTTCTAGGCAATTTCACGAGGTAAAGTTGGTAGAGGGACCAACACTATAGGGGAAAAAGGAAGACAAAGGTACTCTGTTTTTCTGTCAAAGAATTTGAATCTTGAAAAATTTTAAAAAGCACTGAAACAGTCAACTTGGGAAGAAGCAGGACTTTGGTGGACTTTTCCCCCTTGCTTTAAGATATAGAATGGTTTTCATTTAGAATTATATGTGCAAAGAGTCTTCTGAGCACCCAGGGCACCGTATACCCATCCTTCTCATAGGCTTACTGCACAGTGGTATTGTGGCTTGCCGCTTGCCCACCACACACTGACACTATATGACCTTTTAGGTCAAATACTGTGTTTTATATTCCCCATTGAATCTGTTAAACCTAGCACATGGTAGGTAGTCAGTAAATATTTGTGGAAGGACTGACCTTGGACATTGGGCATTTGAGCTGAAAAGCTGCAACTCAGTCTGATTGCTTTCAGTCCTGGTCCACAATGCCTTATCTACAATTCTGAAATCCAGAAAGTTCTGAAAACAAAAGTATTTCCAGGGCAGTTGACATAAAACCTAACTGACATGAACTTGGTTGGTCACATGAGCTATTTACAATCTTGAAGTGACTAGTCATACATTTTCTTTCAGAAATATCAAGGTATTTGCTTAAAAGATGCTGCTGAGAGTGCTGGGCAATATATGACATATGTCATTAATTACTACCTTTCTAAAATGCAAAATAAAAAAAAAAAAAATCAGGGTTTTGAAACTTAGCTAGGTCCAAGGGCTTCAGATAAGGCATTGTTGGCCTGTGGAAAAATTTAGGGATTTTCTATAGAAATTTTATTCAAGGAAATGGAAAGTTTAGGAGAGAATTAGCTAGAGGCATAAATGATTATAGTCTCTGACTGATAAGGGTAAAATTAAGTCACAAAACTTGATGGCATAACTCCTGATGGTTACGTGTAGAGTAAAAAGCCCCTGGGTGCTGAGAACACTTCTCTTATTATGAATAGGAGGCTTGAACGATGAAAGCAAAGGACTGGATTAATCTTAAATTTCATTATAAATACAAATAAATATATACTTTGAGTGTACCATGTTGGCTGGCATGGTGGCTCATGCCTGTAATCCTAGCACTTAGGGAGGCTGAGGCAGGTGTGTCACATGAGGCCAGGAGTTTAAGGCTAGCTTGGGCAACGTAGTAAAACCTCATCTAAAAAGAAAGAGTCTACCATATATGTCTACGTATGCATGTGTCCACAGGTACATGAGTAGACTTTTTTAGAAAAAGCGATCCAAAGTGCCAAAAATTGAAGCAAAACAAGCCCAAGCAGTGCTGAGGCCTACCAGAGAAACTCCCCACCTCCTTTCCTTAGAGCAACAATGATTGAAGCACTTGTCTTTTCACACCTCCACCCCAAGGGGGAAGGTTTCTTTTTTTATTGTGTACATTTTACTTGTAATTATAGACAGAGAATGGGGACCGCGTATGCCCATCTTTTAAAGCTATTTTGGTTTTTTTGGTTTTGTTTTTTTTGAGACAGGGTCTCTGTCACCCAGGCTAGAGTCTAGTGGCTTAGCCACAGCTCACTGCAGCCTCAACCTCCCAGGCACAAATGATCGTCCCACCTCAGTCTCCTGAGTAGCTGGGACTACAGGTACACACCAGCAGGCCCAGCTAATTTTTAATTTTTTTTGTAGAGATGGCATCTCACTATGTTGCTGGTCTCAAAATCCTGGGCTCAGGTGATCTTCCTACCTCAGCCTCCCAAAGTGCTGGGATTACAGGCTTGAGCCGTGACATGCAGCCTGTTTTGAGAAAGTAAGCTTTACTCTGTAGTATACAACTTAGAAAAACTTGTTAACGTTGAGTAAAATATTTATACTGTTGGTATAAAGATTCCTGGTACCTCATGTTCAGATTTTTTATTGGATAAGATGAAGTATTAGATAGGCTTGGAAGTAAAGTAAAAATAATGGAAATTCTTGTATTATACTTAGCCCAGAAAGTACTAAAGTTGGTTTGTAGGCCAGAAGTCTTGGGGGAAAGAATACCTATAAAATGATATTTGAAATGACCCGTGACAGCGGTTTACTCATACCTCAGAAACAACCTCTGTAGCAAAGAACTGTGTGTGTACTTGTGCAAAGAAAAACTTTCTGTGTATAGAGTGCACATTGAAAGAGATGGCTAATGGGTCTTTCTCTAGGCGTATTTTTGAAATTCTTTTTGTGTTTGGTAAAATGCTCCATGCCTTAGAAAAGGAAGTTTGAGATAAGGGTGCAGTGTTGGTGGTCCTGATGGTTTTCAAAAGGAAATGGGAGCCATCCTGAGATTCTGTCCACCCTGAGGACTGTCCTCCTGTCTCTCTGGCTTCAGATTTCCAGAACTCATGGGATTTTTAAGGTAACTTTTACTGTATACATAGATAATAAGTATATAAATAATGAATTCTTATAAGGGAAAACACCATGTAACCACCACCCCAGTCAAGAAATGTGCCTTAAAGACACTCCTTTAAGGGGCCCTTTGTGCACACCCTCTCAGCAGCACCCCTACCTTGTGACCACTGTTCTGATCTCTGTCACTAGCCACTGGCTCTGCCTGTTTTTGAACTTTGCATAATTGAGATAATAAATACAGTTCATAGTCTTTTGTGTGTGGCTTCTTTCAGCATTATTTTTGGAGCAGTCTGACTCTCAACATCAATTCCTAAAAGTGTCTTTAGGGCACCTTAAAAAAAAAAAAACCTCCCAAAAAATTGATGTAAGACCATTATACCCTAAAAAGGAATGCAGCAAGTAATGTAACTCTGTGTATGAGTGGGGATACTGGGGAGGGTTGGATATTGAGTAGATTATAGTTGGGCATGTTTTCTGAGCACTTTGCTTTTGGTCTTTGCTGATCAGAGCTAAGACCCAGCCATCAGGACTCCCTGCCACCCCCCAGCACAGCTCTCTCTGTTCCAACAAGGACCTGCATTCAGAAGGATCTCTTGAATGCCGAATGCTGCAGCTCCTAGGCTTGGTTCTCCTGCAGAAGAGACACAAGTTAAATAGCTGTTCTTACTAAATCAGTGAACTGTCCTGATTGGCGCAGTGTGCGGCTGTTTGTGTAGGACTGTGGGACATTGCAGCAGCTCTGCCTGGGAGATGGACACTCCACGTTGTAACTGGCCCTGTTCTGTGCCTCTGTGCCATAACTGTGCCCTCTTGTGCTCATCCCTGCTTTCTCCGTAGGAGAACAAGAGTTACAGACAGTCTTTTAGAGGGCATATTAACCATGGTTCAGAGTGACTGGGAAGAGGCAGAGCTTTTGTGATATGTCAGTCATTTAGTAATTCCAGAAAACTCAAACGGAGCCAGCGGGCAGTTGCTTTCATTCATTTTGTAGAATAGGATTGGCATTAAGAAATCATAGAATGGTTCTGGGTTAACTGGTTCATGCCATTGTGGCATGCATTTAAGAAGACATTTCTTTGCACATCATAACAGTGACTACATAAATATTCTGAATTTGTGAAGTTTTTGCCTCCCATCATATTATAAAGGCTGCGTACTTCCGCTTCTGCATAATGTGGTAAACACACCAACTCTTGAATACTTTGTTGTCTTAGTACTGTGAAAGCAGTATAACACACATACTTTACATTTTGTAGCCAAAGAAAAATGAGCATTTAGAACAAACATCCAAAGAAATCAGCATATAAAGTCACTTGACCCTGTCTTATTTTTCTGGTCATGCCAGGAAATTTTGAATGCAGTCACTTTTTATTCTGCTTTCAAAACGGGACAGTGGAATTAAAGGAGATACCATTTGAAAATTTAGCCAGGACTTCCACTTCCTTAAACCTTAGAACTCTCCTCAAATGTCAGACTCATAATAGTGAATGTCAGTATAAGAGGTTGGAGGGCGAAGGGCAGAGCAACCCGGCTTGTGGTCCAGGGCACCACAAGTAGGTTTCAGGTGAGTGTGGATATTGCCCCTCAGCCCTCGGGATGGCAGGTAGGATGTGGGCCAGCCTGGTGAGTTTACTCCATGTGCCATGCTGGATAGACAGTTTCTGTGTGTTCCATGACACGAAACACCTTGGGAAGCATTGCTTTAACTAGACTGCTCTTGCTTTCTGAGGTAGCATTTTAGTTGAGTTGTAAATGAGTAGGAGCCAGCATGGGAAGACTTGTGGAACAGCATTCCAGAAAAAGGGGAAAAAGTACACAGCCCATGTGAGAATTTGTTGGTGTGTCCCTGGGACACAGAGAGGGCAGTTAGTGGAGTTAGCTCAGTGATCTGGATAGGAATCGTGGGAGGGCCAGAGTGGTGGGGGCCAGGCCTCAGAGTCTTGTCTTAAGTGGGGAGTTTGGATTTTATTCTGAGTGTTTGGGAAGTCATTGCAGGTTTTTCGTAAGGGGAACATTGTGAACATAGTGTAAAAGCATAGCATTTTAGACTTGAAGGGGAATTAGAAACAAACTAACCTATTTCCCTCATGTTATTCTGCAAAGAAAACTTTTCTATGCCTTGCTGTTATTTTTAGTGGTGTCTTTTCCCCCCATTTGTAAACTCAGGAACATACTATGCAATGCTTTCTAATTGCTGTTCTGCTCTAAAGATCTTGATCACTGATGCCCTTCTATATTCATTTCCTAAGGCTGCTGTAACAAATTACCACAGACTGGGTGGCTTAAAACCACAGACCTTTATCCCTTGCATTCCTGGAGGCTAGAATTCCACAATCAAGGTGTCAGTAGGGTTGGTTCCTTCTGCGAACTCTGTAGGAGAATCTGTTCCCTGCCTCTCTGCTGGCTTCAGCAGTTGTTGACAACCCTAGACGCCCTCTGGCATATGGACACATCATACCAATCTACGCTTCCATCTTCACATGGCATTCTCTGTTTCCCTGTGTCTATACATCGCGTTTACATTGGTTTTTATAAGGATACCAGTTGGTGGACTGAAGGCCCACCCTAATCTAGTATGACCTAATCTTGATTGCATCTGCAAAGACCCTGTTTCCAAAATGGGTGACACAGCTTCCAGGGCTTAGGACACCAACACATCTTTGTGGGGGACACAATTCGACTCACAATGTCTTCCTTCTGCCACCAACTTTATAGTGATACCTTCTCCATTTAGTTGACTGACCTCTGCTTAGTTTAATTGAATCCAAACAGGCATTTCATTTGAACAGCTAACAGGTCAAAATACTACATCATTAAACAAGACTGTTTGCCGTTTTTTCACACAGATAAAATGTAGGAATGTTGTCAGAATTGTTCAAGTCTAACGTGCCTCAATACCATGCTTCATGGAATAGTCATAGAGAAGAAAATGGATTGGGGAGCTCTGCTTCAGCCATCAACTTGTAGTCCCCATTTCTCCTGTCCTTTTCTGTCCTACAAAGGTGTTCTTTAGTTAACCAGATAATTGGTTTCATTCATGATTTATTCTCTGCCTTGTGCTAGAAATTATTTAAAGCATTCCCCCCCACTCTGTGTGTGTGTGTGTGTGTGTGTGTGTGTGTGTGTGTGTGTAAAACAAGGATTGTGAGGCGGGTGCTGTGGCTCACACCTGTAATCTCAGCACTTTGGGAGGCTGAGGTGGGTGGATCACCTTGAGGTCAGAGGTTCGAGACCAGCCTGGCCAACATGGTGAAACCCTGTCTCTACTAAAAATACAAAAATTAGCCAGGGGTGGTGGCACACATCTCTAATCCCAGCTATTTGGGAGGCTGAGGCAGGTGAATTGCTTGAATCCTGGAGGTGGAGGTTGCAGTGAGCCCAGATTGCACCACTGTACTCCAGCCTGGGTGACAGAGCAAGACTCTCTCTCAAAAAAAAAGTAGAAACAAAATGAAACTGGAGGCAAGAAGGAGCTGCAGGTACATTCTGTTATGTTGAGTGGGTCACAGATTTGAATTTCCCAGCAGCCCAAAGGGAAAGGGAGACCTTGTGAGGTACACAATTCCAAGAGGTTCGTAGGGCTGTTACTTCAGTCAGCCCTGAATACCAGCTTTTGGGATCACAGTGAAGCACATTTCAGCAAAAGCAGTTCTGCTAGGGAGTAGAGAAAAATGTGGCAAATTTCTGAGACCCACATTTCCATCTCTGTGAATTTGGTCTGGCAAAAATGTGAAACAGTTTCAAAGCTGGGGTGAACTGCATTTCTTTCCAGCAGTTCTTTATGGACATTGTACTTTTCTTAACCAGTTTGTCACCCTCACCCTTGCATTTCTTAAGTGGAGGTCAGGGTTGAGCCAAATGATGGCTTCTCTGCATTTGGACAAACCTTATGAGAGCCATTCTTTCAGTGTTTAGCATTGCCATAGTGAGTTTTTTTTTTTTTTTTTTTTTTGATAAAGTCATTTATTTTGCTCAAAAAATGGATGTGTGTGTGTGTGTGTACTAATGTATGTGTGTGAGCACATGTATGTATGTACATATTTATGTGCAGACTGTTCTCAGAAGGAGCTGCTGGAGCCAGAGCCTGTCTCCTTGCCTTCAGCTCCCCTGCTTTCGCCCCTTCTGTGCAGGAGAATAATTCTGATAGAGGACTTTTTAAACATGTATCCCACCTGTTTATTGTTTGAAGATTAAAGTAAATGGTTCTCTATATAATTGTGAACCAAGGGAAATTGTATGTGAATTCACAAACATATTAACCTAAAAAGAGGTGTTCTGCTTGAGGCCTTTAGAGTTGTCTTTCTGTGATAATATAATATCTTTGGTCCTCCGTGGCTCAAAGAAGGTGTCACATTATTTTCTTATTTTACCAGTAGGGATAATAATGGTACCTGTCTCACAGAGTTGCTGTAAGTACTTCATGAGTTTACCATGTGAGATACTTAGAAAGCCTTCACAGAGTTATTGCACGGGAAGTAGAAGCCTTTTCTATTAATGGATGCCATCAGGAAACCTTTGTCTCTTGTGTAGCATCCAAGAGGTAGTTGAGTCTTTACTATAGCTGTTTGCCATAGTGCTTTGACTATGTTATTCAAAGACATCTAAAAATCTTATTCCTTGGCCCAGCACAGTAGCCCATGCCTGTAATCTCAGCACTTTGGGAGGCTGGAGCAGGAGGGTTGCTTAACTCCCAAAAGTTTGAGACCAGCCTGGGCAATGTAGCAAGATCCTGTCACTACAAAAAAATTTATACAGTAGCCAGGCATGGTTTATCTGTGCTTCTTATCCTTGCTACTCAGTAGGCTGAGGTGCGAGGATGGCTTGAACAAAGTAGGTTGAGGCTGCAGTGAGCTGTGATTGAGCCACTGTACTCTAGCCTGGGCAATGGAACAAGACCCCATCTCTTAAAAAAAAGGAAAAAGTGAACAAAATAAGTACAAATAAAAATTTTATTTCACCCACCTTCTTGGAATCTGTAATTTAGTGTGTCAGATATATATTAATGTGTTCATGAATATTCTCTACTTAAGCACTAAGGACTAGAGCTCATAAACTTTAGTTGTTGAATTGTTGGAATTGCCTTGAGAGCTTTTATCAATCTAATTACAGGAAACCTACAACTGGCTTTTCATAAAATGATATGAAGGTCTATTTTGTGATTCTTTAAATCTTGATATACTTTATAACATTTCAAGAAGACAAGTTATTTTCTGCCAGGACTTTAGAAAAGTGGTCACTATCATTTCCTTAAGGAATGATTTGATACTGATTATTTTCTAGCTCCATATTGTATTTTTCCTAAGCTTAGTACATCACAGTCAAGCTGACTTCGCCATAGGAATTAAGTAGCACTGAAGTTTTCAACAGTCTTTTTCAAAGATTAAATAATTTCTACGACTGTCATAACAACTACCTTTTAAGCAGTTTAGAGAGCAAGTGAGAGAAAAGAGCCCTTTAAGCTTGGAATTTTGGGATTAATATCTTGTTGCAACTCTTCCAATTTAAGTCACACAAACTCTCAATCTGCATCAAAGTAGCCAATCATGTCAACTTCATTTATAAGACGGAAGAATTGGAGTAGATGACTTCTGTGCTCTCTGTAAAATGAACTTTCAGTGGCTCTTTCTAGTACAGCCACCTATATGTGTCATGCAGGAAGTCCTTTGTGAATATTCATTGAGTTTCTGCACTTAGGAAGTTACAAAGAAAAGTGATGGTAGTCAAAACTCAAAATTATTCACTAATGAGCAAGCCTCTTAATAAACTGCATCCCCATTTTAGTATATTATTTCCTTCCTAGCATCTTTCCCAGCCATCTTGCCAGTATTTTTGTTGTTTGACTTCTTCTTGATCGTTGATATTGTACAGTGTGAATAAATTGCAAGTCAACCAAAATATCAAGGATTTCACAAAAACATTGGAAGTAATATGAGATGTGCTTGAACCACATGGAACCACTGACCATAGTAAACAATTGAAGAAGAAAACTCTACATTAATAGTGAAATTAGTGGAAAGTCCTTATTTTGAGTATTGAAGTATTGATTTGAGCTTTACATGATTGAGAGGCCCTTGAGGAAACTGATGATACCCTTGATTTTTTTCTGTAAAAATTACCTTCTCTGATTCTCCTACAAGAAGACTGACATGATGTGATGAATGTTAGATGGTGCTATAATATAATTTTGTTAGAACAGTTACAAATACAGTTAATACATTAATTGTTCATTTTTTGCTGTTTTTGAGAATCAGTGCACAGTTGCAGTTGTAACCTCATATTGTTAACATTGTTAGAGGTTTCATCAATTTATTTTTGTAGTTTGTAGTTTTGTTTGAAGGTAGAGTGTTTGGTTTTTGTTGTTGTTTTTTAAGGCAGAGTCTCCCTCTGTTGCCAAGGCTGGAATGTAGTGGTGCAATCTCTGCTCACTACAACCTCCGCTTCCCAGGTTCAAGTGATTCCTGGCTCAGCCTCCTGAGTAGCTGGGATTACAGGCACCTGCCACCACGCCCAGCTAATTTTTATATTTTTAGTAGAGACAGGATTTCACCATGTTGGCCAGGCTGGACTCAAACTCCTGACCTCAACTGATCTGACCACCTCAGCCTCCCACAGTGCCGGGATTACAGGCGTGAGCCACTGCTTCCAGCCTCAAGGTTAAGTTTTAACGTTATCATTATTTACTATTAAATTTTGGTCTCCATTTTAAGTTGATTTACTTTTTTTCTGGTCTGTTATCCTCTACTAATGAGCATCTCCACTATTTATTTATTTCAGCTCTACAGGGTGTACTGTGTTAGATAGTGTCCCTCCAAAATTCACGTCCTTGCAGAACCTCAGAATGTGACCTTATTTGGAAATAGAGTCATTGCAGATGTAATTAGTTAAGATGAGGTCATGCTGGAGTAGGTTGTACCCTTAATCCACCATGACTGGTGTCCTTGTAAGAAGAGACACTAGGACACACATAGAGCGAAGATGGCCATGTGAAGTCACAAACACATAGGGAGAACACCCTATAACAACAGAGGCAAAGCTTGGAGCGATGCATTTACAAGCCAGGGAACTCCAAGGATTGCCAGCGGCACCAGAGGCTAAGAGAAGGGCACAACGGATTCTGCCCTGAGGAGGAACCAACCCTGCTGATGCCTTCATTCTGGACTATTAATAGTAGCCACAGGAACTGTGAAAAAATCAGTTTGTTTATCTTGTTTTCAGCTACCAGTTTGTGGTAGTTATGGCAGCCTTAGGAAACTAACACAGGGAGTTTTCAGAAAATTCTTCTGCTGATCCGTGGACTTGATGTTGTTTCTCAGAGCCTAAGCCCACAAAACAGTATCAAAGCCAGTTGAAATTCGTTTGAAAAGTTGTTTTATTGACCCAAACTGTATGTGGTTAAATGTACTTTTTATCTTGCAGTCTTCCTTATATTAAGTTAGTCGTTTCTCGTTCATAGAGATTGAATGGTTTTGTTAATGGCTGAGAAAT
The DNA here is from genome assembly GCF_001604975.1 of Cebus imitator. Classification (NCBI taxonomy): domain Eukaryota; kingdom Metazoa; phylum Chordata; class Mammalia; order Primates; family Cebidae; genus Cebus; species Cebus imitator. The sequence continues at coordinate 1,442,121 of NW_016107467.1, read as the reverse complement.
GCTTTTCACTGTTAGAGAATAAGAACCTCCGTGTTCCTCTGTGCACCCATTGGTATTTGTTTTCCATGGCAGCTCTCAGATTCAAGATAAGAATTTCACTAGCAACTCCTACTTAAAGCCAGTGACATTACCTTTAGATCAGTCTACATATGTGTGTTTTGGGCCAAGGATTCTAAAGTTTGTAACTGGTCCTTTTCAATAGAGAGGAACGATGACATGTCATTATCATAAATGACCTTTTTAAAAATTTAACTTTTAAGCTCAGGGGCACATGTATAGGTTTGTTATATAGCTGAACTTGTGTCATGGGAATTTGACATACAGATTATTTCATCACCCAGGTATTAAGCCTAGCACTCACTAGTTATTTTTCCTGATCCTTTCCCTCCACCTACTCCCCCACCCTCTGATAGGCCCTGGTGTGTGTTGTTCCCCTTTATGTGTCCATGTGTTCTCATCATTTAGCTCCCACTTATAAGTGAGAACATACGGTGTTTAGTTTTCTGTTCGTGCATTAGTTTGTTAAGGAAAATGGCCTCCAGCTCCATCCATATTGCTGCAAAGGACGTGATCTTGTTCGTTTTATGGCTTCATGGTGTTCCATGGTGTATATGTACCACGTTTTCTTCAGTTGACCATTGATGGGCAGTAAAGGCCCTTTAGAAAGAAAGTTGAAGTTGGCTCAGTGGCACTTACCTGTAGTTCCACCTAGATGGGAAGCTGCAGCAGGAGGGCTGCCTGAGGCCAGGAGTTCAACACTGTATTGTGGTGTTACTGCTCCTTTGACTAGTCACTGCTCTTCAGCCTGGGCAATGCAGTGAGACCCCCATCTCTCTTAAAAAAGAAAAAGAAAGAGAAGAAATTTGATCTACTATTTGGTCCCAGATAGAACCTGAGATTGTGTGTGTGGTATGCTATGAAATTAAAAGGCCAGATTAGCCAGTAACATCCAGTTGAACTCTCTGGAATTGCCTCACTGGAGTCTTGTCCTATGTGATCAGTTGCGGGCTCTAGTCTCAGTATGTCATGCCTTGCAGGCTTCTAGGTTTGGGCAGAGGAAATGAAACCTAGTCAGTTACTATGAGATTTATAGTAGACCTGCTATTGCAGGAAGTGGTGAAAAGTTGATTGATAGTTTGAGACAAAACTCTACAGCAAAAAACAGGATGTATGCTTTCCACTTGTACCAGTTTCCCCTGCCCCCTACATTTCAGGCTCCTTTTGAATTTTGCTTTGGTTGCTTCATAAGGCTGTGGAGGCTTTTCCCCTCCTAAATACAGTCACCAAATGTAAAATAATTGAGGAAATTTTATATCAGCTTAGCCATACTAAAGATATGTCCTTTCCGCTGTTGCTATTACTCTTTCGTGGTAATTACATGCAGCATAACTTGCCTGCAGTCTTTGAAGAGAAATTCTCCAAATAGGATATCATTTCACATATGCAAAAAGAATGAAAGGTCTTTTTTTAGTTACATGGTAGGATTACATTCCCAGTAACTTTCTAAGAAAAATCTGAGTGTGATTTTATTAAAATATGACAGTAGTAGTATCCAGTTGTCTCTTTTAAATGCAGTGTCTCTTCATTCTATAATAAATACGTTCTTAACAGGTAGGTGATTCTCACTTAAATATAAAACATATAACTGGTTGAGTCTGGTGGCTTACTCCTGTAGTTCCAGCACTTTGAGAGGCCAAGGTGGGTGGATCACTTTGAGACCAGGAGTTTGAGACCAGCCTGGCCAACGTGGCAAAACCTCGTCTCTACTAAAAATAACAAAAATTAACTGAGCGTGGTGGCACATGCCTGTAATCCCAGCTACTTGGGAGGCTGAGGCAGGAGAATTGCTTGAACTAGGGAGGTAGAGGCTGCAGTGAGCCAAGCTCACATCACTGCGCTCCATGTGCCAGACTGGAAGGCAGAGTGAGACTCTGTCTTAAAAGAAACCCAGTGAGACAAACAAAAAACACATACTGTAACTAGTAACTCAGCATATGTGTGTGTTGAGCGTATCAAAATGTGCCATGGCCAGGCCAGCAGCTCACGTCTGTTATTGTAGCACTCTGGGAGGCCAAGGTGGAAGGATCACTTGAGCCCAGGAGTTTGAGACCAGCCTGGGCAACGTAGGGAAACCCCGTATTTACAAAAAAATTTAAAAATTAGCTAGGTGTGGTGGCATGTGCCTGTAGTCCCAGATACTCAGGAGGCTGAGGTGGGTCCATCACTTTTGCCCAAGGAGGTCAAGGCTATAGGGAGCTGTGATTGTGCCGCTATACTCCAGAGCCCGGGGAATAGGGCGAGACCTTGTCCCCATACCCCCCCAAAAGAAAACATACCTAATGTTTGTAAGAGTGGTTTACCTAATTATGCCATTTGACCAAGCTTTTGGACATGAACTAGCCTAGTCTGTTTTGAGTATGACAGAGAAAAACCACTGCCTACTTTAAGTGAACTGCTTTCTGAAAAGGTAAGTCTATTACAGAAGTAGATTCTAGAATTTACAAGGAGTGGCAGATTAGAATCAACTCTAATTGTACTAGTGTTTGAAAAAGCAAAACAGTTACTCTTTTGTGGCTTAATTTTTTTGCCCTACAGGAATATTTTTTTGCTTTTTGTGAACAATGATTACTAGGTTATCTATGCTAAGCAATTGAATAAAAAAAAAAACCAACTTTGATTCCTCAGACTGTTGTGTCACATTCTACACCAATGCTATTTTGAAATTTTAATCAGTTCTTATCCTAGCATTCTTTAAGAATGGGGGACAGTTCAGAATGTTTGTTCTATTAAAGTTTCTTCCAGAACTTTATTATTAATTTAGGAAGCTAACCAGCTTGAGGTAGTAAAGGTGAGATAATAAAATAGAAATGAAGCTTGCTGAAGGATCAAAAATGAAAAACAAGATATATATATATATACACACACACACACACACACATACACATAAATATATATATATATGTGTGTGTATATATATGTACACTTATTGTATAACCTGGTGATTTTAAACATAATATATTGCCGAAAGTGAGAAACTTTTTCCTAAAGGATAAAAATTCACACCAGCTGGTTACAGGCTGGAGTTCCTATTACAGCCCCTGGACTCGGCTTCACCACTTTTCTGTCTGTTACACTTGATGCTTTTAGTCCCACTGTGTGTGGGGTTTGTTTTTTGAGAACAGCCAAGATTCCAGGGGAGAAGCTTTGGAATTCCACATTTATACTGTTGCAAAAGACAGGACACAATATCTGTATTGTAGACAATAACAAAGATCCAAATAGTATCAGCTTGAGAATTGGAATGTTTAATATCTTCAGCAATATTCACAAAAATAATTCAAAATGTCCCCTTCTTTTCTAAACCTCCAAAGATGAAGCTTATATGGATATTTCATTTAACATCGTTAAGCTAAATATATTAATCACAGTTCCTTTGGAGGATTCTGGGCTTTGTGCAAGTCAGAACTTGCTCATTTGGAAGAAGCTGAGTGGAGCTCAAATTGGGAAGAAGTAAAGAATGTGGCCTTAAGAAAGGACACTTTACAGAGCCTGTGTATTCATGGGAGGCCCCTTGTTAGCTGAGTGAACCTCAGCAGCTCTCCTACCCCTGCAAGCTCCAGTTTCCTCATCTGTAATGTAGGGATAACAATGGCACTGATTCACAGGGTGGTTAGTGGAGCAAGTGCAGTGATGTCAGTGGAACATCATTCTTTGTATATTGTTGAAAAGTATTTGTCATGACTATTAAAATTAGATAGAGTCACTGAAGTAAAAGCTTTTATTTTAAATATTTATTTCTAGTATTATAGTTAGAGGCAAAATCCTCTCCCAAATTTATCACTCTCTATTTCTTAAGCTGTGTGTCACTCTCCAGAGAGAACTCCCCTTCATGGAGAAGCAGAGTGGTATACTAGTTCTTAGGCTGACTCAACCTTGGGCCAGAGATGTTTTAAAGTGATTCAGCAGCTCAGACTGAATCCTTTACCACTGGTAGTCAAGGTTTTAAAATATGTAGTGGACATCATCTACACCCGTCTTGGGCATCAATGCAAATTATGTTGCAGCTGTCATATTCCATAACTGCTTTTAAAAATGCCTCAGACTGATAAAAGATTAGCCAGGGGTTATAATTCTTTGGTGAATCATTAACTGACTCTAGTGGATCTCACCTTGGTTCTCCTCTTCATCCTAACTTCCTCCCCTTTTCTAAGCACTCTGGAAATTCTGGCACTGAAACCCAGGGCTTTCCTTACATAAGAGAAAGCTGCCTGTGAACGATGGCTGACGGCCGTCTCCCACTCACCACACTGTGCCTCCCGCTCACCTTTGGACACTGCAGTGCTGCTTCTGTGGCCTGATTACATGTGAAGGGGCAGCAGCGGGGGGGCTGCAATCCCTGCACAATCTCATTGTGCTAAATATTTTGAGAAATAGCATTTCAAATATACACGGGCACCCAGATGAAAATACCATCTTTGTTTGGTATTTCCCATTGTACCATCCGTTTGCCTCAGCTCCTCTGAAATGAAGCTTCATTTTCCCAATATTATGGGATGAACTGCACTTTTACAAATGAATTTATCTTGTAATCTCACCCTCGTGTGGTTTGTCTCAAAGCCACTCCATGTTTTGTACGTTCATTTAGTCTTCTAATCGGAAATGTAGAAACCATGTCAGTGTGTTGACCGCTTGCACTCACCGCTGCCTTTCTTCAGTCGCCACATCAGATTTCCCCTTTAGAATAATAGTCATCTTTGGAGAATGGCAGTTTGTGTCATTTTGGTTCTTTTAGAAACCAAAACAAAGCAACTGCATCCAAGTTAATAATGGAAGAGTTTATTTACTCGATACAGTGTAATATTACAAATCTAGCAGGTAATTTAGAGAAAAAAATCTGAAATAATATGAAATGGTTTCCTCATGAAAAGAAGAAAGCACCCCATGCTGCTTTCTGATACTGGCTTTCCCCCGGTACACTTTACGATTGTGAACATTTATATAGGTTTAAAAATAGGCAGTGAAAAGGCTCCGTCACACCATCGTCCCGTGTCATCCCCCATGTTTCCAGTTCCCACCCTGTCTCCTTTACAGAAGTTTCTGTTTTTTTGTCACTTTGGAGAGTTTATTGAGAATTATACAAGCAAATAGAAATATCTGTTTGATATCTTTCTTGTTTTTTTCCCTTTTTACGTATACGTGGCATATACATAGGGTGAACCTTTTGTGTTATTAAGCAGTAAGTCTGGATTGGCCCATGGAGAGCTTCATTCATTGTACAGCTGTAGGCTATTTCTTTGAATGGATATGCCATAACTTATTTAACCAGTCAGCCAGTCTCACATCAAGGACATTTGGTTTTTTCCCATTTTTAGGTATTAAAAAACAATGTCACAGTAAACAACCTCAGACCTGTGTCATGTAGCCTGTGTGCTACATGTGTTTAATTTCCAAACATGGGGCTTGCTGGCTTCAGGGTGTATATATTTGCCATTTTGGAAGTTACTGCTAAGTTCTCCTTCATGGGGGTTGAAGCTATTTAATCTCCCTCCATCAGTATATGAAAGTGCCTTTTCTTTTGTAGTCTTGCTAACAGAATAATATTAAATGTTTGGGTATTTGCCAGTCTGACATATGAAAAATAGATCTCCAATAGGACTTTAATTTGTATTTCTCTTATTTGACTAGAGTTGAACATCTTTTAATATATTTAAGAGTTTCTTGTATTTCCTTGTGTGAAAATTGTCTGCTTGTATCTTCTGTCCATTTTTCTATTGGATTGTTATATACTCATTATTAGGAACTCCGTTAGAATGAGGCTTTATTATAATATATGTATACACACACACACACTTATTATAAATATATTGCCCAGAAGAAATTAATTTTTTTTTCTTTTTCTTTTTGAGATGGAGTCTCCCTCTGTCACCCAGGCTGGAGTGCAGTGATGTGATCTTGGCTCACTGCAGCCTCTGCCTCCTGGGTTCAAGTGATTCTCCTGCCTCAGCCTCCCAAGTAACTGGGATTACAGGCACCTGCCACTGTGCCCAGCTAATTTTTTTGTATTTTTAGTAGAGACGGGGTTTCACCATGTTGGCTAGGCTGGTCTTGAACACTTGACCTCAGATGATCTGCCTGCCTCAGCCTCCCAAAGTGCTGGAATTACAGGCATGCGCCACTGTGCCTGGCCAAGAAATTGATTTTTATTTAGTTGAATTTATCAGTCTTTTTTTTGTGGCTTCTAAACTGAGTCATAGTTAGAAAAGCCTTCCTCCTTCTTAGAATCATAAAGGAAAACTGTCTCCCTGTAATACTTTCAATAGCTTCATTTTTTACATATATATATTGGATCTCTTATGGTATATATCCTGGTGTGCCATGTAAAATATAGATTCAATTTTCTTTTTTATTTTTTGGAAGCTGTATACCCTGTTATCTTCAGGCCAATTAATAAATAATGCTAATCTTTCTTCTTAAAATATTGTCAAGATCCAAAAAGTTGGCAGCTCTTGCAGAAGCCTTAAAGGAAGTCTCACTTACAAAGGCCCAGCTGGGGTTAGAACTGGAAGAACTAGAAGCAGCAGCACTTCTTGTCCAGGAGGAAGAAACTGCATTAAAAGCAGCACATTCAGTTTCTGGGCAGCAGATACTTTCCTCCAGCTCTGAAGCAAGTGATTCGGAGGACTCGGATAGCACCGTGTCATCTGGAAATGAAGACTCAGACTCGGACTCAGACTCGGACTCAGATTCAGACTCAGACTCAGACTCAGAACAAGATGAACTCAAAGATAGTCCATCTGAGACAGTCAGTTCTTTGCAAGGTCCCTTTCTTGAAGAAAGCAGTGCCCTTCTTATTGTTAATGGTGACGTATGCAGAAACACAGCCATCCAGGAGTCTGATGTCGGTCAGGGAAGGCCACTTGCCTCTTCCCCGCCTCTTGGACCGTCTGGGCCTCTGATAGAGGAGCTTGGGGAACAACTGAAGACCACAGTTCAGGTTTCTGAACCCAAGGGCACCACTGCTATAAACCACAATATGCTGGAGAGAGACAGCCGTCAGACACCAAATAATTGACTCCTAAGTGGTTTTACTCATTGTTGAGAAATATGTTAGATTTGGTTTCATTTACTGAATGAGAATTCCTCATTTTCACTTTGTAATTTTTCTTAGTATATACAGTCAGCCCACTGTATTTATGGATTCCACATCTGTGGATTCAACCAACTGCAGATCAAAAATATTTAAGAAAAAATTACATCTGTACCAAATGTACAGATTTTTTCTTTTTATTCTCTAAATAATACAGTATAACAATTTCCACAGCATTTACATTGTATTGGGTAATATAAGTAATCTAGTGATGATTTAAAGTATACAGGAGGATGTGGGTAGGTTATATGCAAATACTGCACCATTTTTTATCAGGGACTTGAGCATCTGAGGATTTTGGTATCCTCAGGGGTCCTGGGACCAGCCCTTCACAGATACTGGGATGACTTTTTGACATTGTTTTTCAGTCAGTGAATGTTTATACCTTTTGGTTTCCTTGCTGTAAAGATAAAGTTGTAAAGATAAAGTTCAAAAGTATTTATACCAAAGTGTAGTTACTGTTTCGAACTGAAAATAATACTTTTACTGCCAGTATCTCCAGAATGTAGAGCCCACTAATATTTTTATTTTAGTAAAATTTTACTGAGGTATACTTGACACCCGATAAACTGCACATATCTAAAGTATGTATGTGTTGGCATAAGTATACCCCACGTAAAACTGTCACTGTGATCAAGGTGAGGAATAGGCCCATCGTCCCCACGTGCACTCTTGCCCCGTTACTAGTTTGCATGTCCTAGAATTCTATGTAAATTGAATCATATAACATATATCCCTTTTTGGTCAGGCCTATTTTACTCAGTGTAATTATTTTGAGATTCATCTGTGTGGTAGCATGTGTTATTGCTAAGTACTAGTTCATTGATTAGATTTGTTCATTGACATATCCATGGACACCTGGGTTGTTTCCAGTTTGGGGCTGTTAAAAATAAAGCTGTTATGAACATTTTAATACAAGTCTTTGTGTGGAAGTATGCTTTCATTTCTCTTAGGTAACTATCTGACAGTGGAATGACCGAGCTGTATGGTAAGTGTAAATAATGCTTTAAGAAAACGCTGAACTGTTCTCCAGCATGGCTGTACCATTTTACATTCCCACCAAAAGTGGCTGTTCAAATCTGCCAGAGTGTGTGTGTGTGTGTGGTGTGTGTGTGTGAGTGAGAGAGAGAGAGACAGAGAGAGACAGACAGGGTCTTACTCTGTCTCCCAGGGTGGAGTGCAGTGGTGCAATCTCTGCTCACTGCAGACTCAACCTCCCAGGTTCGAGTGATCCTCCCACCTCCTCCTGAGTAGGTAGGACCACAGACTTGGTCCACCATGCCTGGCTAATTTTGTAGTTTTTATAGAGATGGGGTTTCACCATGTTGCCCAGGCTGGGATGTCATTTTTTAGAGTTCTTTTTGTTTGTTTGTTTTTGTTTTGTTTGTGGGTTTTGTGTGTGTTTGGTTTTTTTTGTTTTGTTTTGTATTGTTTTGTTTTGAGATGGAGTCTCACTTTGTCACCCAGGCTGGAGTGCAGTGGCATGATCTCAGCTCACTGCAACATCTGCCTCTTGGGCTCAAGCAATTCTCGTGCCTCAGCCCCCCAAGTAGCTGGGACTACAGGTGTGCACCACCATGCCGGGCTAATTTTTTATTTTTGGAAGAGATGGGGTTTTGCCATGTTGCCCAGACTGGTCTTGAACTCCTGAGCTCAAGCAATCTGCCTGCCTCAGTCTCCCAAAGTGCTGGGATTACAGGCATGAGTGGCCATTCTAGGCAGTTTTGAAAGCTTTTAATAAATTCTGGATACAAATCTTCATCATTAGTTTTTTTTATTTGTTTGTTTTGTTTTTTTGGCATGCCTCAAAATCTTTGATTGGATACCACATGTTGTGAATTTTACCTTCTTAGGTGCTAGATATGCATTCTTAAATACACTCTGTAGCTTTGTTTAGGGATGCAGTCCAGCGACATGGAAATAGTTCAATCCTTATGGATCTTGCTTTGTAATTTGTTAGGCAGGTCTGAAGCCGTGCTCAGTCTAGGGCAAATTATTCCCCAGTGCTGGTTTTCCTGAGTGCTCTACCATGTCTTATGAATTATGAGCTTTCCAGCCTGGCTGATTGAACTCACACAGTTCCCTGTGTGTGTACCGAGGACTTTTCTCTCTCTCTCTGTGTGTGTGTGTGTGTGTGTGTGTGTTTTCTTGAAATAGAGTTTTTTTCTGACGCTCAGGCTGGAGTGCAGTGATGTGATCTCAGCTCATTGCAACCTCCACCTCCCAGGTTCAAGTGATTCTCCTGCCTCAGCCTCCCGAGTACCTGGGATTACAGGTGTGCACCACCCACTTGGCTAATTTTTTGTATTTTTATTAGAGATGTGTTTTTGCCATGTTGGCCAGGCTGGTCTCAAACTCCTGGCTTCAGGTGATCCGCCCACCTCAGCCTCCCAAGCTGCTGGGATTATCTGCATGAGCCACTGCACCTGGCCCCCTCTAATTTTTTCAGATGGTTCTAGAAGAGGGTCTCTCTGTCTTTCTGGAACTCTCCTTCTCTCTCTTTCTCTGGAGCTCTGTCCTCCAAGGTTAGCTGCCTTGGTATCCCCAAGCCCTCAGTTCTGTTTTTGAACTCCAGAACCCACTGGGTTCTGCATGGGTTGTCCTTCCCTGCACAGCATGGAAAGTCTTTCAAGGCAGTAGGGAAGGTAGTCATAGGCCTCACCTTATTTTCTGTCTCTCAGGATCACTGTCTTTCATTGCCTGAAGTTCAGAGTTTTGAAAGCCATGGTGTTCTGTCTTGTTCCCGTTTCTCTGCTTTGGTTATGTCTTGACAGGAGAGTAAATCTGGTCCCTGCTACTCCATTGGGACTGGAAGTATAAGTCTCCATTAATAGTTTAAATATGAATTTTCCCACTTGAGTTGAAGCTGCTGGGGAGTTAGGGTCTTGTTAACACTGAATCATCAATGTCCATATTCTCAAGCACTCCATAAATATTTGTTGAATGAATGAACAAATGGGATAAACCAATTTGCTTTGAGGAAATGAAATCTGATCTGTTAATCTCAGTAGCATCATTAATTTCAAGAAAGGGTATGATGCTTTTTACTTGGGGTTTGTGAAGGTTGGGAGTATTCGTACTTTTTGAGTTTGTATTAACATGATCCTGGGGTGACTACGGCACTTAAAATGCATATGAACTCCTGAACACTATAATTCCTTTGTTGGAATGTGTTCAAGACTTCTCTCAGCCTCCCTGGAGATCTTCCAAATCCTTATGACCACTGGAAATGCATTTCTCCTCACTAGAACATTACCTGAAGCCAGTCTGAAAAAGTATTATCCGTAACTTCTCTCATTTACTTCCACTGAAGTCAAGCCAGTTAAGCAAATCCACTCTTGTCTAAAAGTTTAAAGCCATGCAATTTTTCTTCCTTCAATCATTTTCTGTCCTTAGGAATCTTGACAGGATCTGCTTCAGTGAGACTTGTCTTGGGTAGAAAAACCTGTTATTCCCTTCCTCAAAGAATGAGCAAACGTGATCCTTCCCGGACATCCTCAAAGCCAGGGAGCTCATTAAACAACCCTCATGAGTATTAAAGACAATGTGAATGAGCTTCTTAATTTCAGAGTCCATGTCGGCAGCGTTTCTCTTACTTTTTCTTTGTTCACAGAGGTGGAAGCTTTGTTACATCGCGTTACTCTGTCTTTGTTTAAGATGGGCTGAGAGTACTAATACTACACTAGCTTAGTAACCCAAAACACATCTGAAGGTGCTGCCTTTTATTACTTTAAACTAGACAACCTGCCAGGCAACTTTAGGGATCTCCTATAACTATATGGGTATCCCAAAACCCCTAGGTGTTGGGAGAAAAAAATAAGTTGAGGAAAGAACAGGGAAGAGACCCAGTGACTGCCTAGTCACAGCTCAGTGGGAAGAACCAAGACTTTGGGGTTGACGAGATGCAGCCCCCAGTTCAAGCCCGCTCCACTGTGGCTGGCTCAACAATGGGGAGACCCCAAACTCTACACCTTTCCCTTCATCTTAAAAATGTGGTGGGGTGCAGTGGCTCATGCCTGTGATCCCAGCACTTTGGGATGCTTAGGTGGGTGGATCACTTGAGGTCAGGAGTTTGAGACCAGCCTGGCCAACGTGATGAAACCCCATCTCTACAAAAAATACCAAAAAAAAAAAAAAAGTAAGCTGGGCATGGTGGCTGGCAGGCCTCTGTAGTCCCAGCTACTCAGGAGGCTGAGGAAAGAGAATCACTTGAACGTGGAAGGTGGACATTGCAGTTAGCCGAGATCAGGCCACTGTACTCCAGCCTGGGCGACAGAGTGAGACTGTCTCAAAAAAAAAAAAAAAAAGGAATAGATGAGATCAGGCATGTTCAGGGTGGTATGGCCATAGACAGAAATGGAGATAGAACTGCTTTTATTGCGTGCCTTCCAGTGCTAGGAGACTGTATGTTCAAAGCACCTTTATAAACTGGAAAACGTTAAACCAGTGTAAGGGTTTAATATTATTGTCTGACTTCCCAGAGCTGAACAGGGCTCTATTTAGCTACCTAACAACAGGTCGCTGGGCAAGCTGGCACTGTGAAAATGAGTCAGCCGTGTTAATCGCTACAGAGGCAAGCTAGTGGTAAAAGTCTACACAGTTCAGCAGTTTAGACAGAAATATTAATTATGCCAATGAATCACCGCACTGCCTCATCTTCTAAGCTTGCATTATCATTGACCTATTTTTCTGTGTTCTGTCTCTCTTGTCCCGTTATCCTTGAAGAACAATCGGAGGCCTTGCTGTGGGCATGGCCCGTTTTAGGTGCTGGTAACTAAGGAGGTATCATCTTTCATTGGCACAAGATTAATCTGCAAATGAGACAAGGTTGCGCCCTACCACATTCTAAATTGGTTGACAGCTGGGGAGTGGTTTTCACACCTGCTAATGAAAAATCCACTTGGGTTACATGGATCAAATTCTATTATTAATACCAAGAATTGGGAGGAGTAGAGAGAGGGCCGTATTTTAAGACTTTATAAAATTATTGAGGAAATAAAAAGACTCCTGGATGTCTATTTTGTTACAAAGGGATTTTTATTACTTTGTATGTTGCAACTGGAAATTGACCTATATAGTCAATGATGACAAAACAGATACCTCTAAAACAAATGGAAATGAGTTTAAAACTTAGTATAGGAATAAAACTGTAAATACACATCCAATCCTAAGAATGTATCGATTATAAAATCGTTAAAGATGCAGAAACCCCCTGTGTATAAAATGACCTGTCACTTAATGTCACTGCATGTCAGGTAAATTCAAATTAAGCTTCATAAACACACATCTCTGTTTAGTCAGGGGTCTCCATTAGAGCAAAGGAAAGATTGCAAATGTTTCTTTAACATCATTCCATCTAAGTCCCTGATGGAATTTTTGTGATCTGCTTCTTTTCGCTCCTGTTTTCTGAGTGTGTTATATATAGTTTCAATCCATACCAAATGAAGGAAGCATTGATTAGACTTGATTTAAGGCAGCAAGTGATAAATGCAGCTGGGAAATTGATTCATGTCTCTCAAGTGACTGGGGCACAGCCATCCACGGTTGACACAACTCTTGTCTCAAGGCTGGAGAAAACAAACAGGCAAACACATGTCAAACAGATAAATGACTCTGCTGTTTTGAGCTCTCCGTGGAGGCCATTTGTTTCCTAGATAAGGAAGACTGCTCTCCAAAGTCATGAAAAGATAAGTTAGAGGAAAAGGATGAATGTGGAATTGGATGCCCAAGCATTGAGAAGAAAACAACAGAATTTACCTCCAGGAAGGATCTTGCTTCATTTCCCTCCAGCATGCTGGGAGCAGCACTCCAAATGCTCTATCTCCATATTTTAAGTGTTCATAGTGGTATGCTGGTGTCTTGGAAGCTATTTCCAAAGAAACGTTTCTTGACTGCTCTTATTGGAGTGAGCATTCGGAGAAGAATCAGCAAGAATAGCTAAGACTTAAGAGTCCAACTTACTGTCCTCTGGCCAGGGCCAGTTGGTCTGAAATAGTGATAGTTCCAGGAGTTTGGCCACCAGCCCAGAAAGCCCCTGAAAACAATAGTCCCATTGGAATCCAGTGCCTCTTTGTAGAGCCTCGCCCGTAATACAAAGTACTGCATTTGTGTTTCCTCTACATGCTTTGTGTTTCCCTGCCTTAATGTTTGCTCCTGCCTTGCTCTCCCTTTTCCCTTCCTGTTAGTTTGCATGTTTACATCTCACCCATCCTTCAAGGCCCCCATTCAAATGCCAGTTCCTCCAGGAGGTCACCCTTCATTGCTCCAGATAGAAATAAATTCCTTCCTCTGAACTCCCAGAACAATTTGTAACAGTCTTAGAGTATTTATTGTTTCCTGCAGGGTAAATATGGATCTCCTATCTTCTTTTTTGGGGGTCGGCGGGGGGACAGAGTCTCACTCTGTCACCCAGGCTGGAGTGCAGTGGTGCAATCTCAGCTCACTGCAATCTCTGCCTCCTGGGTTCAAGCGGTTCTCCTGCCTCAGCGTCCTGAGTAGCTGGGACTGCAGGCACACGCCACCACGCCTAGCTGATTTTTGTATTTTTAGTAGAGATGGGGTTTCAACATTTTGGCCAGGCTGGTCTTGAACTCCTGACCTTATTATTTGCCCGCCTCCACCTCCCAAAGTGCTGGGAGCTACCGTGCCCGGCCTCCTATCTTCTTTACTAGAGCACAGACTTCAGTATCTGTTTTATCTTTGGATCTCACACAATGTTCCATCCACACACCTTCCAACGACACTTGTTAGATGAAAAACCAAATTGAGCAGACTAGGCAACTATAGAGCTCAAATGAATAAATGGCCTCCAACACTTGACTGTTCTTTATTAGCTAGTAATCCCTACTGAGCTTGGGCTATGTTGCCTTTCTTTGGTTTTCTTTTGTTTCGTAAGTCTTTATTCTCTTATATTTTGAATATGACTTCTGCCAACATTCTAAGCAGGAAGATCAAGTATTTCTTTCCTCCTCCTCTTCCTCCTGGGTCTGGAGTCCTCATTTCCTGGCCTAATCGGCATATATGTTCTATCTTTTCCTGTTGCCTTCCCTCCCCAACCCTGAATTCCCTGCATTCTCCACCCACTGCCTCCTAGGCTGGCAGGTGGAAGGCTAGTTGGTAGAGAACCTGAAGAGTCCCCACTCTGGGAGTGCCCCCAGACATGGTGGACACTATCCCAGTGAATCAGGGCCAGGTCCTGCTGGAAGAGCCTTGAATCCAAGGCAAGCCAGAGGGATGGAGCAGGAAAGAGATTCTTATCCTCTAAAGCAGTAGGTTCCAGAGTTCTGTATTGACTTCTACAGAATTAAAATGGAAACAAAACTAACTGGGGTAGAGTGCAGAGGGTGCTGACATAAGGCTGCTGACTTTTCATTCTGCATGTGCATCCCTAACCAAACCCAGCCAGTATTCCACTGAAGACATCCTTTCATAAAAGCTTGTTAATGCCAAAAAGTAGGATATTATTTCAGGATAAAGATCAGCCCTCTAAACTGGACATTATTAGCTTTGAGAAAAACTCTCAGCCGGTTGCAGTGACTCACACCTGTAATCCCAGCACTTTGGGAGGCCTAGGTGGGTGGATCGCCTGAGGTCAGCAGTTAGAGACCAGCCTGGCCAACATGGCAGAACCCTGTCTCTACTAAAAATACAAATAATTTAGCTGGGCATGGCTGTAGTTCCAGCTACTTGGGAGTCTGAGGCAGGAGAATCACTTGAACCCTTGAACCCGGGAGGCAGAGGTTGCAGTGAGATGAGATCACGCCACTTCACTCCAGACTGGGCGACAGAGTGAGACTCCATCTCAAAAAAAAGAAAAAGAAAAAAAAAACCCTCTCCCCTGAGAAACCACAGCTACCGTTGAGAAATGCTAAGTTTATGAATATTGATAAATGCTGAGTGTATGATAGAATCTATTGTTTGTTAGGAAGAACAATGGTAAGGAAAACCAGCTCCCCGCCCCACATGGGGCATTCCCAGGTGGCAGGACAATGTATAAATATCATATACCGGTTTAAACAATTCTTTAAGATATCTGACCCTGCCCCTGTGGCTCCCTCGTGGAGAATACTTTTTAGTTTGTCTGTGATCTGTGGTAAGCGGGCAACAGCTGCCTACTTGGCATATTTTGTGTTATGAGAAAATACCAAACATCTGTTTGCTAATAATAATCACCTGTTCAGAAGAGAATAAATGCCTGGGTCAGAGTCTCCTCTGGGCCTTTCAGCCTGGAATGCTGTCAGCCCCTGAGGCCCTCAGCTCGGAAGGCTGTCAGGCCCCCAGATAGACCCACTTTGCTGTTCTATCTGGATGTCTGCCTCTCAGTTCCTTCAGCGCCACCTGGGTGGGGGTCTCTAAGGCTGAACTGGTGCTCGGTTAGCTACATTTTCAGTTTGTCTATTTTCAGTCTTTTTTCTGTGTAGACAAGTAAACACGTGTATTTTTTAAACAAAATTGGAATTGTGTACTACATAAACTTATATCCTTTTTTCTCTCCTAACATGAGGTTCTGTTTCTCGTGTCACCAAATAACCTCCCAAAGTATGACTTTATAACTGCATTTATTCCTGTTGCATTGGCAGCAAGTGCTCTCAAACGTAAATCTGATTAGTGAGGATTTTCCTGTTTTGTAGTAAATTTGCCAAGCATGGATGCCTAGATCCTCGAGGTGCTTCCTCTGCAGCTTTTCCTCTGTTGTGTTACAGCAACGTGGTTTACTGCCTTTTACATTATTATTTTTTAAGTCTTTTTATTTTTAGAGATGGGGCCGCACTCTGTTTCCCAGGCTGGAGTGCAATGGTGTGATCAAAACTCACCAAACTCCTGGGCTCAAGGGATCTTCCCACCTCAGTCTCCCGAGTAGTTGGGACTACAGGTGCATGCCACCACACCCAGATGCACGGTTTATTTTAAAGGCAACACAGTTGCCCCTCATTATCTGTGGGAGATTGGTTCCAGGACCTCCTCGGATAGCAAAATCCAGGGATGTGCAAGTCCCTTACATACAATGGCATAGTAGTTGCAGATGACCTACCTACATTCTCTTGTATGCTTTAAACCATCTCTAGATTACTTATAATATCTAACACAATGTAAATGCTATGGAAATTATTATACTGTATTGTTTTTAAAATATGCATTATTTTATTGTATTTTATTATTTGTCTGAATATTTTCAATCTGGCTGGTTGAAGTCATGGATGTGAAACCCAGGATATGGAGGGTTGATTGCATCCGCTTGAATTAGAGGAGAGACAGGAATGTAATAACACCTGTCATTTGTTGAATGACTGAGTGACTGCATTATGCCAAGCACGGTGCTAGGCTGTTTGTCCTCAGCATGTTAAGCAGGAGTCTGTCTCCTCTCCTTTTTTTTTTTTTGAGATGGAGTTTTGCTCTTGTCACCTGGGCTGGAGTGCAGTGGCACGATCTTCACTCACTGCAACCTCCCCTCCCAGGTTCAAGCAATTCTCCTGCCTCAGCCTCCCACATACCTGGAATTATAGACACCCACCATCACGCCTGGCTAATTTTTGTATTTCTGGTAGAGATGGGGTTTCACCATGTTGGCCAGGCTGGTCCCAAACTCCTGACCTCAGGTGATCCATCTGCCTTGTCCTCCCAAAGTGCTGGAATTACAGGCATGAGCCACCACACCCAACTTCCTCTCACTCCTTCTGTAGCCACAGATTCTGCCAATGGAAGGGACTTTGGGCATAGTGACATCCTGTGGCTCTGCTCTTAGCTGACTGGATTGGGTTTGAACTTGACCCAAGAGCTGACTGTGGGGTCAGCTGGCCTGGAAAGCTTTACTAATCCAGGGGTTCTTGACTCTGGCTACTTAAACCATCCAAGAAACTTTTCAAAAGTACTAATACCCAGTCCCCTCCACAGACAGTGGAATCAGAATCTCTGAGGGTGTCAAAATAAGAGCTAGGATAATCCAATTCCTGCTCCCAGAAATTTGAATTGGAAAATGAAGAGAGGATCAGGCCCTTGGCAGTTATTGAAAGTAAGAGATGTGTTAAGAAAATCACAGGGTGAATCTGGAATCAGTTTTGCAAACAACTCAGGAAGGAGGAAAAAGTGTGAATTAGGTGGATCTATGTAATGGAGAAAAGATACAGGCGAGAGGGTGAAGACAGGCAGCTTGTCGTGGGAAAGGGAGTGGCTGGGTGTAACAGGATGCAGACACGTGGAGTTGTCATTACTCTGAAATGAACATTCACACACCGCTGCCTTCAGGTCCCAAGAGCAGCCCTGGATGCCCTTTCATCAGCCTAAGGCTCCATTAGGCCTGAGCATTAGGGCTGTGCTAACTTTGGGAGCTCAGAGGACATCCATTTCCCTATTGCTGATCGAATTGGAGGGCTTTTTAAATATGTAACAGGGCACTTGACACAACTGCTTCCAACAGTAAAGAGGATTTATTAGTTTATGAACTGAAAAGTCCAGCAGTAGAATGGATTTCAGGAGAGGCTTAACCCAGCCATCCAACAATGTGCCCAAAGCCCCTGACCTGTTTCTCTGCACCACCATCCTCAATGCTGACTTCATCCCAATTTGGACACCTTTCATGTCTCAAGATGGCTGCCAGCAGCTCCTGCAGCTACCTACTTTCTTGTTACCATCTGTCAGAAAAGGGATTATCTGTGTCCCAGCCTCCCCAGCAAATGTCCTCAGATTCACTCTGATTGGATGCATTTGGGTAAACACTGAATCAGTCATTGCTGGCCACTGAAATGGAATGTCCTGGTTGGCTTTGTCTGAGTCATGTGGCCATTCCTGAGCCGAAGGCAAGGTCAGGGGGACTTCAGGAGATGCAGGATGGAGCACAAAACCAGTAAGGTTACTGATAAACGTCCACCACCCCTTTCACCAGTGCTCCCATGTGCGGGGCTCAGCTCTCCCTTCAGGAGAGGAGTGAGCTGACAGCATCCAGCTGCCACACCTTCATCTCAGGATCCACCCGTGTTTACGCTGAGACCACACTCTTCCCTGCCTGTTCGCAGCAGCTGGCCAGAGCAAGGTGCTGGAGCTGGGCCATTCCTGCCCAGTGAGTGACTCCCCGTATCCTCCACAGCTTCTCCAGCTGCACTGCACTGTGGGCCGCTTCTACCCTGCCGTTCTTCCCGGCTCTCTCTTTTCACACTCGTCTGTCTTCCTTGTGGTCTGCCTCCTGCCCCACTCCTGTTTCGTTTTCCCTTTATCCTTCCTGCACAGATACTGCACTTCTATCTTGGCTTCTGCTTCCCAGAGAACTAAGCCGACACATCCTGGTTTTCTGAGCTACTCTCTGAGCGTGCCTCTGAATTTCAGAGGCGCTCAGCTCACATCCATTTGGCCCCACAGTGCCTGTGAGTCGAGACTACCTCCAATATACAGAAGGGAAGCCAGGGTTTGAGGTTGAGTAGCTTGCCTGATATCACCCATGCAACAGCGGGTGCCTTGGCTTCCGAACCCCATCTTTATCTCTCTGCAGCCCGTGTTCTCTACCAGCTCTAGGTGCTGTTCCTGGTAGAGCCTGGGGAGATGGCCTCAGTCACTCAAGGTCACCCCTGGCTCAGTGGAAGAGAAGCGTGAATCCCAGGGCGTGTTCCCCGCCGTGGGCTTTCCGTGAATCACTGGCACCTGGGGGAGGAAGGAAGCGGAGGGGATTGTCGGTGGATGGACGCGATCTCTGTACTGGGGCGGGAGGGGGAACTTGAAAAGTGACACGTCACCACGAATCGCTTCGTTTGCACACAAACCATCCTGCATGGTGTTTAAAAACAAAGGGCAAAGTCAGACGTTGCTCCAGGGCCGGGAAAGCCAACTGCGAGGCAGGCGGGCGGCCCCGCGTGGTCCCTGCTCCCACGGTCCCGGATCACTGAGAGAGCCTGGGAGCCAACCCGCTAATCCGCGGCATCGGCCACCAATGTGTCTAATTAGGTGGCTTAATCACCAAGTTCTCCCCGGAGCCGCGCGGGGCCCGCAAGCGGAACTAGCGGGTGTTGCTTCTTCGGGCCCTCGGGCGCCGCGGGGCGGGGCGGGGCGGGGCGGGGCCCACTGCGCGTGCGCGCTAACCGGGCGGGGCGGGGCCCAGCGCAGGTGCCTCTAGGAGGGGCTCCCAGCGGCAGGTGCAGACGCCAAGCTCGCTGAGGCTGAAGTGTGTGCTTAATCACAGTCGATCGAGGGGCTGTTTTATTTAGGAATTAAAAGAGGCAGTTCCAGGTGAAGTTGTGAACCGAGCTACGGAAGGTCGCGGTCTGGAAGCTGCTGGGAGGAGAGGGGCTTTCTTTGGAGGTAGGCACGCGCAGGATTTCTTGGGATGTTGAAACAATCACCTGGAACATCACCTGGAAACAATCACGAGGAGATGTCCTAGAAGGGTCAGTGCCCACTTCCATCCCAACCCCATTCCCAAACTGATGAAATTGGCGCGAAGCAGATCCCTGATTCACAAGTGTATGTCATTCCTGCCAATAACACAGTATTTCTGTTTCTGTGGAGACCTGGGTCTCTTTGCACCATTGAAGCTTCACCTACGGAGAATGGAACAGAGAAGACGATAAAAAATAGGGCCTTCTTGGAACCAAATACCAGTAACAGCTCTCACGTGCCTAGCTAGCCCTTCACAGATTGAAAAGGGCTTTCTTTTACCTTGCCTTGTTTTCAGCAGAGGCAGGCAGGTGATCCCACTTTAGAACGAGGAACCCGAGAGAGCTCAGTCTTTCCCCAGGGTGGGCACAGGGTGCAGGGGGAGCCGAGGACTTAGTCAGTGGGGGTCACCGTGGGAGCCATGGAAGAACTCCCAAAGAAAGGATGAACAGGAGTTGGTTGAGCAGAGGCACGCTGGAGTGGGGGGATTCATGTCTCAAGTGGAGAGATGTGATGGGTGAGGGAACCAGATTGCTCAGGGTGGCTGGGACACAGGAGAGGGTTAGCAAAGCTGGGGGACTGGAGGACAACCCACAGAAAGATACATCCACTTGTGGGCCCAGATTCAGCATTGTGTCACATTAAGAAAAAGGGAGAGAGAAATCAATCCAGTATCCATAGTAATTGAAAAGCAATTGAATATTTATTGTAGCCTCTGGTACACTTCATTTGTAAGGCACAGCCAATACAGCTGGCCCTCTATATCCATGGGTTCCGCGTTCCTGGATTCAACCAGCTGCGGGTGGAAAACCATTCAGAAAAAATAAAAAGGATAATACTGTCTGTACTAAACATGCACAGACTTTCTTTCTGTCATTATTCCCTAAACAGCATTGTATAACAACGATTTCCATAGCACTTACATTGTATTAGGTATTATAAGTAATCTAGAGATGACTGGAAGTATATGGGAGGATGCACATAAGTTATATGCAACTTCTATGCCAATTTTTATTGGGGACTTGAGCATTGGCAAATTTTGATATCCTGGGAGTCCTGGAACCAATCCCTTGCAGATACTGAGGGACAGCTGCATTGTAAAAATTTTCTTTCTTTCATTCTCTTACTGTCTTATCATAGCCACTGCTCCGAAAGATGCATCTTTCCCTTTCCAAATTTCCCCAGTTCTCCTTCAGATTCTGCCTTCACAGCTTTCCTGCCTCTCCCCTGCTTCTCCTCTTCTGTGGCTGTGATTTTAACCCTACAGTGTCTTTTTTAATTAATTAATTTTTTCTTTTTGGGAGACAGAGTCTTGCTTTATTGCCCAGGCTGGAGTACAGTGGCCACGATCTCAGCACACTGCAACCTCTACCTCCTGGGTTCAAGCAATTCTCGTGCCTCAGTGTACTGAGTAGTTGGGACTACAGGTGCACCTCACCACACCTGGCTAATTTATTTTTATTTTTAGTAGAGATAGGGTTTCACTATGTTAGCCCAGCTGGTCTCGAACTCATGAGCTTAGGCAATCTACCCACCTCAGCCTCCCAAAGTGCTAGGATTATAGGCATAAGCCACCACACCTGGCCTAACCCTGCAGTACTTTTATATTTCCTTCCCAGTATAAACTCTGCCTGCTCTGTGGCTTTTTCCACTTACGAAAGTGGAAAGAGATTAGTGCAGGAGTCAGCAAACCAGGGCTCACAGGCCACATCCATCCCCTTGTATAGCCTGCAAACTGAGGATTTTTTCTTTTCTTTTTTGAGAAGGAGTCTCACTCTGTTGCCCAGGCTGGAGTGCAGTGGCACGATCTTGGCTCACTACAACCTCCGCCTCCTGGGTTCAAGCAATTCTCCTGCCTCAGTCTCCCAAGTAGCTGGGATTACAGGTGTCCACCAGCACACCGGCTAATTTTTTTTGTAATTTTAATAGACATGGAGTTTCACCATGCTGGCCAGGCTGGTTTTGAACTCCTAACCTCAAGTGATCCACCACCTTGGCTTCCCAAAGTGCTAGAATTACAGGCATGCACCACCGCATCCAGCTCAAACTGAGGATTTACCAAAAATAAACTTTTTAATGTTTGGAAAGAATTTAGGGAACTGTCTTTTCTCTCTTGTTATGTAGGTATTTATCTAATAGCCTTGATTCTGCCCCTTGGTCCATAAAACTTAGCATATTTTACCATCTGGCCCTTTACGGAGAAAGGTTGCCAATCCCTGGTTTAAGAGAAGAGGTTTATGGACTCCTGTCCAGTAGGATTTTGGATGCCTGCCCATGGCCCCTGGGGTTTCCATGCCCTCCTGGGGGAGGCTCTGCAGACAGCGGGGACAAGAGGGATGAGGCTGATACTACACCTGATCCCACCAGAGGGGTGGGCCCGTGGCCTAGGTGTGGCCAATCAGAGTATCCTGTTCTTTTGGCCACAGTGATTGGTTCAGGAATAAGCAGATGTCTCAAGCTTAGTTAATCAAAGCCTTACTTGGGACTTTGGCCAGAACTACTAGAAATGATACTTTTTCTGAGATTGTAAGCTGGAAGGAAGCTATTTTTGAGAGGATGATTGTCTTTGTAACTATATGAGGAGAACCTTTCCAGAAAAGAAATTGCATATACCGGAAAGTAGACATGGAAGGAAGAAGGGATGGGGGTGGGGGTGGGGAGAGAGACAGAGACAGAGACACAGAGAGAGAGACTGACACATCTGACATTGAGAGTCAACACCCAGCCACCCCTAAAGCTCTGCTTCTCTCTCTCTCTCTCTTTTTTCTCTCTTTCTCTCTCTCTCTTTCTCTTTGATTCTCTCTCTTAGGCTGAATTGGACAGAGTTCAGTTCCTTTATCCCAACACATTCTGAGCAATATATGGGCTTTTCCAAGTAGTTTGGAACTTTGGGTTTCCCCCTTTGGTACCCACAGCCCCTGCCATGTAACTTTCAGTGCCCTCTCACTCTGACTGGACTCCGAGTGACTTGCTTTGGCCAATGGGATGCTTGCAAACATGATGTAGACACAGTGGGACTTGTATTGTCTTTGGTAGCTCTTGTAGCTCTTCTGAGCCCATATAACCTTCCCAGTCTGGGCCACCACATGGTGATAGACATATAGAGCCAAGATGAGCCATTCCACCCTCTTGACCAACCGGCCTTGAACTAGGATGGCTGGAAGCCAACTGTAGGCCATGAATGATCACAGCAGAGGCCAGCGGAAGAACCGCCGGCACTGAGCCCAGCCCACAGAATTATGAGATAAACAAATGGCAGGTGTTTTAAAGCACTAAATTCTGGGGTGATTGGTTAGGCAGCAAAAGCTGATCCGTAGGCAAAAGGTGATAAAATGGTTATGAAAGGCTCTAAAGGAGAGCAGCTTATGACTTGGTGGCTCTTTTAATATATAAGAAAAACAAAGCACCATAGTACTGAAATACTGCCCAAGCTTAAAACAACTTCAGTTCTAGACCACCAATACACGAACAAGGAGTCTGGAACATAAACTGAATTCCTAGCATAACTACCTTGGCAGGAACCCCACTGAGAAATCCATGCCTGGCATTGCCATTCCACAGCTGTACTGAGCAGCTCCTACTGCAGGCATCATGGCCAGCACAGATTTTGTCTGTAGGATGAGGGGATCAGGTACATATTTGAAAATGTAGAATTCCTTTTATGTGTGTCCTAAAGCTAAGACAGTAAGAGTCAAAATGCAATAGCACAATGCTCCCTGGTGGTCTAGTGGTTAGGATTCAGTGCTCTCAAAATGCAATAGCATATTGAATGTCTACTGTATGCCTAATGTTTGCAGCAACCGTGTTTTTCTTCTATAGGTCTTAGTACACTTTCTTTCTCATTTATTAGGGGTGAATTGCTAGATGCAGTGTACCATTTTCTCCTTATGTGAGGTTGTTCATGTCAAATATTAAAGATATGACTACTACTAATGATGGCTTGCAGTATGCCCGGATCAGGGGCTCACGGCTGCAGTCCCAGCACTTTGGGAGGACAAGGTGGGCGGAGCACTTGAGATCAGGAAATCGAGACCAGCCTGGCCAACTTGATGAAACCCCGTGACTACTAAAAATACAAACATTAGCCGGTCATGGTGGCATGCTCCTGTCATCCCAGCTGCTTGGGAAGCTGAAGCAGGAGGATCACCTGAACCTGGGAGACAGAGGTTGTAGTAAGCTGAGATCATGCCACTGCACTCCAGCTTGGGCAACAGAGTGAGACTCTATCTCAAAAATAAAAATAAAAATGATGGCTTGCATTTGTGAACACTTACTTAGCACCAGGCTGTGGACAAGCAGCTTTACAGGCCGAATATCTTTTTTTTTTTTTTTTTCTGAGACAGAGTCTTGCTCTGTCGTCCAGCCTGGGGTGCAGTGGTGTGAAGTTGGCTCACTGCAGCCTCTGTTCCTGGGCTCAAACCATCCTCCCACCTCAGCCTTCTGAGTAGCTAGGACTACAGGCATATACCATGCCTGGCTTAATTTTGTATTTTTGGTAGCGATTGGGTTTTGCCGTGTTTCTCAGGCTGGTCTCAAACTCCTGGGCTAAGTGATCAGCCCGCACAGGCCTGATATCTAATCTTCACTACAATCCAGGAAGGTGGGTTCTGTCAATTCCATTTTACAGAAGAGGAAACTGAGTCCCTTGCCTAAGTGCACCACATTGTTAAGTGTTGGCATTGGCAACTAAATTTGTATTTTATTTTAAAGGGAGACTAACACTGTGGCCTACAGGAACGGGGAAGCTTCATGAAGGACACACTTTGCTTGCTTTGAAGGCAGATTGGGATTTACCACCTACCAGCTCTGTGACCTTGAGTGTCTTATTAAATGCTCCTGGGCCTCAGTTTATGTGTCTGTGAAATGTGGGTAATAATCCTGCCTTTCAAGGATTATCAAGGGGGAGAGAATTAAGTGAGACACCTAAAGCTCTCAGCACGGTGCTAGGCTCTGGGCTGGAGCTTGAGCCCTTGTACTTTTACTTACACCAGAGGAGACTGGACTCTACTGGTTTCCAGTGACTTTATCTGATAGAATGCAAACCTCATGAGAATTTGGGGTTTTTGTTATTTTGTTTAGGTTGTACCTCCTGTATCAGAATGGTACCTAGCACATCACAGAGACTCAATCCATGTTTTTGAATTGACTTCTGTGTTTCTGTGACTGTGACTCTGTGAGCTGTGACTGGCAGTAGTTTCCTAGGCGCTGGTTGGAATGGGAGGTGGAGGGGATCCAGGACAAAGCTTTGTGAGGAGGAAGAGAGAGATGTCCCAGCCAACAGCACCCCGGGAGCTGGGCTGCATGGCTGGCCATGTTGATAATGTCTCACTTATTGCTGCCCCACCTGGGAGGGCAGCTCAGGAGTTGCTTGAGATGCCCATTGGCACTGGACTCCACCCCACCTCTCTCCTCCTCAAGCTCTCCTGGCCTCTGCTCAGCACCCTCACCCATCTGCACAGTGGCCAGGCTTAGAACCCTTCCTTGGTGCCAAGTATCAGCAGGGCTCTTTGAGGGCGTGAATTATTCCTTGATAAACCTGGCACCCATCTGTCCCCAGCTGGCACTGCTGGCATCTCCCTAGGCCTGGAAGCTGCCCAGGGCACCTCCAAGCCAGGCCTGCACGGGGTTTCCTCCCCATGAAGACATGGCTGCCCTGAGCTTTAATTGGAGCCATGATATGGTGAGCCCAGGAGGTTCTAAAGTGTGTATTCGCAATCAGCTTGTTCCTTGAAACAGCATGAAAACGAAAGTCCAAGGAAAGCACTCAATGAGGGGATTTCCCTGGTGACCTGTGGCTAATGGCCTCTGCCCACCTCTTCTCTAAAGAGGCCCTCAGAAGCCCTAATGGGGTTGGGAAGTGGCTTCCAGGGAAGAAGGGCCTTTTAGAGGTGGCTGTGCACACAGGACACAGCCTTTGAGAATCAGGGTCAGAGATGTGAGTAGCCCCCAAACTTGGCACATTGGTGGTGGCTGCTCTGGGAGGACTCCTGCACTCCACATGTTCGCCAGAGGAGGCAGTATGATTTCAGAGATTTTTATGCCTATGAGTTCAACCAGCTTCCTGGACTTTCTGGAGAAAATAAGTGTGGCAACAACTCTGTAGGACAACAGGCTGGAGGAAGGTGTGTGGACTGCTGGTCATGAAGTGTTTTAATTCTAAGAGATGAAAGGGCCATTTTCCTCCATTGAAATAATAGGCATTATCTGTATGTATCTATAGTGGCCAGTGACTGACGTCATTCTCAGGAGAAATCGGCATCTCCAGGAGAAAAAAGTAGGGACTTCCTCAGAGAAGGGTGTATGGCCTAGTAAAGAGTTCCCCAAGAACCAATAACAGTCGCATGGCCATACAGCAGGGGCATTTTAAGATGTCCACTGGCTCTGGTTACTTTTAGAAGCCTTTACCACATTATACATCAAGCATCGCATGTACCTATGTCATGTGTTTTTCTATGTAAATACATTTTAAAGAATTTTTAAACCTGGCACAGGGGCTTATGCCTGTAATCTCAGCAGTTTGGGAGGCTGAGGGGGGGGATCACTTGAGGCCAGGAATCCAAGATCAGCCTGAGCAACATAGTGAGGCCCCATCTTTACACGAAATAAAAAATCATCCAGGTGTGATGGCGCACATCTGTAGTCCCAGTTACTCGGTAGGCTGAGGTGGGAGGAACACTTGAGCCCAGGAGTTCAGGGCTAAAGTGAGTTATGATTGCACCCCAGCCTGGGCAGCAGTGAGACCCTGTCTCTAAAAAAATAAAATTTAATTTAAAAATTAAAAATAAAAAAACAAGTTTTGGAATTTTGCTTTTGGAACTTACTTGGCTATGAGTAGTTGTTTCTTCACTGTATAATACTGTTGGCTGCGCTTTCTCAAGCAAAGTCAGGAGTTCTTACAAAGTGAGGTAACCAACCCGTAAATTGTTTTTAGAGGTAACAAGATTTTAATGAAAACAAACTTAATGCACAAAGTGGACCCAAGTGTTTTTTAGACATTTAATGATGCATTTATTCATTTCAAATTCGTATCTTTTTCTTTATTTCAAGCCAATGCCTCTCATTTTTTCCTGGTTCTCAATATGTTTGCAATACCTGGAATATGTGGCTATAGGCGTGTGTTTCCTGGTGGGTGATACAGCCTTGTCTGGCCTGGTTGATGAGGCTGGAGGCAGACGAGCAGAGGCCTGAGGCTTTGAGTCTTCATTTTCATGCGTCACATTGGCGATTTCTCTAGGGTGAAATAATCAGCTCAGCCGGGTCTGTCTGTGCTTAGGTGCAGAGGCCTGTGGCTCATGTTGAAATCAGTACCTCCAGGTGAGGAAAGCCTGGGGTGGCTCAAAACCCAGTAGGAGCCACTAAGGAATCCAGGGACAACCATGACTATTTACGCTCCTGGCACACAAGTCACGAGTTAAAGAGGAAGGCTCGGGGCCTACCCTGGCTTTGGAAACTCCCAGAGGTTTATTTGTTCATTCACGCATCAGTTTACGCAGCAAAGAGGAGTCAGTGAGTTGTTTTTCATGCCCAAACTGGAGTGGAGGGAGGGGAAGAACAGATGGGACGTAAGTTTGTCACTGTCACCTGGCCTGCTGGCTTCCTTGCACATTAACATTTTATATCTGGGCTGTCAGCAGCAGCAAGAATCCAACACCAGTGTGGCACTGACCTGGTTCTGAGCATCAAGGAGCCTCAGAGGCTTCTGCTAGTGGGTCCCACTTGGGTGTGGCCCTGTAGTGAGCCCCGCAGGCCATTTGGGGGAGGAATGAGGAAGGACTTACACTGAAAGGGCAGCTTCTGACTGCCAGCCACTGCAGCTATGCTGTTGATTTTCTTCCTAACTTGTGTGTCAAGCAATTGCATCCCCTTTAACAGCTGAGGCAATGGAAGCTCCAGAAAGGGGAAATACTTTACCCCAAGTCACACCGCAAGGAAGTGGTAGAGGCAGATTTGAACTCGGAGCAGCCGACCCCAAACACTGCACTGTTTGCTTCCAGGCTTTTCTCCCTCTCTGAACTCCCAGGAGGGTTCAGAGTCTGTGGGTGGAATTTCTGGTATGCCTCAGACGTAGATTTGTTGCTCCTTTCAGATTAACTGTTTCTGTCTAGAAGCCAAGAAGACAGGAGTGGTGGGTGTGTCTATGGCTGCCTCGGGCCTCTGTGGAGAAAAAAGATGCCCCACAGAGGAGTCAGGTGAGGCTGACATCCAGCCCACATGTCACCTACCTGTTGGTACCTGGTGTTGGAATTTGTCAGACCGACAGGAAAGAGTTGTTTGCCGGGCCTGGTACCCTGAGGCCCCATCCACCCAGAGGGGTACCTGTTAATAAATTTCACAAAGGCACTGCCTTGCTTTGGGTTTCCCTGGAAGCAGACCCCGAGGTAAATACTGCAGTGCAAATCTTTTTGTCTGGGAGGTGACTCCAGGAAGTACTGGTAAGAGAGGAGGGAAGTAAGACAGGGAGGGGAAGCAAAGCATTCACTGTGTGTTGGCATTGTGGACAACAAGAGCACAGTCCCACTGGGGGTCCCTGGAGAACAGTAGGGAACCTGCTCTCAAGTCATCCCAGTGCCCCATCATGGGTGAGGGGTGCTTCTGGGGACTCCACAGCTTGCTCTGCACCCAGGCTGAGTGCACTCTCATGGCGAGAGGAATGCTCTCCTGAAGGATCAGGGTTGTGCCTGATGAACTGCCTGGGTCGCACGTGTGTGCTGATGAGCCGTGTTGGCTGCAGGTGTGAGCGGAGGCAATCTGGGCAGGGTGGCAACAGCACCCACCCCAGGCACCCACAAGGTGAACCTGACACCGTTACTAAGACTTCCATCCTGCTGGATCCAATAGGCCCAAGCAATTGTCTGTGCCTCTTCCCCACTTTTTCATCAATTGAGGTATGAATTGAGGCATCCACCTGTAACGTTGCCCTCCCAAAGGCTGACTTGCAATTGCTTCTGAAAACAAAACAAAAACGCATCCTGCTCAAACACCACCTCGGGAAACCTCAGGACTTGATAAGCAAGTCTGGGGCCATTTCCTTTGGCCTCTGTTCTCTTTCTGCGTCTTTCTTTTCCTCCCTTTCGTCTTCAGAAGCCAATAAGGAAATCCATGTTTCCTGGCTTCTCGCCTTCCTGTTTTTATCCCGTAGACCTCCGGAGGGTTGTTTGGCAAGAGCAGGAGTGGCTGCCTTGGAACTGCACGAGCCTGGGTGGTGAGGCCTGGGAGGGGGCCGCAGCGAGGGATCGGGCTGTCTTGAAGCTGTGTTTGTGTATGATTTACTGATTGGGGATGATGGATGGAAACCAAGGGGAGCCTCACATCCCCCCTTGGCACTGCCCCCAACAAAGCTGAAATCTTGCTGTTGTTGAATCCCCAAACCCCAGAACTCACAGCCCCTGCTCCATGGCCCTTCCTGGACCCCCTGGTTCCACAGTTTTGCTTGTTTTGGGGCTACATCACCGACCTCAGCAAGAACGGGAGCAGGAGTTTGGTAGAAGTGTAAAGAGTTGACTCAAATCAGAAACTTCCAGCACTAAACTGTGACTATTTTAGTTTCTGTTCCTCTGACTAGGCTGCTGCTTCTCCCTGGAGGTTTTTTGATGCGCCTTTCCAGTTACCCTTTACAATTTTTGCCTATAACACAAACAGCTCCAATGGAGGCGCAGAACCCTGTTGCTTCATTTGGCACCAATGATCTAATGAGGTGGAAATCCCAGGGATGTGCTCAGGGGGCCTATGCAGTAATTGATATCAATTGGTGTGATTAGAGAAAGCCTTCAATCATCCTGAGGTGTCTCATCGCAATCTGTCACGGTCCTCAGCAGATGAGCTGGAATGAGCGCCGCTTTCCTGTATTTAGCCCCAAGCCCAAATGTGGCTGGGTGTGGTGGCTCACGCCTGTGATCCCAGCACTTTGGGAGGCCACGGTGGGCAGGTCACCTGAGGTCAAGAGTTCGAGACCAGCCTAGTCAACATGGTGAAACCCTGTTGCTACTAAAAATACAAAAATTAGCTGGGCATGGTGGCAAATGCCTGCAATCTCAGCTACTTGGGAGGCCGAGGCAGGAGAATCATTGAACCCAGGAGGCAGAGGTTGCAGTGAGCTGAGATTGCACCATTGCCGACATCAGCCTGGGTGACAGAGTGAGTCTCTGTCTTAAAAAAAAAAAAAAAAGGCCAAATGTAAACATGAAAGATACACATCTTACTGCCCTGCCCAAGAAGTGAGGACGTGCTCTTCCCACTTGCCTGGGAGGCAGCCTGGATGAGAGGTCACAGGTCCAGTCTCAAAGTCTGACTTCCTGGGTGGAAGTCCCTGCTCTGCCTTTACAGGCTGGTGGCCTTGAAACAGTGACTTTACTCTTGGTGCCTCAGTTTCTTTACCTGTAATATATGGTGATAATAATACTCTGCTTCTCTTTGGTAGAGACTGGATCTTACTGTGTTCCTCAGGCTGGTCTCAAACTCTGGGGCTCAAGCTATCCTCCTGCCTTGGCCTCCTGAGTAGCTGGAACTACAGCTCCACCACACCTAGCTATAATACTACATGATCAGCCTTCATACGATTGGCGAGAGGGTTTAATAATATGTGTGAAGTGCTTAGAAACATACCTGGCACGTCGTGATTGTTAAGTAAATTCTCTTATTTTTTCTTCTGCCCATTCTGGGGAGTCTGAGCCAGACAGCCAGGACAGACAGAGTCCAGTAAAACAAGAAGTGAGGAACTCAACAACCACGTGAGGTTGACACCTGAGGTTTTAGGTAGGACTCTTTGTACTGCAAAGAACATTTATTCATTCAACAACCATCTACTGAGCACCTCCAGTGTCCTAGGCATTGTGCTCGTGGCTGGGCTTACAGCTGTGACTTCACAGAGGTTAGATTTGAGTGTGTGCATGTACATGTGGTATGGGTAAACAAGCAAGTCATTGAGATAATCTCAGAGTGATAAACAGAGTGAAGAAAATGAACAAGACAAAGTGAACCAGAGGAGTGGGGTGGGGGCAACTTCCGGTTGTGTGGTTCGGAAAGGCCTCTCTGAGGAGATGACATGACAAGAAAGAAACAGCCCTGTGAAGCCCCAGGAGGAGAACTTTCCACAAAGGGAGCAGCAAGTGCAAAGGCCCTGGGGTGCGTGGGAGCTCAGAGAGTCAGCAGGAGGCTGCTGTGCTGGAGGAGAATGAGGGAGAGAGTGCAAAGAGGCCGGTTTGGAGAAGCTGAATACAGCCTGAGTGTGCATGGGAAAGTGTCTAATTTTTATTTCTGAGGACTTATGTATGTATTTATTTGAGAACAGGGTCTTGCTCTGTCACCCAGGCTAGAGTGCAGTGGTGCCATCATGGGTCACTACAACCTCGACCTCCCTGGGCTCAAGATCCTTCCACCTTAGCCTCCTGAGTAACTGGGAACACAGGTGCATACCGCCTCACTCTGCCAATTTTTGTATTTTTTGTAGAGATGGCGTTTTGCTGTGTTGCCCAGGCTGGTCTCAAACTCCTGAGCTAAAGCAATCCACCCACCCTGGCCTCCCAAAGTACTGGGATTACAGGCGAGAGCCATTGCACCTGGTTTTTTGAGTACTTCGAACAGCCAACAACATAGTTTCCTTTACCAGTTAAAAAGTTTAGAAACTCAACTCAAGGTAGCTTAAACAAGAGGAGAGATTTATTAAAGGACAGCAGCTCTGTCTCTGGGAAGCTAGGCGCAGGAACAGAGCTGGGCTTGAAATTGGGAGGGCGATTTCTTCATCCCCATTGCCAGTTTTCTTTACACTGTCTGTGACTTGGTCCGCGTGGTGAAAAACAGCTGCCAACTGCTGAAATTTGTGAACTTGACTTGTGTAGTCCGGCATCTCGAGGGTGACACACCTCTCAGTTCCAACATGCCTCAGGTAGGGACTCAGGAGTCCACTCCTGGACCAATCAGCTATGGCCAGGGTGGGTTGGAGTCACATTCCACATCCTGGTTGTTCTTAAGTAAGGATGAGGGCTGGGTGTGGTGGCTCATGCCTGTAATCCCAGCACTTCGGGAGGCTGAGGCGGGTGGATCACTTGAGGTCAGGAGTTCGAGACCAACCTGGCCAACATGGTGAAACCCCTTCTCTACTAAAAATATAAAAATTAGCCAGTTGTGGGAGGTAGAGGTTGCGGTGATCTGAGATCACGCCATTGCACTCCGGACTGGGCAACAAGAGTGAAACTCGGTCTAAAAAAAAAAAAAAAATTAGCTGGTTGTGGTGGTGATGGGTACCTGTAGGTCCAGCTACTTGGGAGGCTGAGGCAGAAGAATTGCTTGAACCTGAGAGGTGGAGCTTGCAGTGAGCCGAGATTGTGTCACTGCACTCCACCTTGGGTGACAGAGTGAGACACTATCTCAAAAAATAAATAAATAAATAGAAGAAAGGACGGAGCTCTGGGCAAGGAGAAATAATCTCAAAGAGGGGACTGAGGGTACAAAGAAGAATAAACAAAAGATCTAAGTTGCCAGAAAACCAGAAACTAAAGAATGAATATACCTAGAAGCAAGCTCAGAATTTAGCTCTGAGCTTTGTGGTAGACAAAGCTTAAAAAAAAAAAAAAAAAGAAAGCAATAAATGGGCATCTGAGTTCTGATTGGCTAATAAAATAAGGCACAGCAGATCACGAGGAGAGAGAAGTATTTTCTTTCTCTAAAGCTGAGAGAACATTCTTGAAGGTTCTATGTGGAAGGGCACTAAGAAATAACAACGGATGACTCATTCAGCAACGGTTGAATTTAGATTTGTGAGATGATGAAGTTTTTTCACAATGCGTTGAGACTCCCTCCTGCTGAGTTCTGAAAGTAGAGGGGACATTATTAAATTTCAGTGCAAGGGTGGGCAGGGTGTGTTTTAGGGGGAACCAAAGTAACGTCTCATTATGTTTTCTTTCGATGACCTCATTGGCTCTTGGAGACCTCAGTGCAAAGGTCCAAAACTCACGGTTCACCCTCAGGACTGGGGAGTGGGGTGTGGAGTGGGCTGGGTGTGAGGAAATGACATCAGGATGAAGGACAGCTGGCGATCCATCTCTGTCAGGAGGGGGAACTCAAAAAATATCTGCTCCTCAGTGTAGCCAACTGGTGCCTCTTGGGCCTAATGATATACTGTGAGAAACTGGAAATTCTGGATTATTAAAACGTGACTGTTGACAATGAATTTGAATTCCAAGAGCCAAGCAAAACGTGGTGAGGGTGAATGTAGCCCATGGCCATGGGCGTGCAGGCCCCACCCCTCTGGTGTTTCGAGGACCGTGTAGCCTGTGTTCGCATGAGCTTCCTGGAACACGGATGGCTCCGCCAGGCTCTTGGCCAGAACAGGACACAGTGAGAGTCCCAAGTGCAAAGATTCTGTGTCCTGCAGACTCAAGAATGCCACAGCTGTTCCTCCTTCTGTCCTTCTTTTTTTTCTCTCTTTTTTTTTTTTTTCTTCAGACAGGGTCTCACTGTGGAGTGCAGTGCGCGACCATGGCCCACTGCAGCCTCCATCTCCCAGGCTTAAGCCATCCTCCCACCTTAACCTCCCAAGTAGCTGGGTGACAGGAATGTGCCACCATGCCTGGCCAATTTTTTTAAAAGTCTTTATTAGAGATGAGGCCTCTTCCTATGTTGACCAAGCCAGTCTTGAACTCCTGAGCTCAAGCATTCCTCCTGCTTTGGCCTCCCAAAGTGCTGGGATTACAGGTGTCATGGGCGACAACGCCCTCCCTGCCTTCCTCCCTCCGTCCCTCCTTCCTTCCTTCCTTCCTTCCTTCCTTCCTTCCTTCCTTCCTGTTAGGCCCTAGTTATCCAATGAGGAGAAAAACAGGCCTTCCATTCTCTCAGGGAGTTTACATTCCAGTTAGGGAGCCAGACTTTCAACCAGTAATTACACAATGAAGTGGTTCATCCAAGTTGTAAGATGTGCCAGGAGGGGAGCCTGCCGAAAGCCACCTTAGAATGCTTACAAGGGAATCTGACCAAGTCTGGGAGATTTAGGAAAATTCCCCTGAGGAAATGACTTAAGCCAAGATCTTAAAGAGAATAAGGGAGGGTTGTGATTCTAGACAAAGCAGGCTGCTGTGGCTGCTGTGGATTGGGAAGGAACTTGTCACTTGTCACCGGAGGGTAGAGTTACCAGATGGGGTTGGGGACCAAGGAAGGAGCCAGGCAGATTTTGTTTGCCGTGTTGAAGATTTAAAACTCATAAGCAAACTATCCAAAACTTAGAAATATGACAGGAAGGAAGACTACAGTTTCTTTCCATGTCGACTTAGAACATTATTTGCCAGGCCCATCCAAGAATTACTTAATTCTATATGGGAATTGTACCTTGGTTTGATTTTGCTATTTACTGATTGGACCTGATTTCTATTAAGTTACATGTAAATTAGTGGATAGCTGTCCTGTTGAGATGCAAATGGTTTATGTGTGGTAGGCAACCTCAAAAGTTTTAGCTTTATCACCTGAAGGACATTAGTCAGTTTAGTTCCTAACTTAAAAAATGAACAAATAAATGAAACCTTACATCAGCACACCCTCCCTGGAGGACTGTAGAAACCTCAGTCATCAGATGCTTTTTGAAGGCGCTCTGCCATACTGCTGGCTCTCTTATTAATGAGTTAAATAAACATTTGACACATGCTTGTTTGACATTCGTTTCAGAGCCAGGTTTTTATTATCTTCTCAACATTATTCTTTGACAGAACTCTCTCCAAAGTGTGATGGGAGCCGGAGGGTTTTAAGCAGGCGACTGCCATGATTACATTTACCCATGGACGCTAATGTTAAGGTTCCTCTGTGAAAATTAAGAAACGCAGGCTTCTATTTTTACCTTCGGATGGAGGCTTTACCTCTAGGGAAAAATAACTGGTTTGGTTGAGGACCAATCTGCTGTTGTTATTACCAAGTGTAGGTTTATTATAGGGTCCTTCTGCAAACATAGGGGCCTCTAATCATTGCAGTGTCCATTTTGTTAAGACTTAAAGCAGCGGATGATAATTTATTGTAATGGGATCTAAACTAATGAACTCCACTTACAATTAAAATGTTTTAGAAAGCTTTCTTTTCTCCTGGGTCTCCCCAGGAGGCCCAGCTCTGACAAAAGTGGAACCACTCCGCTGTGGGGTAGATTGCTCATCAGCTGCGTCAAGTGTCAAGCGATGGGCAATCTCTTTAAAGTGCTTAAAAAGGGGGAGGGGGGCAGCATCCATTTCTATAAATTATTGAATATGAATTTAAAATCACCTATTTGGAGAAGTGTTGAAATTGCACATGCTAATTGAACAGCCAGTGAAACAGCGTTGGACTACAGAGAGGAGGCCAGTAATTGTTCCTGAGCTTTTGATGGTCAGAATGATGGTGAAAGCGCCCTGGGCAGGCGCACGGTCTAAATGAAGTCCCAGGTAGAGAGGCAGCACTTTGTGCATTGGGAATTCTGCTAGAGCCCTACGTCTGCTGTCTCCTCTAATCCCTAAGCTGTTGGCCGGGGGACCATTGTTGCTTTGCCCCAGGTAGGACACTGAAGCCCTGAGAGGTCGAGTGACTTGACTCAGCTGGTAGGTGGTTGAGGTGACTTCTGAATGCAGGTGTTTCAGATTCAGTGTGTCAATACGCCTTTGTGAATTTACAGACATTGTTCACTTTTGATGCCATTTTCTCAGTGTTTATGCTCCAATGATATCATTCAAACTGATATAATAGGAAGAGCGCGACCACCCCTCAACATGCCTCTGAAGAATTAATGCTCAGCTTTAGGCAATTGACAGAATTGGGAAATTATGATCCTCATTTCTTCCCTGCCTGCCTGCCTCCCTTCTTTCTCTCATAATTCTATTGAATACCTCCTTCAAGTTTTTGCTCAAGGCTGGGTGTGGTGGCTCATGCCTGTAATCCCAACACTTTGGGAGTCCGAGGCAGGAGAATCACTTCAGGTTGAGAGTTTGAGACCAGCCTGGCCAACATGGTGAAACCCCATCTCTACTAAAAATACAAAATTAGCCAGGCATGGTGGTGTGCGCCTGTAATCCCAGCTACAGGGGAGGCTGAGGCAGGAGAATCGCTTGAACCCAGGAGGTGGAGGTTGCAGTGAGCCAAGATCACACCACTGCATTCCAGCCTGGGCCACAGCGTGAGACTCCATCTCAAAAAAAAAAAGTTTTTGCTCAAATATCATCTATTCAGTAAAGTCTCCCATGGCCACCCTGCTTAAAATTGCAATCTGCATGAGCCCTGAACCCTCTTTTCTGTTACCCTATTCTATTTGCTTTTCCCTCATAGCATTTATCTTCTAATATACTACATAATCTACTTATTTATTTTCTTTATTATTTAGTGTTTGTCTTCCCTTAATAGCATGGAGACACTAGAAAGCAAGAATCTTCGTCTATTTTGTTCACTAATTTCCTTCCTTCCTTCCTTCCTTCCTTCCTTCCTTCCTTCCTTCCCTCATTCCCTCCCTCCCTCCCTCCCTCCCTCCCTTCCTTCCTTCCTTCCTTCCTTTCTTCCTTCCTTCCCCTCTCCTCCCCTCCCCTCCTCGCCCCACCCCGCCCCACCCCTCCCCTTCCTTTCTTTTCTTCTTATTTTTTGACTGGGTTCCAGTCTGTCAACCACGTTGGAGTGCAGAGGCACAGTCACAGCTCACTACAGCCTTACCTTCCCAGGCCCAGGTGATCCTCCTACCTCAGCCTCCCAAGAAGCTGGGACAACAGGTATGTGCCACCATGCCTGGCTTTTTTGTATTTTTTGTGAAGACAGGGTTTTGCTATGTTGCCCAGGCTGGTCTCAAACTCCTGATCCGAGGCCTCCCAAAGTGCTGGGATTACAGGCGTGAGCCACTTTGCCAGGCCTACTTGTGTATTTCAAGTGTTTAGAACAATGCCTAGAGTACAGTAGGTACTTAATAAATATTTGTTGATTGATTGCATGAATGAATACCTATTATAGGATTAGTTATAGTTTAAGGAAAACCAACAAGGAATGTAAAGCAGTATAATAGTTTCTTCTTATCCATGGTTTTGCTTTCTGAAATTTGAGTTACTTTTGATCAACTGCAGTTTGAAAATAGATGAATACAGTACAATGAGATATTTGAGATAGACCATTTTTTACATAACTTTTACTGTAACATATTGCTATAATTGTTCTATTTTATTTTTAGTTATTGTTGTTAATCTCTTACTGTGCCTAATTTATAAACTTAATCATAGGTATATACATAAGGGAAAGAACGTAGTATATATATATAGGGTTTAGAACTATCTGAAGTTGGATCGGTGGCTCACATCTGTAATCCCAGGACTTTGGGAGGCTGAGGCGGGTGGATTTCCTGAGGTCAGGAGTTCGAGATCAGCCTGGGCAACATGGTGAAACCCCATCTCTATTAAAACTACAAAAATTAACTGGGCATGGTGGTGGCACACATCTATAACCCCAGCCACTCGGGATGCTGAGGCAGGAGAATCACTTGAACCTGGAAAGCGGAGGTTGCAGTGAGCCGAGATTGCACCACTGTACTCCAGCCTGGATGACAGAGAGAGACTCTGTTCAAAAAAAAAAAAAAAAGAATGATCTGAAGTTTCCGGCATGCACTGAGGGTCTTGGAACATATTCTCCTGGGTTAAGGCGGCACTGCTGTATTCTTGTGCAGACCCATATGTGAGGCATTGTTCTGAGAATTTACCCATGGTCTCTTCATTAATCTTCACAGTATAACAACTATCATTACATCTTACAGATGAGGAAACTGAGGACCAGGAAACCAGAATAACTTGCCCAAGATTACATACCTAGTACTTTTTAAATCAGCTTTGGTGAGGTATAACTTTCATATAATAAAATGCACCCATGTTCAATGCACAGTTTTGGCAAATGGGTACACCTGTGAAATCCTCACCAAACTCAAGACATGTAGCCGTTCCATCCTCCAACAATTCCCTCCCCTCTGCCACTTAGCAGCCTGTCCCTTCCAGTACCCAGCAAGTCCTAATCTGATTTCTGTCCTTGAATGTTACATAAAGTGGAATCACACAGCCTGTACTCATTTATGTTTGGCTCTTTGGCTCAGCATAATTATTTGAAGTTCTTCCATGTTTTTCTGTGGCTCCATGGTCCATTCATTTTTATTGCTGAGTAGTATTCTATTATGTGGATATATCACAGTTTGTTTATCCAGTGCCTTTTGATGGACATTTGGGTTGTTTCCAGTTTGGGGCTATTGGGAATAAATCTGCTATGAACATTCATCTGTAAGTTTTGTTGGCACATATGTTTTTATTTCTCTTGGGTAAATACCTAGGAATGAAATCGTTGGATTTTGTTTAACTCTATGTTTAACTTCATATGATTTTATGCACCTCTTAGGATTTATGGCTTAGCTATTTGTATGGCAACCAGAGGTTTTCAGGAATAATGAGAAATGATTGAACCCCAGAGACTTTTCCTGTCTCACTGGGCTATCCTTCTACAACCCCTGTCCCAGAAGGTCTGGGATGAGATGGGAAAAGTAGCACTGATGGGGTGTGAGGAACAGGGTGGGGGTCAGGATCCCTGAGAGTGTGTCTTGGGCAGGCATGTCTGCCCTCTGGGGCCCAGTCTCCTCAAATGGGGAGAGTTTAATGCAATGGTATACCAGTAAATTGTTAATAAATACTGCTTCAAAAAAAAAAACGGCATATATGTGTGTTCTTGCATATGTTTTTAAGAAATATTACTGAGTAAAAAATTTGAGAGTAATAAAATGTGCAAAAGTCTTTATTATAAATCCCACATAGCCAGGTGATTTTCACAAAATACTTTTGTAGACTTTGCTCCACTCTTATATCAGTAGCCAATCAATAGCTAATCGCAAATGATGAGTGAATGCAGTTCAGACATGAATGTTGGTTGATATTTTTCCTTATGTTAAAGAGTAGGAGGCCGGGTGCAATGGCTCACACCTGTAATCCCAGCATTTTGGGAGCCGAGGCGGGTGGATCACCTGAGGTCAGGGGTTCGAGACCAGCCTGGCCAACATGGTGAAACGCTGTTTCTACTAAAAATACAAAAAATTAGCCAGTGGTGGGCCCCTGTAACCCCAGCTACTCAGGAGGCTGAGGCAGAAGACTTGCTTGAATCTGGAAAGTGCAGTTTGCAGTGAGCCATGATCATGTGCCATTGCACTCCAGCGTGGGCGACAAGAGCAAGAGTTCATCTCAAAAAAAAAAAAAAAAGAGTAAGATGATGGTGAAACAACAAAGACACATGCATTCATCAATGGCATAGAGACTTCTTTGCTGAACTGGTTAATAGTTCTTGAATACTGGAAGAGTATTTCCTCAATCCTTCATGCTATTCATAACGTAACAGCTGCATACACGAGACACTTCGTTCTTACCATTTTCTCTGTCACTTTCCTAACTCTACACAGTTGACAGTGGTAGCTCAACCTGTGATTCACAGTGTTTGCCGATGTCTGTGGTGTCAATGCTCCTACCTTGATGTGTGGTGTCACTGAATGTGGATTTGGGAAGAGGTGCACGGTGCACATTGCACACCATTCTGTGGTGTACCCACTACAGATACAGTAGATATAAATCATCTCAACCACACATAATAGTAAAATGTAGCAAAATACCTAGCAAGGGATGGTTTTTAGTATTTATTACCTTTATTTTTTCTTTTTTCACTTCAGTAAGTTGATCTTTATTACCTTTATTTTTAACATACTTCATTTAGTGACAGTTTCTATTATTTTTAATAATGGCTGTGTTTAATAAGCAGCTTGCAAAATTCCTGGAACTTTTCAAACCAGCTCTTGAGAGCATGTGAGCCGGCTGCTACACACCCTGGTTTGATGAGGTTCTTCCAGAGACCCAAGCCAGTGCCCACCTCCAGGCAAAATTTTCAAGAAGGGCCCGCATTTCAGACCTTTCCTCTCCCAGTCATTTGTCTCTCCCAGCCAGGGTTGGTGTGAAGATTAAATGGACAAGATGCATATACAAATATATAAATATATATATATGCACATTTATAATTAGACTGGAGATCATTCTTTTTTTTTTTTTTTTTTTGAGACGGAGTTTCGCTCTT
>NW_016107467.1:1373726-1402471 GCF_001604975.1 Cebus imitator | reverse complement strand
TCCTGGGTTCAGGCAATTCTCCTGCCTCAGCCTCCTGAGTAGCTGGGATTACAGGCACGTGCCACCATGCCCAGCTAATTTTTTGTAGTTTTAGTAGAGACGGGGTTTCACAATGTTGACCAGGGTGGTCTCGATCTCTTGACCTCGTGATCCACCTGCCTCGGCCTCCCAAAGTGCTGGGATTATAGGCGTGAGCCACCGCGCCCGGCCTTGGAGATCATTCTTAGTGCCTGGCACACGGTGAGTGATGGAGAAGTGTTAGCTACTGTGGCTGCAATTACTGTCTGTTTTCTTCTTTCAAGTGTGTGTCTTTGAGAAGGTCGACCGCCTGTCTCCTATGTCTTTGAAAACCTCCAGTCCCAATTACTAATCTGAAACTTAATAAATGTTCAATAAATGTGTTGAATTAAATTGAATTAAAAATAGGTACCAAAGGATATCAGAGTGATTAAACAGCCAGGAAACAGGCATATGTATTCATACATGGAATCACCTAATGATTTAATCATTAATTGATTTAACGAATAATTGCTACAGCTTTCTTGAAATCTAATTCACACGGCATACAATTCACTCCTTGAAAATGTATAGTTCAGTGGTTTTTAGTGTATTCACAGAGTTGTGGACCCGTCATCGCACAATCAATTTTAGAACATTTTATCACCCTGAAAAGAAACTCCACACTCATTAGCAGTCATTCTTCATTTTCCCCCAAATCCACCATTCCTGGGAAAACCTGATCTTCTTTCTGTCTGTATAGATTTGCCTGTTCTGGACGTTTTATGTAAGTGGGATTGTACTATATGTGTTTTTTGATGAGTGGCTTCTTTCATTTAGTACAGTGTTTTCAAAGATCATCCATATTGAAGCATGTATTAGTAGAGCAAATAACTTAGACATCAGCACACCATGAGATAAACCAGAGAGAACCTGTATAAAATGCTTACAGTCTAGAACACACGTGCACACATGACCTCATTTACATATGACAGCCTTGCTGTCTCAGAAAGAACTACCCGTGATTGTTCAGTGCAACTTAGCCAAAAAATTAGAAGCAGCCCTAACATCGGTGAACTGTGAATGGAAAAGCAAACTGTGGTATATTCATACAAGAGAATACTAC
This sequence comes from Cebus imitator, assembly GCF_001604975.1. Lineage (NCBI taxonomy): Eukaryota > Metazoa > Chordata > Mammalia > Primates > Cebidae > Cebus > Cebus imitator. The sequence goes on along the minus strand of NW_016107467.1, from coordinate 1,401,348 downwards.
TGGGCAATATCAACGAAGAAAATATGAATACCCCACAACATAGATGAATCTCAAAATTAGTATGCTAACTGCAGGAAGTCAAACAAAAGACAAAAGATGCTGTGTGGTTCCACTTACATGAAATTCTAAAAAAGGCGAAGCGATATTGAAAGAAAGACTAGTGGTTGCCCCTGGGGCTGGGGCACCAGAGGAGGGGCTCAACTGCAATGGGGCCCGGGGGAACTTCTAGGGTGAAGGAGCTGCTCTCTATACAGGTGATTATACCAATGTATACAATTACCAAAATCCATCAAACTGTATAGTTGCAATGAATGGATTTTGCTGTATATCAGTTGAAAAAATAAAAATATAGTTTTGGGGTTTTTTGTTTGTTTGTTTTTGAGACGGGAGCTCACTCTGTCACCCAGGTTGGAGTGCAGCGGTGCAGTCATTGCTCAGTGCAGCCTTGAACCCCCAGGCTCAAGCCATGCTGCCACCTCAGCCTTCCAAGTAGCCAGTACTACAGGCACGCACCACCACACCCAGCTAATTTTTAATTTTTTTGTAGAGATGGGGTCTCTGTGTTGCCCAGGCTGTTCTTGAATTCCTGGGCTCAAGCAGTCCTCCCACCTTAGCCTCTCAAAGTGCTGGGATTACAGGTGTGAGCTGCTGTGCCCCACAAAAACATAGTCTTTATGCTACTGTTTATTAATTGGCACTTACTAAAGGCCAAATACTGCTGGAACTATGTAGTATTATCCCTATTAATTCTCACATCAACTAAGGTCGATGCTGTCTGTTATTGGCGAAATTGTGTCTTTCCACAGAATTCAAAAGTTGCAGCCCTAACTCCTCATGCGATGGCATTTAGAGACGGGGCCTTTGGGAGATCCTTAGGATTAGATGAGGTCATGAGGGTGGGGCCTTCATGATGGGATTGGTGCCTGTAGAAGAAGATAAAGATCTCTCTCCATTTCTCTGTACATGCACCAAGGAAAGGCCATGTGAGGACAGTGAGAAGGCATCTTGCCTGCAGCCAGGAGGAAAGCTGTCACCAGAACCTGACCACGTTGGCACCATGGTCTTGGACCTTCAGCCTCTAGGACTGTGAGAAAATACAGTTAACGCTTGAACAACTCAGAGGTTGGGACACTGACCGCCCCTCCCACATGTAGTAAAAAATCCACATATAGCTTGAGACTCCCCAGACACTTATTTCCTAGTAGCCTACTGTTTACAGGAAGCCTTGCCAATAACATGAACAGTCGATTGACACATATTTTGTGTGTTACATGTATGATATTCTGTATTCTTAGAATAAAGTAGGCTAGAGAAAAGAAAATGTTATGAAGAAAATCATAAGGAAAATGTATTTACTATCATTAAGTGGAAGTGGATCATCATGAACGTCTTCATCCTCATCACCTTCATGATGAGTAGGCTGAGGAGGAGGAGGAAGAGGAGGGCTTGGTCTTGCTGTCTCGGGTAGTGAGAAAATCCATGTGTAAGTGGACTTGTGCAGTTCAAACACATGTTGTTCAAGGGTCAACTGTAGATTATTTTGTGTGTGTGTGTGTGTGTGTGTGTGTGTGTGTGTGTTTTGACAGGGTCTTTCTCTGTTGTCCAGGCTAGAATGCAGTGGCACAATCAGGGCTCACTGCAGCCTTGATCTGCTGGGCTTAAGCAATCCTCCTACCTCAACCTCCCAAGTACCTGGGACCACAGGCATGCACCACCACACCTGGCTAATTTTTAAAATGTTTTGTAGAGATGGGGTCTCACTTTGTTGCCCAGGCTGGTCTCAAATTCCTGAGCTCAAGCGATCCTCCCACCTTAGCCTCCCAAAGTAGTAGGATTATAGGCGAGAGCCACCGTGCCTGGCTGATTACTGTTGGTTAAGTCACCTGGATGATAGTATTTTGTTATGGCAGCCCACGCTGACTAAGGCACTATCATAATTCCCATTTTACAAAAGTGGGAATTGAAGCATGGAGCGATTGCTCTTTTGTCAAACATGTCTGGAATATATTCAGAGCTTGAATAATTGTTTCTTAATTTCCCTACACCCCAAAACCATTCCTCTCCCCCTTGTCAGCAAATGTCCCTAGGAGGTGGTGCTATCTCCAGCTCAGATTTAAAGCTCATCACTTGGTCCAAGCCAATCAGCTCCTCATGATCCTCTAACCCCAAGGATTGGTTCAGGGCTGGGCGGTGGCCCCATTCGTGCCACTAAAACATAATGCAACTTTTGTTGGGAATGCTGGAACTATGGCACTTTCCTGATAGACAGGAATCTGGAAAGATCTAGAAGATCTAGGGCAGGAGCTGCAGCAGCCATGTGGCCACTGTGAGGGGAAAACTCCTCTAAGATGGAGCCAACCCTCTGGAAGTAGAGCTATTCGAGATGGAGAGGGAGAAAACAGGTTTGAGCCCCTACGTCAGATTGATCTGAAGCTAGTATATTTCTGAACTCTTCACTTATATGTGCCATTAACCTCATTCCTTCCCCTCACCCCCTTTTTTTTGCTTAAGCCAAAAAGATGTACTCAAGGTTGTCATACAGCTGGTATTTGCTCAGGGACACTGTATTCAAGCCAAGGTTGATTCGATTGTGCCCACTCTTCCTGTATTTAGCTCTAGAAGAGAAGGAAGAAAGAGGGATGTTGTATAAAAGGATAGCAACTTTGGAAGATTCTGCAGCTTTGGGAAACTAAAGCAAGGACGCTGGAGTCATCCATGTGCGTCAGAAGCCTGGCCCTTCCTTATGAGTGGCATCTGTGGCTAAATTACTTGATCCATTGGAGTCTCAGTTTCTTCCTTTATATAACGGGCATAACAAAGCATCCATCCCTGTGGACCGTCATGAGATTTAAGCAAGACAATAAGTAAAAAATATTTAGCACAGCATCTGGGAAATGCTCAAAAACAGTTACTATTTTATTGCCCGAAAATATTTACACAGTGACCCGTGAACTCCCCGGACCACCCACCAGTAGATTAGGTATCTAATCGTTCTGTGAATACTTTGTCTTGTCTTGTTTTGTTTTTGAATGTTTTGAATTGTTGTAATGATTTTAATACCACCGGGCTCCTCCGTGGGCACTTAGACTTGAAGGGCATTAGGGATGAAAGAGTGGCATCAACCATGCCCCTATCTTTCCTTGAAAGCCGGTTCCTCCTAAAGACTGCTGTTGGATCTGCCCTGCTCTGAAAAAAATCTCATGAAACTTGTCCAACAATTCTAGAGAAACAGCACGAAGATGTTCAACATACTCCACAGAGTACTCCATCAGCCAGAAAGAGAGGAAAAAAAAACCATCCAACAGAGTTGATGCATAGGATGTTGGGAGGAGTAAATTAGCTAATTCATGTAAAGTGCTTGGGTTGGAGGTGGCAGGTTTTAGCTACTAAGTGTGACCCTGTGCTAAGAATTTCACATCCTTTCCTTTATTCCTCTTACCGTCTCACTGAAGCAGGCATTACTGTTTGCCCATTTTGCAGATAAGGAAACCAAGGCTTGGAGAGTTAAGGAGCTTGATCGAAGTCTTCACACAGCAAAGAAATAACCAAGCTAGGATTGAGCCTTTTGCATCCAAAACCTGGCTTTGCTGTCTCCTTTCTACTGGTCAGAATGCTCCCAGGAAGTCTAATGGCCACATATCCCCCAGATGCATGTACAAAAATGTGGTCATCTCAGCTACGCTGTTACCTGTGTTCTCAGATTGATCCCCAGGCTAAAAGCCAGTTTCACTTAATGAAAGGTACCAAAAAGGACGATGCAGCCTCCCCGTCATCCTTTCTGGATAGAATTAGCTTGGCTTGTGTGGCATTTCCTGGCCTGGATATTTAGCAGAGTGTCTTCCCATTCTTATGCACTGGATGGGAATTACAAATGAATGTGTGTGGTACAGTGAGTCTAATGGCAGAATCTGGGATGCCTTTGGAGCAGACCTCCTGTTGGAGCTCACTGGCATCATGAACCAATGCTGGGGAAGTGAATGTCAGGGCATGTTTCTAAGAGTGACCCTGATAGACAGGAACAAGCACCCCGCCCCCCACCGTTCCCAGGGAAGGAATTTTAACCCACAGCATGTAGAACCTCTTGAGCCATCCAAGAGTGATTTATTTCAGCCTGCAGACTTCAGAGAGGAGTGTGCCAAGGTCAGGCCATCCCCACTAGAGGCCCACAGCTGAACAAGGTCATGGCCAGGAGATATTCATTTGTGATTCAGTTATCATAGGGTGAGGCCCTCTCAGGCTTCGTAGGCTGAGAAACTCAGTCCTGACAGTCACAGTGTTCTTGGGAGGCCGACGCCAGCCAACAGAGAACAGAGGACAGATGAAGGTGGCATGAAGAGCTGTCACCCTGAGAAGCCCACTGCACGCCTGGCCCTTTGCGGGCCATGCCTCTGCCCCTCGACTTATCTGACAATGGCTTTCCAGATGAGGAAACTGAGGCACCAGAGGCAAAGGGAGCTCCCCTAGTTCATACAGCTAGTAGGTGGCAGAGGTGGGATTTTTAACCTAGGTTGATCTGCCTCCCAAGTTAATGCTGAGGGGTTCATTGACCACAAGAAATAGAAATGTCCAGTGGGCAGGACTTTTGTAGCTCCTCATAAGGAAGAAATACAGTTGCAGGTTACAAACTGCAGAAGTGTAGTTTAATCCCACCTGCAGAAATGTTCTGCTTGGCCTAAAGAAAGTTTAAAAATATGTTTGAATTCATTATCAACTTATAAAAATAGAGAGTGTTCACAAAGAATGCAGATTTCTGGCTTGTCTTGGGAAACCGGAAGATCTGGGAAAAGCCAGCTGGAGCCGAGTGTGATAGCCTCCTTTAGAAGGGACACAGCCAGGTGCGGGGGCTCACGCCTGTAATCCCAGCACTTGGAGAGGCTGAGGCAGGTGGATCACAAGGTCAGGAGTTCAAGACCAGCCTGACCAACATGGTGAAACCTCATCTCTACTAAAAGTACAAAAAAATTAGTTGGGTTTGGTGGTGTGTGCCTGAAATTCCAGCTACTCAGGAGGCTGAGGCAGGAGAATTGCTTGAACCTGGGAGGCAGAAGTTACAGTGAGCCAAGATTGCATCATTGCACTCCAGCCTGGGCAATAGACTGTGACTCCATCTCACTCAAAAAAAAAAAAAAAGAAAGAAAGAAAGAAAGAAAGAAAGGACGTAAATCCTCCAGAGTGACAAAGCCCCCATCAACCTGGGGCCCTGTTCAGTGGGAAGTAAGATAATCCCAAGGCTGTAGGAGGAGGCTGGATTCAGCCAAGGGAAGTCATTGGACATCAGTAGGTAAGGGTATCAGTCTGAGATCTTCATCAGTGTGTTTGCTAGCGCTTCTATAACAAAGTACCGTAGACTGGTGGCTTACACAACAGAAAAGCACTTCCTCCCAGTTCTGCGGGCAAGAAGTCTAAGAGTGAGCGGGATTGGTTTCTTGGCCCTTCTCTCTGGCTTGCAGATGGCTGCCTTCTTCCTGTGTCTTCACGTGATCTTTCCTCTGTGTCTGTGTCCAAATCGCCTCATAAAGATTTAGACTAGATTAGGGCCCACCGTAATGACCTCCTTTTACCTTTAAGTACTTCTTTTTTTTTTCTTCTTGTTTTGGAATGGAGTCTCGCTCTGTTGCCCAGGCTGGAGTGCAGTGGCGTGATCTCGGCCCACTGCAACCTCCGCCTCCCGGGTTCAAGCGATTCTTCTGCCTCAGCCTTCTGAGTATCTGGGACTACAGGCACACTCCACCATGCCCAACTAATTTTTGCATTTTTATTAGAGACGGGGTTTCACCATATTGGCCAGGCTGGTCTCGAGCTCCTGATCTTGAGATTCGCCCTCCTTGGCCTCCCAAAGTGCTGGGATTACAGGTGTGAGCCACTGCGCCCGGCCAACCTTAAGTACTTCTTTAAAGACCCTTTCTCCAAATACAGTCACATTCTGAGGTACTGGGAGTTAAGGACTTCAAGAGATAAATCTCAGGGGTACATAATTCATTCAACCCTTAACAATCAGTTACTGATTGCCTTCTCATAGGGTAGACCCAATTTTGTAGGATCAGAAGCAATTTTGAAGGAATTCTTCATGAAAAGTCTTTATTTAAAAAAAAGTAGAGTTCTGCATGTAAAATTAGGTAGAGGGAGCAGAGCTGTTGGTGCCCCACACATATTCCAGAGGTTCCAGCACTTCACTGTGTCCCAGATACTTCAGCTGCCAGGATCACCAGCCTCCTGTCCATAAAACTACTGGGGAATGACTCCTATTCCCTGTCCTGGACCTGCAGAGGCCCTCAGCCAATGACTCTTTGGGATCACTCTGAGGTGTGTGTTCTCTCCTGTGTCTTAACCATGTCTTTTATTTTCTGTATTTCTGATGCTTTGACATCTGAGATCTTGCTGACACTGGAGGGACTGCCCTTCCCAGGGCCAGCCAATTCCTAGAGAGAGGAAACAACTCAACCCATTGGACCAATCCAGAGTCCATACTCCCAGCCACCTTTACTGAGCTCTGCCCAGCTACTAATCTACCTGGCCCAGTCAATCTCCCCAGGGCCAGGGACCAGACAACCAGGGGCCGCCCCTATTCCCCAGAGCCTGCTGAATTATTCAACCTAGCCAACCCTGCCTTGGCCGATCTTTCTCATGGAGACCCAATAAAGGCTATGGCTCATGCTTTCCTCCTGCTCCTTCTGCCTCCTGACCCACCCCAGTGCCTCCCTATGGGGCCCCCGTGGCATGGTGCGTCCCCTCCCCTTGGGAGCTATAACAAGATAACTTTCAGTGACAGTCATCCCCGATCTGCTGGCTTTACCATAGCTAAATAATAATAAAACCTACATGTTGAAACACGCCACCCCCCGAAGGCCCTCATGGGACAAGCTGTTGTCCACAGTGGAAGCTGCCTGGCTAATGCAGCCTTTGCTGGCTGTCTGCCCCTCCTGCTCTCATTTCCTCACTTCTCTGCCAGTGTTTCCTGTACCCCTGAAATAAGCCAACCAAATTCCCATCCTTGCCCCAGGGGTTGCTTCCAGGGGAACAAAATTAAGTCAGCACAAAAGCGAATATTTATTTTAAATACAGAGAGGAAATAAAAATGGTGACAGTGGACATAATAGATGGCCCTTGAAGTAACTTATCCTGCCAAATTTTACAAAAACATGTGATCACACAGGAACATACTGTGAGGGCTCTTGGAAGGGGTCCAGGTCCTGATGCAGGACAAATCTGCCTCTACCTCCCTGCCTAGGATGTAGGCTCCATGGACACCAGGACGGTGCCCAGTGCAGGGGCTGATACATAGTAGTTGCTCCATAAACAATAGTTGAATAGGCTAGGTTCAGTGGCTCATGCCTGTAATCCCTGGACTTTGGGAGGCTGAGGTGGAAGGGTCACTCAAGTCCAGGAGTTTGAGACCAACCTAGGCAACATAGCAAGACCCAGTCTCTACAAAAAGTTCTTAAAAATTTAGCCAGGTGTGGTAGCACGTGCCTGTAGTCCCAAATACATGGAAGGCTGAGGTAGAAGGATTGCGTGTGCCCAGGAGTTCAAGCTGCAGTGAGCTGTGAGTGCACCACTGCACTGGGCAACAGAGTAAGACCCTGTCTCTAAGGCAACAATAATAATAGTTTAATAAATGAACAGTGTAATGAGGATATGCCAGTTAGGCAGAGCAGACCCTGGTGTACTCTTGTCTCTCCCAGATGGTGCTTGGGTAGACATCCTTTGAATTCCCTTTTTGATGATCAAGTCTCCATTAGATAGACACAATTTTTTTTTCCTTCTCTAAATGCACTAATAGCTTCATTCTCACAGGCATGGGAGCCAGGATATGTCTTTAGAACCACTTTGCAATTTGCTGATCTGATCCTTTGTAGACTGACTATGGTTTATCTCCCAGACGGCAATTCTGTCTCCATTATTTCCAAGTTCTTTGCTAGGTAGGTGGGACATCATGATCCCTACATAAGGAGCCAGGCATGGTATTGACTAATATGTGACATGTAGCTGTGCAGCCTGCACGGTTGGAAGCTTCTCTACTCCCTGGCAGAGTCTGATTCTGGGCAAGTTACTTAGACTGCCTGACCCTCAGTTTTCTCAGCTGTAAAATGGGGTAAAGACAGTACCACCTTTCAGATTAGGGGGAAATTCAATGAGATGAGGCATGCAAGCCCTTAGCACAATGTCCGATGATAGCTACTGCTTAGTACATGAAGACTGTTTATGGGAAATGTAATGCTATACCCAAAGTCTATTAATTCTATCAGGCTAAGTTTTTCAGCTGCAATCCACAGACCCAGGTCAGCATGGAGTTAATTCTAAAACCGACTTTTTATTAGTCTCTGGGAGCTTGTGAAGTACAGTTAGGGAATGCTCTAACATGAACAGGGCACCATAAATGATGCTCTTTGTTTCCTGTGGGGGTGGTTTCCTAGTGACTCCCAGGGAACCAGATCTTCCCTGCCTAGACAGTGGGGCTTCCTGAGGGAAACAGCCCCTCTGTGGTCAGTCAAGAAGGAATTGCTGGCCCAGGGACTACTGTTTGCCACCAATGGCTTTTGGTAACACAGAGGGGATAAACTTAATGGATGAACTGCAGAAACAGAGGGGCAGAGAGCATGAGTGAGCACTCTTGGCAAGCTTCATACAAAGAGGGTACAATCTATAGACAACAAGATTTAGTGCGTTGAGTGAGTATGAAGAAGGAAGGAGCAAAAGAAAGAAGTACAAGAGAATGGCACGTGAATTCAGGACAGCAGAAGCTGGAAACGGAGTAAATAACAGAATTGACAGGCATACTTACCACTAGTCTCCATGCCTATGTCTGTGGCAGACATCACCAATCAATCACAGGACTCTTCCAACTGGCCTCAAACATAGCCTCAGAATCCTTCTCAATCCAGTGATCCAGGTTATCACTACTAATTCATCATGTTGGTGTTTGAGTTGAAACCCTCTTCTTGTCTAGGTTATAAGCTCTTGCCAAACATTTAGAAAGAAAACTTGGAACAGAAAAGCAGATTGAGGCACAGAGGACAGAAGGGCAGTAAGGAAGGGGGCATTTGGACTGGCACATTCCTGGCTGAAGGGCAGAAGGAGTGGACCCTTTGCAGTCTCAGAGACTGGAGCTCTGTCTTCAGAGCTTAGGGAATGCTCTAACATGAACAGAGCACCATCTCCCTATTTTACTATCAGAGAAATGGGACTGTCTGACAGTTCTACTTATCAGACAGTCCCATTTCTCTGACAGTAAAATAGGAAGATGAAAGGGCTAGATTGAAGCCATAGCCTCAGAGTTGAGTATAGGAGATCCTTGGAGATGGAACATAGGAAAAAGGCTTATTCTAGTCATCTTTAGCTGGAAATAGTAGGTGCTCAATAAAAAAATCATTGAAAGAAATAAGCAAGGAATGTGCAGGGGTGATAAATGCAGGAGAAAAGAACATTGATTCACCGCTAGTGGGAGTGATACACCCTTTCTGAAGGATGCCATGGACCTATATATAACCTTAAAAATGTGGAGAACTTTTGACTGGAAATTTTATTTCTAGGAATTTATCCTAGGGAGAATCACTTGACCCCGAGAGGTGGAGGTTGCAGCAAGCCAAGATTGCACTACTACACACCAGCAGCCTGGGCAACAGAGCGACACGCCATCTCAAAAAAAAAAAAAAGAAAGAACAAACAGGGACTAAAAAAAAAAAAAAAAAAAAAAAATCTCCACCTAAAATGTGTTTTTTATGCTTGTAATGAGCAAAGGGTTAGACTTTTGCTGAGGACTGGTGGTAAAATCAAAACGCGCATGCTCCCTACAGGGGAAATTCCCAACTGGAGAGAGTTTTGCTTAAATGAGCTTGACTACAGTGGGAAGGTTGGGGCTTATCGTGTTGACAGGAGGCTTCCTCCACTGTGCTGTGTCCTGAGAACGTGGTTACTTCCTTAACTACCTAGCCTGCCTCAGGTGGAAGACCACACAGCTGTTAAAAATGATGCTGCCTAGAAACGTTTCATGACATGGGACTATATTTATATGATTAGTGAATAGAAAAAAGTTATTAAAAAGAAAAGCAAGTACTTAATTTAAAAAATTAAATATATTTATGCACACTAAAAACAATTGGAAGTATATAGGCCAAAATGTTAAAAATATTTATCTGTAGGTAGTTGGATAATAGGTAGTGTTTATTTTTTCCTCCTACTTTTCTATATTAAAATTTTTTTTTCACAATAAGCAAATTAGTTTTGTAATAATTAAAAAGTTAAGAATATTTGACAAGCTGGGCATCATGGCATGCACCTGTAGTCCCAGCTACTGGAAAGGCTGAAGCGGGAGGATCATTCAGCCCTGGGAGTTCAAGTCTGCAGTGAGCTGTGGTTGCACCACTGCGCTCCAGCCTGGGCAGCAGAGCAAGACCCTGTCTCTAAGTAAGTAGATACATGTTTTATTTTTATTTTAAAATTTACAGCAACACCAGCCTGAGAATGACTTTTTTAATTAAAAAAAAAGACTCGCAGGCATTTATACTTGGTCATTTTTACACAGAGACATGCCCTTATACACATGTTGTATGTGACTTTAGATATCTGAACTCTTTTGGCCACTTTAATCATGACACGCAATTAGCTAATGTTTAACAAGCATAAACACTTAGTGTGTAAATGGCAGGTACTGTGTGAAGCTCACTTCATGGTGGCCTCAATTAACTTTCACAGTAGTACTGGGAGGGAGGTTCTGCTGCCCTCTCCATTTTAGGTATGAGGAAACTGAGGCACCGGGCATGAGTTGCCCACCCCTGGCTGCTGAGGGCTGAGGGCCTTCTAAGGCAGACAGGCTGTCTCTAGAACTCACGTTGTCAACTTTCCTATGCTGCCTCCAGAATCTTAGCAAGACATTTTCAAAATTGAACCAAAGAGGATTAAGTAATCACATTTGCAGTAATTTTGAGAGCCCAAAATTAAACTAAATTCACATTTTTGTGTACGTCTGTGAGTTCTTGTCAGGAAAGAAAATGAAATAATTAAAGTGTCATAAAAAGATTCCTTTTTATAATGAATCCTTCCTTGCCTGCTTTCTGTTACCCAAGCTGACACATTACAGCAATAAACAGTGCCTGAAAAGGCCGTGCCTCATAGTGTGTCAGCCTGGGAAGGATGAGAGATTGTTTCAGAAAGCCCCTTGCTTTAGTCAGCTGTTTTCTGGGTCCCACATACACGTCTTCGAAGTTGCCGGCTGCATTGGAGAGCCATTGGGATTCATATATATCTATTGTTTCTGAATGGCATCTGTAGTTTCAATGTCCCAGCAGAGTGTTTTTGAGGAAATTGGGCCTTCAGGGTGGACAGATGGAGGGGAACCTTCTCCGGCCATCCGAGCTGACCCCTGTAATCACTCATCTCCCTTTGAACAAACCAGAGCTGTCTATGAGAAGAAAACTGTTTAGCACTCTGTATGGGGCAGCCCTTTGTGGCAACTGGCATTTCTTTTGTTGGTTTGTTTGTTTTGTGTTTTTAGAGACAGTCCCACCCCCAGGCTGGAGTGCAGTGGTGCAATCTTGGCTTACTGAAACCTCTGCCTCCTGGGTTCAAGCAATTTTTGTGCCTCAGCCTCCTAAGTTGCTGGGACTACAGGCGTGTGCCACCACGCCTGGCTAATTTTTGTATTTTTAGTAGAGATGGGGTTTCGCCATGTTGCCCAGGCTGGTCTTGAACTTGTGAGCTCGAGCGATCTGCCTACCTAGGCCTCCCAAAGTGCTGCGATGACAGGCATGAGCCACCGCGCCTGGCCTGGGGTTTCTTTAAGCAGGGGTGAAGGCCCCAGGGACACCCTTCATACACTACGGCTGTGTTTGCGAACTGGAAAAAGTATAGCCACAGACTTACCAGGTGGAGGGTATTGGGCCCAGATGGAAGGAAGCAGGAAGGAGGAAAGAACAGGGGTTTGGAGTCCTGACTTTGACTCTCACTTAGCCATGCAGTCTTGGACAAGACACTTCAGTTCTCACAGCTGCAGTTTCTTCATCTATAAAGGGGCAGAGACTGGGCATGGTGACTCACACTTGTAATCCCAGCACTTTGGGAGGCTGAGGCGGGTGGATCATGAGGTCATAAGTTCAAGACTAGTCTGGCCAACATGGTGAAACCCTGTCTCTACTAAAAATACAAAAATTAGCTGGGCATGGTGGTGGGCACCTGTAATCCCAGCTATTTGGGAGGCTGAGGCAGGGAATTGCTTGAACCCAGGAGGGGGAGGTTGCAGTGAGCCGAGATCATGCCATTGCAGTCCAGCCTGGGGGACAGAGTGAGACTCTGTCTCAAAAAATTTGTGGGGTTTGGGGCAAAAGTGTGTGCCTCCTAGGTTTCCTCCTCTCTCCCTTCCTTCCTTTCCCATCCTTCCTTCTGTGTGTCCCTCTCTTCCTTGCTTTTCGGAATGGGTAAAACAGGATATATAAATGTGTAAGATGCCTGGCCCAGAAGGGGTGCTCAGCAGAGGCCAGTGAAGCAGTATATGTTTGTGGTTACCACCAATGGCTCTGGAATCCAACAAAAACAAAATGTGGTAAAAACGATAGCAAACACTTTGATTCTCCTCCCATTGAGAGGCCGGTGTCCCCTCTCCTTGAATCTGGCCAGGCTCTGACAGCCTCGAGGTATTGCTTTGCTAGTCTTTGGACCCAGGCCTGAGGCAGTCCCCACTTGCGGTCCCCTGGGCCCCTCTCTGCAGCCCTGAGCTGCCCTGGGAAAAGGGAACTACCCTGGGACTGCTGTGGGAGATCACCCCTGGGCACTGCAGGCAGCAGTCCCAGCTGGGCTGCCCACCCTGCCAGCCCCTGCCATGGCACCAGCCCCGTGAGAGGAGCTCTCATGGATCCTTCAGCTGAGCCCCTCGGTCCACTGAAGGCCTCAAAATGACCTGGGTGACTCTGCATAGAGCTGATCCTTGCCCAAGTGGTTGTTGTTTTAAGCTATGAAGTTTTGGGGTAATTTGTGGCACAGAAACTTGGAACACCAGGGTTTGAGTTATTCTTTTACCAATAGCTAACCAGTTTTTTGATCTTTAGAGATTACCACTCAAAGTTCCACTCTCTTTTAAATGGGGATAAGAACACTCCCTGCCTTCTAGGATTTTAGTGAAGTTTAAATGAGATAACTTTGCCAGGCACGGTGGCTCATGCCTGCACCCCAGCGCTTTGGGGAGCCCAAGGAGGGAGGATAACTTGAGCCTAGGAGTTTAAGACCAGCCTGAGCAACATAGTGAGACCTTCATCTCTACAAAAAGTTTAAAAATTAGCCAGATGTGGTGGTGCATGCCTGTAGTCCCAGCTACTCAGGAGGCTGAGGCAGGAGGATCACTTGAACCTGGGAGGTTGAGGCTGCAGAGAGCTATGATTACAGCACTGACTCTGGTCTAGGTCACAGAGTAAGACCCTGTCTTTAAAAAAAAATAAAGAAAAAGAAAAAAAAAGAAATTCCAGCAAACTGCTTGAGGCAGGGCCTTGTACACATGAGCACTCAAAAATGCTAGCTCTGACTGCTATTATTCCTCTCCTAGGCTTTGCCAGCAGGATAAGGAAGAGCGAGCAAAGGGAAGGAAGCACTCAGACCACAGACACCGGGGGGCAGTGGGCCCTGGGCAACGCTCTCTTTTTCCCAGTGAATAGAATTATCTTAATCATACTTAATCCTGTTCTCAGGAGGGTGTTTAAAATTGGAGGGTAATCTATTTGATTTCCTCTGAAAAAGTTGCCCTAGTGAACCCGTGGAGCTGGTGAGGGAATTAGGAGGCCTCTTTTCTGTCTGTACATCGTGCCCCGCCTCTCTCTCCTGGAGGATGTTAGTGCTCATGGATCCGGCTGTTTGCACAGCCTCCTTCTTATTTTTCCTTTCTCCTTTTGCCCTACAGGCTTTTCTTTGCCCACTCATGGGGCAACCATACCTGCGCCGAGGGAAACACCTGCTGCTGATCTCCTGGCCGCTGGTGGTGCCTGTGAGAGATTCGCTTGGTCAGCGGGCCGGGACAGCGCCACTCCCAGCTGTGCCTGTGTTCTACAGCCCATGGCCCCTTTGGCTTCCTTTTATAGTGATTGCAAGTCTGAGAGACCAGAGGTGTTACGTTAGGCCATTGAGCTGTGTGGTTTTCGAGGGGAGGCTGGGGCCTGTGATATGGAGAGTCTGGGACTGAGGTGGAGGCAACAGCAGAATAATGTAAAGAACAACTGTGAGCTTTGCAGTCATTCATTCATTAATTCAGCAAATACCCCTTGAGCACCTGCCAAGTGCTGGGCACCAGGCCAGGCACCAAGCTAGAAAATTTGGGTCTGATGCCCGATTCCTCGACTTAAAAGCTATATTCAACATTCACCCAGCAGAATGGCTAAAACGAAAAAGCAGACAATCCCAAGTTCTTTTTCTTGTTTGTTTTTTTGAGATAGTCTCGCTCTGTTGTCCAGTGCAGTGGTGTGATCTTGGCTCAGTGCAACCTGCTTCACGGGTTTAAGTGATTTTCCTGTAGCTGGGATTACAGGCACCCGCCACCACGCCTGGCTGATTTTCGTGTTGTTAGTAGAGATGTGGTTTCACCGTGTTGGCCAGGCTGGTCTTGAACTCCCGACCTTGTGATCCTCCTGCCTTGGCCTCCCAAACTGCTGGGATTCAAGCCTGAGCCACCGCACCTGGCCTCAATCCCAAATTCTAATGAGGCAAATAAGCAATTGGAATTCTCAGATGCTGCTGAGGGAAGTGTAAATTGGACTACCACCTTTGGAAGGCAGAATCCTCTAAAGCTGAACAGGTTTCCCTCCTAAATGCATGAGAGGAAACGCCTGAGAAGGTTCGCAGCTGTGTCTTTTGTAGGAGCCACCAACTGGGAACAACCCACATGCCCGCCAGCTCCAGAACGGGCATCCACATGGGGGGATTCAGACTGCAACGAGAATGAATGAAACGAGTGCTACGCGAGCAACACGGGTGACTGTCACAAACACCATGTTGCAGGAAGGACATTATGGAAAGGAGAGTAAACACGGTATGAGTCCATGGATGTGGATTTTAAAACAGGCAAAGTGCGTGGACAGTGTAAGTCAGGGCGGTAGTTAAGGGGTGTGAGGGAGCAGGAGAGGGGCTCCTGGGAGGCTGGAAGGGGTGTCCCGTTTCTTGGTTGAGATACCGGTTACACGACGTGTTCACTTGGTGAATTCCATCCCGCTGTTTCCTGACCACGTGTAGATTTTTCTGAGGTGCACTTTAATAAGAGGTTGGAAAAATGTTATCCGTCTGTGGCCATACCACCTGGAACGCGCTCAATCCCATCTAACCTGGAAAGCTAAGCAGGGTTGGGCCTGGTTAGTACTCGCGTGGGAGAAAACTGTCAATTTCCTACGAAATATGGATAGTGTTGCTTTGGCCATAGCGCTAACGTTATGTTGAGGTTTAATTAATGTGAACATTGTCATGAACTACCTAAAACAGGTTAGGTGCATCATAAATAATGACTATTGGCTGAGCATGGTGGCTCATGCCTGTAATTCCAGCATTTTCGGAGGCTGAGGCAGGCAAATCACTTGAAGCCAGGAGTTCAAGACCAGCCTGGGCACCATGGTGAGACTGTCTTTACAAAAATAAAAATAAATGAATATTATGATTTTTATTACTAATAACATTTTTTCATAGACTTACATGTCTCTGTATGCCTAATGTGTTTTAAAAAACTGGGGAAAATGCCATTATTCTTCAAGCGAGAAAGGAAAAAAAAGCCCTAAAAAAGGCTACTCTGTGGGTTGAAATTATTTTGCTGAAAATAGCCCCCTCGTTTGAAAATGCCCGTTTTTTATGCTCCCCAAATAGCTTTTCCTAAATGTGCTCCGTGGCCAAAATTTTGGGGAGAGAGAATGTCACACCACTTGGAAGAAATGTCCTGTCCTTTCTCCACACATTTAGAGAATGTGACTGAGGATGGATTTTCCAATTCCTTGGGAGCTGAAAACATGCTGCGATAGAGTTTATACCTCTCAGCCTAGATTTCCCCCCACTTTTCACAGAGCCATGTGTCATGAAAAGGTTTAGTGGTTCACCCATGCCCTTCCACGGCCCGAACGCAATTTCCAGCCCCTGTAGAAATGCCCCATGCTTCACGGCTGGAAGCAAAGCTTTTGCACTCTGGATATTACATTACATCAACTTAGAAAGTGTAATCCTGGAATTAGCCATTGGCGGCTGAAAAACAGACACAGCTGGTCACAGCTCAGGGAGGAGAAAGGCCTCAGAAGGAAGTCTGGGTTTCAGATCAAGGGGAGGCCGGCTTGAAAGATCAGCAGTGAGGGACTGCAGTTCTCCCTGAAAAGAGCTGGCTGGTGCTGGCTGGTCCCAGGCATTTCCCTCACCCTCTGCAAGACAGGCCTGTCTACCCATGGGCACAGGGTCTGCAGGTCCAGGATAGAGACGCCTAAGTGTTCTGCTGATGCACTTGGGCAGGTTTGACTTCAGTGTCCAGCCAAGTCTGATGTGATATATCACAGAGATGGTGGCTGCCACTCTGCCACATGATCGGTTCACTCTTAAAAGAATGCGATTCAAACCAGCCTCACCTAAATGACCTCAAGCAATTACTGTACTGCCACGCCCCCCACCCCACCCCTGTCCTCACCCCCCCATCCCCCATCCCCCAGCCTCCTGTGCTTTCTGTCATCAAAGACAGGGAACAATTAGCACAAATTCCCCCTCTCTGGGCTTGTTGGAGGGTGAGAAACCAGAATTTTGTGGAGGTCACAGCATCCCTGGAGGAGAATTTGATAGCATGAATTAAAAGTCTTTAAGAAGTATAACCCTTCTGACCTTAGGAATGGATTCTAAGGAATTTTGACTAATGTGCAAATGTATTTATTTATATTTCAGTTCATTAAATATTTGGTAAGTGCCTGGTAAGTAACTGAGACTGAACAGGTGCTGGGCACCGTGTAAGATGTCACACGCATGATCTCACAGGCTGCTCAGGGTGACCCCATGAGATGCCATGTCACCGTCTCCATTTTATAGATGGAGAAACTGAAGCCTTCTGAGGTTAATTTGATGCTCACGGCCCAAAGCTAATTGCAGGCAGAGCTGGTTTGAACCTGGGTGCGTCCGAATCCACAGCAGAAATTCCTGATCATTTCTAACCTGTTCCGTTGCATAGGCTCTTTGCAAGGGGTGGGCTTAGGCAGGCACAGTCCGGATCCCTCAGAGCTTTCTGCATTCCGAGGGAGACCAACACTGAACAAAATCTACACGTGTTGTTGCTGAAGGAAACGTGCAGGGCGCCACAGGAATGCTCGACTCAGATGTTCCTGAAATTATTGATTACCAGCCTGCTAGAAAGGAAAGAACCTAAATATCTGACAATTAGGGTTGGGCTACATAAATTACATTATGTCCACACTTTGGAAGAGTGAGCAGCATTCAGATAAATGCCACAGGGCTGTGTGTGTTGACATGGAAAGATGTTCCTGTCACATTAAAGGGAAAAGGGTGATTTCAATAAAAAAATTGTGTGTGTGTGTGTGTGTGTGTGTGTGTGTGTGTGTGTGTGTGTAGGCATAGAAACGACACATTGCAAGTTTTTTCTCTGGGTTTGGGGATTATTTATAGTTTTTTCTTTCCATCTCTCTGACCTTTCTGATTTAGGGGGCTAATTAGCATGTATTCCATGTCTAATTGGAATAACCAGCTATTTCCTTTTGAGGGGAAAATAGCTGCTGCCTTTTGAGGTGCACAGATGGCTAGTACAGAAGTGCCTGACCCCGTGTTTCTTATGAAAGGTAAAGGAGTCATTACAGGTGATGAAGGCTGGTTCATGTTGTAGAACCGAGGCCCTCAAGTACAGCCCATCGTCTGCATTAGAATCACTCAGGGCTGCTGGTTAAAATGCAGCTTCATGGGCTCCACCCTGATATCACTAACAACTCACATTTACTGAGCACTTTTTATGGGCTGGCCGTTGTTCTAAGTGCTTTACACTTACTCGTGTAACCCTCATGAGCTCTAAGATATGTACATAATTATACCCATTTCACTGATGAGAAAGCTGAGGCACAGAGTGTTTAACCAGCATGCCCCAGTGAGGGAGCTGGTGGGTGGTGGAGGGGACGCTAGTCCTGGTTCTCAGCTGCAAGTCTGAACTCAAATCACTACCCTGGGAGGGCGGGGTCTCAGGAAACCGGAGTTCTAACCAGCCCTCCGAAGTGACGCAGCACCGCTTTAAAGAATCTTTTCCTCTCAGAACCACTTTCAATGCTTCAGTAAGAAGTACTAGCTGGGTGTGGTGGCTGACGCCTATAATCCCAGCACTTTGGGAGGCTAAGGCGGGCAGATCACTTGAGGCCAGGAGTTCAAGACCAGTCTAGCCAACATGGCGAAACCCCCATCTCTACAAAAAATACAAAAATTAGCCGGAAGTGGTGGTGCATACCTGTAGTCCAAGCTACTTGGGAGGCTGAGGCAAGGGAATCACTTAGGAAGGAGGGGTTGCAGTGAGCAGAGATTGTGCCACTGTACTCCAGCCTGGGTGACAGAGTGAGATTCCATCTCAAAAAAAAAACCAAAAAAACAAAAAACAAAAAAACACAGTGGATCCATTTACTCAACATGTCTGTGAAAAAACTGTAAAACTGTCTTCTTGAAGTCATTAGAAAAAAAATATATCTGAGATTCTCGGCTGTGGGTAAGTGATCATGTATGAAAAGTGGATGGGGGCCAGGTGCAGTGGTGCACACTTGTAATCCCAGCACTTTGGGAGGCTGAGGTGAAAGAATTGCTTGAGCTCAGGAGTTTGAGACCAGCCTAGGCAACATAGTGAGACCTTGTCTCTATAAGAGGAAAAAAATCATAGCTGAGCATGGTGGCATGCACATGTAGTCCCAGCTACTCAGGAGGCTAAGGTGAGCCTGCTTGAGCCCAGGAGGTCAAGGTTTCAGTGAGCTGTGATTGCACCACTGCACTCCAGCCTGGGTGACAGAGTGAGACACTGTCTCAAAAAAAAAAAAAAAAAAGGAATGGGTTGTGGCAACCTACTAGCCTAATTATTCTTCCTCTCCTTCCCGTCTTCTTTGGAGAACTTCTTTCAGACAAAGTTTTATTCAGAATCCAAATTCTAAAATGTTAAAAATTGGTTCTGTGCTATCCAAAGTTGGGAGATGCGGGTAGACGTGTGGGCAGGGTTCCAAAGGCCCCTGAAGGTCTCCTTTCTGTCTTCAAAAGCTGAAGGACTTTGGAAGCAGTTTGAAAGCTGGGGACAGTGAGGAGAGGAGGCCACGACTGCCCAAGGCCACCTAGCTAGCTGGTTTCAGTCTCAGGACCAGAGCCTGCTGTTAATCTCCAGCTAAAGACTAACAGAGATTGCTTTGCAAGGTTAACCTGCTGTTAAGTTACCCACTGGCCCAAAGGGTAGCTTGGCAGAATTACTGTGTTCAAATATTGCTCTGCAGGTGCCCTACCCTGGGTGGCACAATTCCATGGGCCCTGTTCACATCGTGTGCCACGGAGTTGGCTTTAGGGGGTTGCTACTCATATAAATTACAGGTAGATGGTGGCTCCTAAAGTGGCAAAGCTCCTAGAACCCACTGAAGTTCCCTGATTTGGAATCAAGGTGAAGTCAGGCCCTGAAGGAGCAGATGAGTCAGCCTCCAGCCTGAAAGTGACAGCCTAGGAGCACGTCTTCCAGCCCGAGCTGACAAACCACAACAGTGACCCTTCCAATGAGCACATGTGTCCTGGGACTAGCTCTGGAAACTGTCACGGTGGACCCCAAAGAAAGAGAACTGGGAGATTTGGTCTCTGTGCTTGGGGCTGGAGAATGGGGCCGGAGGACCCCAGTGGATTGGAAGCGTGAGGCTGCGGATCACGACTGGATGATGGAGTGTGCTTCCTGCCTGTTCACAACATCCCCTCTGATGCACCCAAGCCCTCTGAGGCAGGTATGACTCCGAGCATATTATTCCCATTTTGCAGATTAGGAGATTGAAACTCAGAGATTTAGTCGAGATTACAGTGGCACTGGGACATTTGGACCTAGAGCTTTTCTCCCTTCTGAGTCAATGCCTGATGCCAATGAAGAAAGATCCCTGGGTGAGGTTTGGAGAGCGTGGCCAGAGAGACTTTTCTATCCAGGGAGTGTGAGGTCCACATTTACTGCAGGGCTTCTCCACTTACAGTGTCTCCCAGCCTCACTGATGACCTGCACCTGGCTGGGAATTCTTTCAGTCTCTTCCCTACCTCAAGACCTGATTTGACTGCTCCAATTTACACACGGGGGGAAGGAATTAAGAAGGAAAGAAAACACTCCTAAACAGGAAAAAAATCACAGTCTTTCTCTGAAACTAAAGGCTTTTACAGGCGTGCAGGAGGAGAAAAATATCTGATCATTCTTGGTAGCTTTTGAACAAATTAGAGTGTTGGAAGAACGGATGAAAGAGTGCGGAACAGTTGCACAGTCCTGATGAAACAGTGCAGGCTTCCCCAGCGAGCGCCTGTCCTCCGCTCCGTCTGTGAAGTCAGGAGTAATGCTGGAGTCTAATGCTAGGAAACGGCCATTGCCCTTTGAAGCTCAGCTTGAACCATATTTCCCCATGGATTCTTCTCTGATGCCGACACTAGGCGGGCCCCATTATTCATGAGGTCTTCGTATCACCTGCACTTGACCTTTGTAACCCAGATTGTTGTTGTAATTCTTTGTCCAGTACCTGTCTCCCTGTTTTGACTGTGAATGCCATAAGGGCACAGGCTGGGTCTGCCTTGTTTGCCACTAGTACTCCTTAGGAATCTTTTAGGTACAACGAACAGAAGATCCAGGCCAAGGTGAACTGGCAAAAGGGAACTTTTTTTCTGCTCAAGCGTAGAGTTGGCTTCAGGCTAGGTTGGATTTAGGGGTTCTGAATAAGTCAGCCAGATTGGATCTCTTTCCCTGTCTTGGATTCACTTCATTTTTTTCCTTGTGTTGGCTTTATTCTCAGGGTTCTTGCCCCAGATGCTTTCAGGAAAGAGTAGGCTCTTCCTGGTGACAACAGCAAAATTCCCAGGACTGCACTCTGATTGGCTTGGTTTAAGTAATATGTCCATCCGGAACCAATCACTGTAGCCCAGACAGCATGGTGCTCTGATTGGCCAGTTTAGCCACAGGGGTCATTGTTCACCCAAAAGCCATCCTCTCTTCTTCCTTGATTACGAGAACCCATCAGGTATTTTTGTGTTTTGTTTTGTTTTTTGCCCACAGAAGGTGATCTCTTCCCAATCCAGGAAATTATTCAAGGTAATCCTGTTCCCTTTTGGTGGCAATTGGTTTAAAAGGGTACATTGCAGGCTGTGCACAGTGGTTCACGCCTGTAATCCCAGCACTTTGGGAGTGTAAGGCAGGCTGATCACTTGAGGTCAGGAGTTCAAGACCAGCCTGGCTAACATGGTGAAATCCCATCTCTGCTAAAAATATGAAAATTAGTTGGGCATGGTGGTGCATGCCTGTAATCCCAGCTACTCAGGAGGCTGAAGCAGGAGAATCACTTGCACCCAGGGGGTGGAGGTTGCAGTGAGCTGAGATTGCGCCACCGTACTCCAACCTAGGCAACAGAGACTCCAGCTCAAAAAAAAAAAAAAAAGGTGCATTGCCCCATTTCTGACAAATAGGACACAGTGCAAAGTGTACTGGAGAAATGTTCCTCTCTGGCAAGTCAGATCTGTAGGGGGGGCTAGCTCCCTGCCCATCCCTTCTTGCCTTTGGACATTGTTGTAAGAGGATGGAATGTTTGGGTGGCTGCAGCCATCTTGCAACCATGAGGTGAGATAATGCTAATATATAGAGGTTGGCAGAGTGGGAAAATGTCTGTCCCTGGTTATTGGGTTGTTTTACTTCTACTAGCCTGTCCCTGTGGCTTAAAAAAAGGAGAAAACTGTACACAGGCTCTTGGAACCCCTTTGCCTGCATGTGCAGAGTCAGACATGCCTGGGATTTACATTCCTACTGGGGCAGCCTTGACCCATAACTGTCTGAGGCAGAAGTCCGAAAGCCTAGCTCCTTTGCTCTGAATTGGGACAAACTCTGAGGCATACTTTACACTCCAGAGCTTGCTGAAGGATCAGGCTGAGGCCTGGACATTGTTTGAAATCAACCTTCGAATGGAGTCTTCCATTCTCTGTCCTACTCCCTCCACCCCACCTCCACCCCCACCCGCTGCCAGACACCCCTGGGAGCACCTCCTTAATCAATCGCTTGCACACAAATGGTTAGCTTCTTCTGGGGGACATGTCGTATCACCAGGGCTTACACATCACAGCTGCTCTGTAAATATTTGTTGCCTGAGTGAATGAATACATGAATGGATGAACAAGCTGGGGAAATCACAGGCAGGTGGAATCTGAACAGGTTATTATACTAATTACAGGCTGTCGACTTTTTTCCCTTTGCCTCTGTGAAACAGGTTGGCCCTTTGGGGAATTTCCCCAAAGCTTTTGAAGCAGACAAGGTGTCTTCTTGCTAGGCTCATATGCTTCCTAATTGGGCAGGCCATTAGAAAATGAGGTCATCTCCCCAGGGAAGGAGGAGGGGCCTTATCACTCAGGACAAGGGCCCTAGGGTGGGGACAAAACTGCCCGAACATCTGCAATGTCCATTGTTACTTGAGCAGCTGGAGGGAATGACCATTCTGGAATAAATCAGCTAAACCTTTGACTCGAACTCCAGTTTAATTCACTCTTCCCCTCCATTAGCTAGTGTAAGGGATTGGGGGGAGGGGGGCAGAAGGGGCGGGATAACATATTTTATTTTTATGGCATTTTTATTCCAAATGACCTGTTGGGTCAAACCCACTCTCCTTTCATGAATTATTCATCAGAGGAGCCCTTTTGCTTTCCTAATGGCTTTAGTTGAGTTCACCTCCTAGAAAGATAAAACAAAAAATTAAGAATTTCAATTACAAAGTTCACCTCTTGCCATATCAATTGACATGGTTTTAATTGGGTCATTCCATAAAGTGTCTCTGTCGGTACAATTTTCAAGCTTCCTAGGGTCTTAGACGTTATCCGACTCCATCCTCTTATTTCATATGTGGGAGGACAAAGAACCCGGAGACGGGAAATGACATACCCAAGTTCACAGAGCTTCTGAGTGTCAACAGCTATTAAAGTGTCCGCTCACTTTCTATCCAGCATGGTGTTCTTTCGTGCGAGGAAACCCAGAGAGGTAATACAGTTGCATGCCTGTAGAACAAATTGCTCCAAAACCTGGTGGCATAAAACACTCACTCATGGGTTCTGTGGATTGGGAATTTGAGAAGGCAAATGGGGATGACTT
Organism: Cebus imitator; assembly: GCF_001604975.1. Classification (NCBI taxonomy): domain Eukaryota; kingdom Metazoa; phylum Chordata; class Mammalia; order Primates; family Cebidae; genus Cebus; species Cebus imitator. The sequence continues at coordinate 1,378,061 of NW_016107467.1, read as the reverse complement.
CTCCATGCTTCTCAGCTTCTGGGGACTGAGCTGAAAGGGCCAAAGGCTTGGGGCTGGGTTCATCTGAGGACCTATTAATTCGAATGAGCAGATGCTGTCTGTTGACAGGACTTTTGCTGGAGTCATTGACTGGAACCTCTTTATGTAGCCTCTCCATGTGGTCTGGGCTTCCTTACAACATGGTGACTGGATTTTAAAGGGGAGAGTCCTCTGAGAGAGAGAGAAAGAGAGAGAGAGAGAGAGAGAATGAGAAATAAAGATTGGTGGAAACTTTTATTGACTTGAAAATCACCCCGTGTCACTTCCACAACATTCTATTAGTCATCGCAATCCCATCAGTTTCAAGAACAGGGAACGCAGACCCTGTATCTCAATGGAATAGTGTCGGTCACATTGAAAGAGAGCATATTGCAGGGCTGTATATTGGTGCAGCCATCTTTTGGAAAATGCAATCTGCTACAAGAGAGTTAGGGCTAGAACCCATTAAGTTTGGCTGAATTGTTCATTGAGTATCTGTCTTTCCTACTAGATTATAATCTCCTAAAAGGCAAGGCATCTGTCTGTCTTGTTTGCTGGTATACTTGGGTCCAGCACAGGGGCCGCTGACTCAGAGTAAGAAGTTAATACATTTTATTGGGAAAGTTAGTATCAAAAAGAAAGTCTTCATTGGCTAAAAATATACTCATAGATTTCCCTTCTCCTCTTGTGAACTTTCCTATTCATCAAAAACTTGATGGCCAGGTACGGTGGCTCACACATGTAATCCCAGCACTTTTGGAGGCCGAGGAAGGCAGATCACTTGAGGTCAGGAGTTTGAGACCAGCCTGGCCAACATGGTGAAAGCCTATCTCTACTAAGAATACAAAAATTAGCCAGGTGTGGTGGTGGGCACCTGTAATCCCAGCTACTAAGGAGGCTGAGGCAGGGGAATTGCTTGAACCCGGGAGGTGGAGGTTACAGTGAGCTAAGATCATGCCACTGCACTTCAGCCTGGGTGACAAAGCAAGACTACATCTCAAAAAAAAAAAAAAAAAAAAAGAACTTGAACACTGCCACCATCTTCCCTAGAGAGTTGATTGATTGGAAGAGATACTTAGCTTAGTCTTGGGGTGTCAGAGAAGTTGTCCTGGAGGGTGTTATACATAGAGGACCCCTGGTGGCTGAGGAGGGAAACCAAATGAAAAGGCAGGAGAAAGGGCACCTCTGGCAGAGGGAATCGCCTACGCAGAGGTCGGAGGAGTCCAGCCGTTCAGCATGTGGGCACAGAGTTTGCGAGATGAGTAGCAAAGTCAGTAGGCTGGAGGGACAGGCAGGACCTGGGTTAGAAGGAGGACTTAAATGTCACCTGGAGGACTTTGACTTATGCCCCAGAGTGGTGGGACGCCACTGAGGAAGCGATGTGATCACATTTGTGTTGGAAGGACCTGACTGCAGGGCGGGTGGTAGGATGTGAGGGGTCTTGGCAGGAAGTGGGAGGCTGGTTGGGACAGTGCTGGCTGAAATCCTGATGCCAGAGCCGCATTGGAGGGCAGCGGGGCTGGCAGGAAGTGGAGGGATATTTCCAAGGAGGATTCAGTGACTAAATGGATGTAGGGCTGAGGCGGGGATGGTTCTGTCCTCAGACTCTGATTCAGGTAGGCAGGTGGATGATGGTCCTAGGCCCCCAGCAGGGAACTCTGGAGGAGACACAAGCTTGGAAACGCGGCTGAGGAGAAGTTCAGTGCTTTGGACACGTTGAGTTTCAGATGCCGGGGGACATCCTAGAGTGAAGGTTCTAGTAGGCACTTGGATTCAGGAGACCAAAACTCACAGAGTGGGCCAGGCTGTAAATTTGGACTGGTACCCAATGCAGAGATGGAAACTGAAGCCACAGGAGTAAATTTGCTCACAGCGGGAGGACGTGCAGAATGGGAGCAGAGCCATGGGTAAGGCACGTTTCCAGAGGGCCCTCTTGAGAGACCCAGGAAGGAAAGGAGCAAAATTCCATAGGATCTACAAGAGAGGAGTCACTGGCAATTTTCGTAAGGTCCCCCGAGAGATATGGGGAGAAGGCAGATGGCAGAGTTGAAGAAAAAGAAGGAGGTGAGAGAGTGGTGAATGAATGAGCAGCATTCCAGAGAAGCCTTCACATGCCTCCTTCTAGGTCTGCTAATTCTGGAGATTCAGGATGGATTTGCCAAGAAAACTCCCAAAGACCAGCCAGGAGAGGAATCTTTTCCACCGAGCTCTCTCTGTTTCAAAAAATAACCAATGCATGTGTTGACCTCAGCATCCCTCCCTAGCAACCAGCATCTGTGCTTAAATTCGTGGGGGAGGGGCGCTATTATCTTGTGGCTATCCACACAGCTTCTGTGGTTACATCTGTTGTTTGTCTCCGCACAATGCCATTTGTCATCATTTGGCTACTAACAGCTCAATGTGGCTGGGACTGACTCCTTATCCCTGACTCCGCGGGTGGTACATGTCCCAACCCTGGCCTATTGGGCCTGAGATTTTTTGGAAACTATTGGGAAAGAGAAGCACCCCTTAGGCAGGGGTGGCTGCTACCACCCCTTTTAGGACTGGAGACATCCTTTCAGCACAGAGGAAAACAGATCCAAGAGACAGAAGGAGAAAAGCAGTCTTGATGGCACTTCATGAGCTCCTGGATCCAGCCATGCCTGAAGCTGTTTCATCCAGCTTTTGGACTTTTTAATTACATGACTCAGTAAATTATCCATGTATTCCTGTCAGAAAGGGATGTGTGAGTTCTAGCACTGAATGAATGGTCCCAGCGGGAGCAAACTCCCTCGGCATGGAGACATAGGAGTAGAGTTGGTAGAGGAGGTTTACTTGATTTCCCCTCGGACTTCCCATCAGGCATCTCACCCCCCAGTTCCTGCCTTAGCACTTCTCCCCTCCTTTTTGCAGTCACCCTTTCTACTGTTTTCGCTTGTATTCCCATCTTTTTGTAAACTCCTCCTTGCTTAAAAAACAGCATCTGAGATGCTGGCTTCAGGCCGCCCGCCATTCCCAAGAGACAATACACCTGCTTGCTATTCTTCACAGTAAAACCAAGGTCAACATTGCATTCCCCCTGGGCTCCCAGAACTCAAGCTGGGAGGTGGGGGGTTTGCAGGTACTCCATCAGTGTGCAGCATCTGTGCCTGCCCCCAGTGACTGCTGACAACAGCGGCCACATCCCCAAGCTTCGGCCCCACCACCTTATATGTGCCACAGCCCCTCCAACAATGCAAACTCTTGTTCATTTTCTCAGAACATGAATTAATCATGCCAGGGACACTCCTGGCCACTGGACCGCATTTTGCTGTGTTAGCAATAAACATCCTTTCATATCGTCACCATAGCCACAGGGGAAAGCAGAGGCCTCTTGGCAGGGGAAGGGCAAGACACATTCCCCACTCTCTGCTCCCTCTCCATGTCAGCCCTGATCTTTGCTTCCTTCTTTTTGCTTCAGAGCAAGCCTCCTTCTAAGTCCTTTAATTCCATGGATCATATTTTCTGTCTAGCTTCCGTCTAATGGCTTGTCATGGGCCCATACCATGCCAGCTCCTGGGCGCAGTGGGGTTTGTATGTTTCACTGTGAGCTTGCAGAATGATCCTGCTTTATTAACTTTTCCTCCTCATTGAGAATTATCAGGCTTAGGTGGGTTCCTCCTACCCTTCCTGAACTCTTCTTCCTATCCTCCATCCGCCCTCTTCCCTCTGTTTTATTCTTCCTGTCTTTCCTTTTCTCTTTCCTTCCTTTATTTTTCCCTTTTCTGCCACTTCCTGTCTCCCTCAATGCCCCGGACTTTTGTCCTGCGGTTCCAGTAAAAGGAAAACATAGGCACTAATACGAAAAGCAGCCAGGCTCAGCCAGTAAATCCTCTAATGCTTGTAATGGTTTTATTTTCTTCATGTTCATCCTGGTTTAGGAGGTCAATCAACATCTTTGAAATACTTGTGGTTTACTACATGGAGTCTTTAATGTTGAGGCGCAGAAAGTCCCCCTCTCCCTCCCTCCTTCCTTCCCTCTCTCTCTTCTTGTCATTTATTTAATAAATGTTTTTGAGGGTTTATTGTGGAGCAGGCCCTGGGCTAACCACTACGAACGGTGACTAGAAATGTTAGTATGATCCCTGCTCTGATGATCTGACATCTATTGGAAGACACACTTTTTTTTTTCTTCCCCATTTATTTATTTTATTGTATTTTAGGTTTGGGGGTACATGTGAAGAACATGCAAAATTGTTGCATAGGTACACACGTGGCAGTGTGATTTGCTGCCTTCCTCCCCATCACCTACATCTGGCATTTCTCCCGTTGCTATCTCTCCCCAGTTCCCCACCCCCC
>NW_016107467.1:1370552-1372866 GCF_001604975.1 Cebus imitator | reverse complement strand
TAGGTCCCATTTGTCTATTTTGGCTTTTGTTGTCAATGCTTTTGGTGTTTTGGTCATGAAGTCCTTGCCTACACCTATGTCCTGAATGGTTTTGCCTAGATTTTCTTCTAGGGTTTTTATAGTGTTAGGTGGAAGACACAGGTTTTCACCAAATAATTCCACGTAAATGTATCCTCATAACCTCAGCAAATGCTTTGAGTTTCCACAACAGTCTACAGAGACACTGACCCCAACTATAGAGGTGTAGAGGGTTCCTTGGGGAGCTGATTTGAAGGATGAGTTTGCTTTTCATTTTGGGGGGCGGGGGAATGAAATCTCACTCTGTTGCCCAGGCTGGAATGCAGTGGTGTGTTCTAGGCTCACTGTGACCTCTACCTCTCAGGTTCAAGTGATTCTCCCGCCTCATCCTCCTGAGTAGCTGGGATTACAGGCACCCGCCAACATGCCTGGCTGATTTGTGTTATTTTTAGTAGAAATGAGGTTTCACCATGTTGGCCAGGCTGGTCTCGAACTCCTTGCCTGAAGTGATCTGCCTGCCTCGGCCTTCCGGTGTGCTGGGATTACAGGCATGAGCCACTGCACCGGGCCTGAAGGGTGAGTTTTCTAGGTGAAGATAAGAGTAAAGAGCATTCCAAGCAGAAGGAACAGAATATGCAAAGGTCCTGGGGTGAGACGAAGCAGAGCACCTTCATGGAATGTAAGAACAGTGTAACTGGGACAGAGAATGGAGAAGTAGAGGCCAGAGAGGTGAGCAGGGGCCAGATGTTCAGAGCCCTCATCCAAGGTAAGAGTTTGAGTCTTCACTCCAAAAGCCAGGGACTGCCATTGCAGGGTTTCACCTGTGGGTGGAGGTGGGTGGGGTAATCAGTGCTGCATTCCTAAGCTCCAGCCTGCCTCTTGCTGCAGTCTAGGTTGGGACGGGAGGTTCCTTGGGTGGCCTGGGTGTGCTGGGTCAGATGTGGCATTGGGGCCAGGGTCTGGATTGAGGGTGCCAGGTTACTGTTCTGGCTTTTGGAAAGGGAGATAATCCTGCCTATCAATTCCCTGTGTGGGTTAGAGGATCCTGTGAGATTAGCAGGTGGAAGAAGCATCACTGAGTACTAATGAGACCTTTGAACCGGACACAGATTTGTCTTTGTTAGGAGATCTTGGGCAGGTTTGCAGTTTCTCTAATCTCAGTTACCTTATCTATAAAATGGGGATATTAACACTAATGCATCTGTGTTATTTCTGTCTGCTGATCATCCCTTTTTCGATTAGGATATGACCATCCCATGTGTGTCTGGTGGGACTGGCAACCCCTGTTCCCCCAACCCCTATTGAGTGAAGGGAGTGAGCACGTGATCCAGGCCCAGACAGTCGTTGTGCCCCATGTCCCCTCCATTTAACTGATTTAAGGGAGTGGCCCAATCAGAGTCCCTCCATGAGACATGATATGGGGCTGTTGGAAGAGAGAGTATCTTGCTTTTAGATTATGAGTTGTAAGTGCACAGACTTGGGCTACTGGTATCCAGTTTTCCGGGAAAATAAAAGAAACAGGGATATTGGTGGGGGTAGGGAAAGCGAGAGAGGGAGGGGAAGGTGGGGGGGGGAGAGAGAGAGAAAGAGAGAGAGAGAGAGAGAGAGAGAGAGAATCCTGTTTCAGAAGCCTTGCTTGAAACCCTGGATTTAGTTCCCTTGAATCTCCGTGAAGGAACCCATAAATGCCCCTTTATAAAGTATGGGCTGCTTCTCATCCCGGGGATGTGGCCTCGTGTCACCCCACAACGGGCTGTTAGCCCACCACCATGATGCTTTCCTATTTGAAACTCTTAGACAATGACTTGAGTTCTCCTTCTCTGCTTCCTCATCTCCCTCCAAAATTTGTGACTCCAGGGTGGGTTCAGTGGCTCGCACCTGTAATCCCAACACTTTGGGAGGCTTAGGTGGGCGGATCACTTGAGGTCAGGAATTCGAGACCACCCTGGCCAACATGGCAAAAACCTGTCTCTACTAAAAATGCAATAATTACTGGGCATGGTGATGGGAGCCTGTAATCCCAGCTACTTGGGAGGCTGAGACAGGTGAATCACTTGAACTTGGGAGGCAGAGGTTGCAGTGAGCCGAGATCGTGCCATTGCACTCTAGCCTGGGTGACAGAGTGAGACTCTATCTCAAAAAAAAAAAAAGAAAAAAATTGTGACTCCAGTGTCTGCTGAGACTCTCTTGACTTGACAGTTTTAGCCACTACAGAATGACCTGAATGACTATGTTTAGATCTAATTCTAGAAGGCCAGTCCCCTCCTACTCCATAGCAGTTGGATTTCCCACTAAC
>NW_016107467.1:1350956-1370347 GCF_001604975.1 Cebus imitator | reverse complement strand
ATGGTGAAACCCCGTCTCTACTAAAAATACAAAAAATTAGCTGGGCATGGTGGCACGTGCCTGTAATCCCAGCTACTCAGGAGGCTGAGGCAGGAGAATTGCCTGAACCCAGGAGACGGAGGTTGCGGTGAGCTGAGATTGCGCCATTGCACTCCAGCCTGGGTAACAAGAGCGAGACTCCGTCTCAAAAAATATATATAAATAAATAAATAAATTAGCCCCAAACTCAGTGACTTACAACAGCAGATATCTACTATCTCAAACCTATCGGTCAGGAACTCAGAAAAGCTTAGTTGAGATCTCTCAAGATCCCTCATGAGGTTTAAGTCATGACTTTGGCCAGGATTAGGGCTAGAAGATTTACTTTCAAAATAGAGCATTCATGGCTGTTGGAAGAAGACTTCAGGTCCTTGACATGGGAACTTCTCTACAGGGCTGTTGAGTGTCCTTATAACATGGTAGCTAGCTTCCCTCCCAGTGAGTGATCTAAGAGAGAGGAATATAGAAACTGCCATGTTTTTTATGACCTAATCTGATGAGTCACACTCCATCATTTTTGTAATATCCTACTGATTATGCAGATGGACCCCATTCAGTGTGGGGCACAAAAAGGCATGATCCCAGGTAGCCCAGGAATCACTGGGGGCCATCTTGGAGGATGGCTACCACACTTATGAGGGGCAGAGGTTATCATTAAGTATCATGAAATGTAGCAGTTTCTTCTTAGTCTGGTGGGACTTCTCTTCCCTGAGGAGTCCTTTGGATGCTCAGGATAACATAGCATCCTTGATGTACCAAAAAACAAAAACCACACAAACACACACACACACACAAACACACCCACCAAAAAAGCACCTTTCCTACAACTTGTGCTTGAAAGAGCTTTTAGCAGAGCTTACAAATAACTCCTTAAATAAACTACAGAAATGATGAAACTAATTTGCTGGTCTGTAATTTCCTGCCACGTCTGGAGATTTCCTAATAAATAGTAGCTGAGGTTGGCAACCTGCCAGCATTACGGCCCTCTCCGGAGGTCTCCTTATTTGTCAATAGGGGATGTGTCAAAGCATCTTGGAGGGTTGGGAAGGCTGGTATATTGAGGAGAAAGAGCACTGGATGCCTGAGTTTGAGAGATGCCTTTGCCTCTTAACCACTCTCGTATTTCAAGTGAAACACATTCCTCTCTGTGCCTAAGAAGTTTCTCCCTCTGGGAAAAGTGATGACAACCGTGGGCTTTCCTGACTTGCAGGGCTATGATGAGGTTTGAATGAGATGATATAGCGTTTCTAAAAGAGTGGTCCATGGGACCATAGCACCATGGGCTGTTAACCCCAGAAAAGGTTCTGTGCTGAAGCAAAACTAGAGAATTGTGTTAAATGAAGTCCAACCTTTACTTGTCTTTTCTGGCCACAGATGGGTCCAGCTTCTTGGATGAGGGACAAGTGCAGCTTCACAGGGCCCGGTGCTCAGAAGGGTCTGCACTTGGAGTTTAATGCTTTGCAGTGCTGTCTTGAAATACATTCATTCATTCATTCATTCATTTTTGGAGAAAGGGTCTCACTCTGTTGTCCAGGCTGGAGTGCAGTGGCTTGATCTGGGCTTACTGCAGCTTCCACCGCCTGGGCTCAGGCAATTCCCCTGCCTCACTCAGCCTCCGGAGTAGCTGGGACCACAGATGTGCACCACCATGCCTGGCTAATATTTTGTATTTTTGGTAGAAATGGGGTTTTGCCATGTTGCTTGGGCTGGTCTCGAACTCCTGGGTTCAAGTGATCCACTTGCCTTAGCTGGGATTACAGGCATGAGCCGCCATGCCCAGCTGAAATTCTTAATAATTTTGTTTTCTTTTTCTCTCAGGCAGTTGCAGTGTTAGACAAGATATTCTTATTTATTTATTTATTTAGGGAAGGAGTATCGCTCTGTCACCCAGGCTGGAGTGCAGTGGTGCGATCTTGGCTCACTGCACATCTGCCTCCCAGGTTCAAGCGATTCTCCCACCTCAGCCACCCAAGTAGCTGGGACTACAGGTGCCTGCCTCTATGCCCAGCTAATTTTGGTATTTTTAGTAGAGACAGGGTTTCACATGTTGGCCAGGCTGGTCTCAAACTCCTGACTTCAAGTGATCCGCCTGCTTTGCCCCCCCAAAGTGTTGGGATTACAGGCGTGAGATACTGAGCCCAGCCTAGACAAGATAATCTTAGTAGTTTAATCTTTGAAGTTGTGTTTTGTAAGTGAAGTCTGCTGAGACATTGAAGTGTGTGTCAGTGGCTAGGAGTCTCGACTCACATGCAGCCCTTACCCCCATTGCTCCCTACGGTGGTTCTCAGTGGCCTGCTCCCCTTCACCATCCTCCACTGGCTGCCTGAGACCTTACCATCCAGGGCCCCAGACCATGGCACTCAAGGCCCATTGGCCGGAGAGGAGGCCTCATTTGTTGTCATCCTCTGCGCTGCTCAGGGGCCTGTGTGCAGGTAAGGAAAAGGGTTGGGATCCAGTGCCCAATGCAGTGTCTCAGGTCAGGGCAAGGTGGCAGCTCTCCCAGCACGGAGCTGACAGCACCACTACACATTTAGCAGGCAACTCAGTGGGGACCTCTCACCTACCTCTGACCTAGGCACTGAGGAAGTTGCAGCCCCTTGGGGATTGTCTGTATGCTGTGATTTGAGGTGCCTGTGAGAAGAGGAAAACGATTTCCCCACTGCCGGCCAGGGCTGTGCATTTTCACTTTGCATTGGGTGCCGCGAATTATGCAGCGGGTTCTGCCTACAGGCCTCATCTGATCCTTTAATATAAAAGTGTAGCAGGTCAGAATGCAGACTTGGGAGCCGGCCTGCCTGGGTGTGGGTCTTGGCTCCACCACATACTGCACTTTTGTCCTTGGCTAAGTCACCTGACCCTTCTGTTCCTCCCTCCTTCCCTCTCTTTCTGCCTCCCTCCCTCCCTCCCTTCCTTTCTTTCTTTCTCTCTCTTTTTTTTTTTTTTTGACAGAGTCTCACTCTGTCGCCCAGATTGGAATGCTGTGGCACAGTCTCAGCTCACTGCAACTTCTGCCTCCCAGGTTCAAGCAATTCTCCTGCCTCAGTCTCCCGAATATCTGGGATTACAGGTACCCACCACCACACACAGCTAATTTTTTTGTATTTTTAGTAGAGAAGGGGTTTTGCCATATTGGCCAGGCTAGTCTTGACTCCTGACCTCAAGTGATCTGCCCACCTCGGCCTCCCAAAGTGCTGGGATTATAGGCATAAGCCACCACACTGGCCTCTGTGTCCTCATCTCTAAAAAAATGATCATGAAGTTCCTACCTTGAGGTTTGTTCTGAGGATTCGATCAGGTAGTACATGTAAACTTGTGCCCCCCATGCAGTGAGTTTTGGCTAATACCATGTTTACTTGTTTAATCCTTGTTTTCCCCAAAGACTGCAATGTTTCTGGTGCCCTGCTATGGTCCTGCTGCTCAGCACCGTGCCTAGAATAGATTAGGTGCTCCACGAGCACTTGTTGAATGAATGACTCTCCAAGAGGGGGCTTCTCTCCGCCCATCCCCACCCCATCCCCTTTTTATCCAGAATCAGTGTCCTGCAGACTGCACCTTTAGGGAATGCTGGGCTTGCCTGTGGCGCAGAGCACCCCGCAGGTACAGGCAGCGGTGTCAATAGCCTTTGCAAGGTCCTTTCCCTCCTTTTTGTCCTTTGTGACTCGGTATCTTGTCCCTTCTGGGAATGGCTCTTCTAGACCCCCCACAGGCCAAGCCAGGGCTCCATAACTCACTCTGCCTCCCCAGCCTCCCCTGTCCTTAATTGGACCAATCTGTCCGCTTGACACCACGCTCTGGTTCGTTTTCTTCACAAAGCCCTCTCTTGTCAGTTGACAGATTCTCAACTGTCGTAGACACATTTTTCAACGTGTGCTTTTCCAGCGATTCCTCGGCCAGGTTTCTGCTCTTTTTCACCCTACTAATTTTATAATTTCACAATGGTTTACCTCGCCTTTCGTGATTCTTCTCCATCTCCACTCCCCAACGTTTTCCCCAAGGGCTTCCAGTTTCTTGCCAATGAAGCCATGGGTTCTGAGGATCCTTTTAGGAATTCTGATGTATTCAACTGTATGGGAAACCACCTCCTTAATTGGGGTTCCTCTAAAAGCTGAGACAAGGGTTGGATGCAGTTGATCTGGAAAGCTACCCAGGAAGCAAGAGTGAGGGAGAAGGAGAGAAGGAAGAAAGAAAAGCTACTAAGCGTGCCTTATTTTGCTGCTTAGCTGCTGGGTAACTTGCAAGGCACCACAGACACAGAATATACCTTTGCATTGTCCTGCTGGAGGGAGGAGAGGCTGGGACGTTTATCCACTGACTCTCACTCCCTTCACGTTGAGGTGTTGTCCCTGGGAAAATGAACTTCCCTGCGCTTCTGCCTGTGCCCATCAACTGAGTGGCTTTTCCTTGTGTTAGAGAAAACCCCTGCAAGTGCTCGAGGTGGGATTCTGGAAACATCTGCCAAACTCTCCATCAGGGCTTCAATGAAATCAGGTGGCCACGGGATGTGATTTGGTGCACGCAGATGTCTGCTGTGGCGGGTCACATGCACAGGACTCCCTGAGTTTGGGATTGTCACTTGGGATGCAGACTCCCTTAGCACACATTCCTTTGACTTCTGTTTAAGTCTCTGATTATGAAGGCTTTCTGCTGTCTTTGGGGCAGACTTCTATCAGTTGGCGCCCCTACCAGAAGGACTGTTGAGTCCCCAGAAAGAAAGAGAGGTCTAACCAGGCAGTTCTGTAAGGTGCTGCTGTCTCTGGCCATGAGGCCACTAACAGAGGAGGTGCTGGTGCTCTCAGATCATAGGAGGGACTGGGTCTCCCCATGACGTCCTCAGCCTATAACTGCATTTGGGTGGTATCCTGGATGCAACTGTAATGCAAGGCCCACTTTATGTATCAATGAGTCTAAAGATGATGAGATGAATTCGATTATTTTCCTCTAATTGGTCTTTCTCCTTTTCTTGTCCCTTAACATCCTGGGTGGATCCCATAGGTCAAATGCAACCTTTTTCTACCCCACAGACTCCAGTTTTCTCCTGCTTTTTCTAGTATAGGTTTGCAAATCCTATTGGTCATGGGAGTCCAACCAGGAATGAGACACCTAGCTTCCCTTGCAAGCACCCCCAGTCTCCACAATCTACTCTCCTCCCTTAACTGGAATAAAGAGAAGCAGTCCCCTCTGCAGGCAGTTCCAACCCTGTTCCATCCCTAAGTCTGTTTATAAAAGTTGTGGGGTGGGGGAAGTAAGTGATCGTGGCTGGGCCAATTTGGGCACTTCTTAATATGCCTTGTGTGGGCCAGGTGCAGTGGCTCATGCCTGTACTTTATAGGGCTGAGGTGGGAGGATTTCTTGAGCCCAGGAGTTTGAGACCAGCCTGGGCAAGATGGAGAGACCCCATTTCTACACCCACACACACGCACACACACACACACACACACACAAGCCTAGGTGATAAAGTCATGGCCTCTTTAGGAATGGGGTTTTTGTTTTTGCCTGGGTGCCTGTAGGCTTGAACGGGAAGATTTATATTTGTTAATCTCTAGCTAAAAGCTGGCATTTCTTTCTGTTCAAAATGTAGATACCAACCCCCTCCCCAATAGTATTAGTAGTGCCAATGACTTTGCTACCCTTCCCAATCAGAAATCACACTACAGTTGTCACAGATATTTAAAAGTAACATTTGACACTCATCTCTATTTAAAAATTACAGTAGTAATTAGACCCAATGCTAGATCTTATTATTTAATGTATTAATAAAGAAGAAATAAGAGTATTACTATATCATAGGTTTGTTTAATATTTTGGCAGCTGTATCATGAGTTTGCTCTATAATCCTATGTATTTTATTCTGTGCATTGAAAAGCATTAGTCTGAAAAGCAGCCGATTGCTTCATTGATACCAACAGGATGCATGGCACAGGAGAGCCAGGTGTGCTCTGGGGCATGTGGGCTCTTCGTGTCTAATGTCTAGCTTGGGGCTTTGGCCACAATGCTAGGGCTAAAGGAAAAGTCATCTTCAACTTCCTGTTACCAATAGAGTGACCCCATGTCATGGTTTCCCTGGGAGGGTCCCTTTTACTCCAGCTGTCTGGACTTCATTGTTCGCATTGCCCCTTTCATTCTTAAAATCACGGAGGTTTGGAGTAGGTGGAGTGGTTATTCACACGTTTGTGGTAAGATTGGAAGAATCTCTTTCTTACCCAGTGCCTGAAATCCCATTATTCTTTGGGTTAAGCATTGCAATAGGATCTTGCTTAAAATGCCGAGTCGCGTGATTGAGTGTGTGTGGGGTGGGGGGAATGGGTGAATACAATGAGTCCTAGTTTGAATTGGCTTTTCGGATTGCATTTCTGAATAGTGGGCAGGACCTGGACAGAGTAAAACCCAAGAAAGGCATTTGGCCTTTCTCAGCCAGTGTGGCCCTGGTCCCTGAGGAACAGTTCCCAGACTAGGCTGGCCTCAGACCCAAAGCAGACAGATGAATCCTGTGACCTTTGGCCCTGGGCAGGCACCTAAGCTTGGCTCTGAACTTGGTTTTACTCTGATGATGAGAAAAGCCCAGGTAACATATGAGCCCTGGATAAGAGCCAGTATTACTCCCTAATATTCTCCTGGCAAACCCTCATCCTTCCCACAGCCCCTTCCAAGCAAGACGGGGAGCACCAAGAAAGGAAAGGCATCTGAAGAAGGATCAAGTCCCAGATCCCAAAGAAACCACTCCAGGACTTGAACAATTTCCTCATTACACTGTCTAAGCCCTCCTGGGTTCCATTGCCGCCTCCTCTCCTCTGAGTGTCCTTGGGTGACTATACCTCTTTAAGCCTCAGTTTCCTCGTCTGTAAAGTGGGGGTTAATAGTAACCATCAGGGGTTGCCCCTACTGAGATCAGTGCCCACTCACATGAGGGTAATTCCAGAAGGGCTGATTTACGAAGGAGTTGGGTGTGAGGGAAGAGCAGGGAAGGTGCAGTCCCCCATAGTAGCCGTGTTTCTAGGCTGGGAGGGGAAAGCAGGAGGGAGCAGATACCAGAGATGGGAGGACGGGTCCCATAGGAAGGCTGCTGTGAGATGATCAGTGACTTCTGGTAGAGGGACAGGTCCAGAAGGGGGCAGGGAAGGTACTAGGGGATAAGTAACCCAGCCTCAACCTTCTCCCTTCCTCCACTTTCCTGCCAGGACTCTTCAGCTGGTCCAACCAACAGAAAGCCAAAGGCGAGAGGGCACATTAACACACTGCTTGTAGGTCAGCCTTCTGGGCACAAAGCAGGGTGGAGAAGGGCAGAGCATGGACCTGAAGGGCAGCAGAAGCCCCCCTGCACATGATCCCATGGCTGATGGCTGAGCATAGCCCATTAGAGCCTCACAACAGCCTCATTCCTCATTCAGGGCCTGGCACATGAAAGGCTCATTACATAGTCACCAAACGAATGAATACGTGCTTACCTCCTACCTGCTAACAGAAGGGCTTGTGCCAGCTCCTTTCTGCACTGAGTCCCCAGAGAGAGGTGCTGGGGCCAAGAGCAGCCTGAGTCCACAACATGGCTGGCCATGAGGAAATATTGGATGGAACTGGTGAACTTACTTTGTGTGGAGTGTGGATGCCAAATGGCCTTGCAATGTGAATCCTTGGGACCCCACAGGCCACCAAGAACACAGAAAACTTCTCCTCAAGGCCCCTTTTTCTGTTGATGTAAAGGCTGTATTCATTCATTTTCATACTGTGGTGAAGAAATACCTGAGAGTGAGTAATTTATAAAGCAAAAGAGGTTTAATGCACTCAGTTCCACACGGCTGGGGAGGCCTCATAATCATGCTGGAAGGTGAAGGAGGAGCAAAGGCACGTCTTACATGGTGGCAGGCAAGAGAGCGTGTGCAGGGGGAGCTGCCCTTTATAAAACCGTCACATCTTATGAGACTTATTCACTATCATGAGAACAGCACGGAAAAAAGTCACCCCTGTGATTCAGTTGCCTCCCACCAGGTACCTCCCATGACATATGGGGATTATGGGAGTTAAAACTGAAGATGAGATTTGGGTGGGGATGCAGCCAAACTGTAGCATCGAGATACAATGGAAGCTTCTTGGTGTAGGAATCCCAGGAAGCACAGGCAAAGCTGGTTTGTGTGGCACTTTCAGGGCCACACAATTTCCACAAATTCTATGATTTCCTTGCAGTGCTAGTGGGAAATGGCACACAAAGCCCACTGCAGTCCAGCTTTCCTTTTCTTCTTCTGTATTACTCTTAGAGTAAGGTTATAGAGGTCATATAACTTTATTGTAAAGAAAAAATATCAGCAATTACAAATAAGCAGAAAAGGAACAATAAAAAATGACCACTGTCAAATAATTGATTAATATTTTGGTGCGTATCTTTCTAGATTCTTTTTTACTCTGGCGTTTTTCAAATCAGGATCCTGTTGTTTTCAACCAAAGCCAAAATAGCTAACATGCTGGCTAGGTGCGATGGCTCACGTCTGTAATCCCAGCACTTTGGGAGGCCAAGGAGGAAGGTGGATCATTTGAGATTAGGAGTTCAAGACCAGCCTGGCCAATGTGGTGAAACCTCATCTCTATTGAAAATATAAAAATTAGCTGGGCAGTAGTAGCGTGCACCTGTAATCCCAGCTACTTGGGAGGCTGAGGCAGGTGACTCAGTTGATCATGGGAGGTGGAGTTTGCAGTGAGCCAAAATCACACCACTGTACTCCAGTTTGGGTGAGAGTGAGAACCTGTCTCAGGGGAGAAAAAAAAAAGCTAACATGCTTTGAGCACTTTCTCTGTGCAGGCATGGTGCAAAATACTTTACATGCACTAGTTCATTAGATTCACATTTTTTATGGAGACACAGAGAGGTCAAGTGACTTGTCCAAGGGCACACAGCTAGTAAGTGAGGAAATTGGGATTTGAACCTATGCAGGCTGACTCCAGAGCCCCCATTCTTATATGGGCTGGTTGCAAACCAGGTAAGAGATAGCTAGTTTTTCGAAGAGCCCATGCCACTGCCTCCTAAGTGACATGGTGCCAGCTAGTGCATTCTTAATCACTGCAGCATACAGCCAAAAAAATCTTTTCTGTGACCCAGTTGAGAAATGAACACTGAACCACAGCGCCCCCTGGCTTACATAGCAATTCTGATCGGCTCACTCTAGGGTCACACTGGCCAGCAGAAATTCAAGACAAATCTTTATTAGGCATCCGCTATGGGGCAAGCTCTCTGCCAGCTATTGGGCATAAAAAGCAGAATAAGGTATAACTTCTGCCCTTCAGGTATTCTTGCATAGCCAGGAGAGATGCACCTAGAAGGTGTGTCAATAGGAGGGCAGCCATGCTCTGATGGAGGATGTGTATCCTCCAAAGCCCTGCAGACACTATGGGGGAAGGGACTTTCACAAGATTACAAAAAGATTAGTTTTCTGCTCTCACCTCCCTTGAGCCACCCCCACCCCACAACCCCCCCCACCCCAGTGCCATCTTGAGCTCCCTGGCCTGGCCCAAGTGACAAGATTTCCTTTGGTCCTTCCTTCCTCCAACTGAAACGTTTGTGTCTTCCCACTTTTTCCCTCAGCACGCTGCCAGATGGCCATCTCCCTAATCTAAGAACCTCATTCACAATCAGGGGGTAATATCTCCTGAGTTTTAACAAGAGCTTTCAGGGCTGAACACCAGGAATCACAGACACAAACGCCCAGGGGTCAGGCAGATAACAGCAGTACACTCAGCAGACCTGTATCTGGATGTTAAATATGCCTAAATAGTCTTTACTTGCGCAAAGAGATATACTTATACTCTCACCTATTTTTTTACTGAAGCACATTGTCCTTTGAGTCTATATTTTCATTTTCTATTCTATTTAATAAATATTAAATACAGATAAATATTTCTCTACCAGAAGAAAAAAATAACAGCATAGCATGATGATAAATGCTAACATATGGTGGACAACCAAAGGGACTAGTGACTTAGAATCCCCCCGGGGCAGGATCTGAGACTTCGGTTCTTTGAGGGCAGGATTGGAATATAAGCAGTTGACTTGGAAGGTCATCCAGGAAGTGACAACCAGTCAATAGAGGGTGTGCGTTATGGTGTGAGTGAAACCACTGTGGGCACTGTGACACAGGCTCCAGAGGGCAGCGTCAAAAGTGCCCTTCAGCTGCCCATCTGCGAAATGGGTATTTCTCCATCAGTCATTCGTTGGGGTTGCTGGGGATGCTTTAATTTTCAGTGCAATGCATGTGTGCCAAGCAGGCGAGTCCTCAGGTAAAGGACTACAGGCCTTGGGGATTGGGAGTCAGGCCATCAGCACCCCAAATGGCAAGACCACAGGGCCCAATAGCATTTGCCACAGGCACCGATGACGGTATGCTCACCCCATCTAAAGGGACAATTTAGCATCAGCTGAATTTCACCAAGCAAGATGTGGGCCTAGGGTGGCTAGACCTTCAGATTTCTCAAGAAAACCTGGACGTTTAGATTTTTATGTGAAATTTCTCAACTTGTAAATGTTGACAATGAATTCAGATTTTTAAAAATGCACTGTGGGAGCCAACCAAAGCATGTCTGTGGGCTGAATCTGGTTTACAGGCAGTCAGATTATGAAATCCAATCTACTCTGAAGGCTGATCTTGGCTCCAGACTGTTCTTATTTCAGGCAAGATCTGAAGATGAATTTTCATAAAGAAAAGTGAATGTTTTAGTCGGAGTAGACTGCACCGATGTAATAAAGGGGTCCCAAGTACGATGGTGGTAACCAGACAGAAGTGTGTTTCTTTCTCATGTAACAATCTGGAGGTTGGTGGGTGATTCAGATCATCTCTGCTGTATGCGGCTGTCGAGGGGCCAGGTTTCTTCTATCTTGCTGCTCAGAGTGTTGTCTTCCTCCATGGGGGTCAGAACTGGCCCTCCAGTTTCTTGTTCACATTACAGCCAGTAGGAAGAGAGAAAGAGAAGCTTAATCATTTTAAGGGTCAGAGCTGGTTATTGCACAGTTCATGTCCTTTCACATCCCATTGGTGGGAACGTAATCACATGGTCACGTCTGGCTGCAAAGGATGTTGGGAAATGTAGAATATAGTGTCTCTCTCTCTCTCTCTCTCTGTCTCTCTGTCTCTGTCTGTCTCTTTCTCTCTCTCATTAGCCATAAATTCTGTTTAAACTTAGGAATTCTGTTTCTATAGAATTAGGGGAAGACCAATATTAGCAACAACAAGAAGCCTCTGCCACCATGGAAGAAGGATCTGCAAAGAAGGGTGGGATCCATGCCTGAGGGTAGGTCTTACCCAAGGGGGAATTTTTTCTCAGGAGAAGAAAGCCTGGCTTTTCGCATCAGCTTTCTTTGTGTTGAATTAGTCAGTCATGACACCCATTTGAGAAACCTTAAAAGATCAGCCCAAACCTGGAAAAAGTCAGTTACATGATGAAAGAAGCATAACAAGCACTTACTGGAGACAGGGTCCTTTCACACATGTTCTCATGTCACCTTCACAGTCATCCCGTCAGGTGGGGGCTGTTAACACCACATTTACCCTCTTTTTTTGGAAGGAAGGTTGAGTACCAGCGAAGCAGGGTGATAGTCAAACTCTTTAATTAGGGTTAGGGCACGGGCAGTGACCAGGCAGAGCTGCCATGCAGATTTGTCTTATCAGAGAACTGAAGGCCTTGGCCAGGATTTGAAATGAGGCCCATAGGACTGCAAAGCTCACATTCTTTTCACCGCAATTTGATTTCCCTATGCCAGCTGCTTCCCCAGGGACAGTGACACCAACTCTTCTGGGTTGTTGAGAGGGTAAACAAACCGTGATGAATGAGTCTCCTCTCCTAATATGAATACCTTATTGTTGTTATTCTTCATGCCCTGACGGAGTATTTACAGCCTCTGCTGTTGCTCTGCTTCTATCTGGTGGATTAAGGAAAGTCAGAACTCACAGCCCTAGCGGAAAGTTACAACTGGGATTTGAGTTAATGAAGAGTTGAAGACTCAGCAAGTGGCACTTGGCTTTACATTAACCTGGACAAGGCCATTAACTCGCCTGTAATTAATTGGCTTGTTCTGTGACACACCGTTGCCCCAGAAACACCCATATGGGTGTACCCCACATGAAACAAGCCTGCTCTGTGAAAACCAAGACTTGTTGAAAAGATAAATGGGAGATAATTATTTAATTAACCACAGGAGACTTCGCTCTGAAAAATGGGATTTCTGTATAGCTAGTTTCAAAACAACACTGAAAATTTTGATTCTGGGAGAAAGGCAGGATACAACGATGTGTCAGTTCTTCTTTGGTCCATCTGGGAATGTTCTGGAATAGATTCGATTTCAAGAACTCTGTAATGATGCTTCAGAGGGAACTTGTGAAATCTGAATTGGGTTGGGGGTTGTTTGTGGCGGATATATTTGGGGTGCCTGCCAAGCCCCTGTCCCACCTCTGAGAGTCTGGTGCCTCACAGCCTAAAGAAGAAAGAGGTGTGTCTACGTGGTCATGTCTGTGCCATGTGACTCCATCCCCCTGCCTCCCACTACTGACTGTATCAAAGGTAAACTCCTCACCAGTAACCAATCCATAGGCCCAGTCCATGAGCCAAGCAACTTGTCTTTCAAACATGTGAACTAAGAGACACATAACTACACTCAGTGCTTGGCATTTGATCTGAAAGATCATGTACAGCCGTGTTGGGGCAGTGATTTTAATGCTGTGTTCTGTCTCTTACGAAGGAAGAGAGAGGGCATGCCAGTCTATAAAGGGGAAAGGTGACTGAGCTGACTTGCAGTGGCAGGCCTGGCTATCTTGATCTCCCATTGCTGGATGTCCAGAGAAGTGCCTGCTGTATACTTTGAATAAGCATGTGTGGGGCCCCACTCCATAAGGATTTCAAACTGATCTCAACTAATCCACCGTGATCAGGAATAAGATCTTTTTTTTTTTTTTTTTTTTTTGAGACAGAGTCTCACACTGTCACCCAGACTGGAGTACAGTGGCGTGATCTTGGCTCACTGCAACCTCTGCCTCCTGGGTTCAAGAGATGCTCCTGCCTCAGCCGCTCGAGTAGCTGGGATTACAGATGCACACCACCACGCCTGGCTAATTTTTGTATTTTAGTAGAGACAGGGTTTTGCCATGTTGGCCAGGCTGATCTCAAACCCCTGACCTCAGGTGATCCACCCACCTCGGCCTCCCAAAGTGCTGGGATTACAGGTGTGAGCCATCGCGCCTAGCCAAGACCTTTTTATTCTACTCTCCACTCTCAGTGGGTCCAGTGGTCTCAGTTGGTCACCTGTCCAAGAAGGCTTTTGTCCTGGCCATCATGGCGGAGTGGGGGTGATGGGGAAAGGGTGTTAGCCATGGGACATGTGCAAACTGGATAATTAATGAGGTCTGGTGATCCTTGCCAGACAAGAGAGAAGCTTTGGTTGTGACTCAAGAAATTCCAAGCTCCTCAGAGCAAACCTAGTGGCGCCTGTGATATTCATTCTCCCACTGTGCTGCCTGGGAGGAAATGCAGTCTTTGCTTTATTTCCCTGCAGAGTAACTGAGCAGGCTGGGGGTAGCGGGGCAAAAGGAGAGGGGAAGGTTTTTAGGATGCAACATAGAAATTTGGTGAGTACAGAAGTATGGTGTGAACCCACCGTGAAATGCCCCACATGTTACCCGACCCCATTAGTTTAGGCGGTTTATTCCTTGCAACCCAGCGTGGCCTATGACACACCAGCACAATAGACTTCCATCACTTTCCCTCCCTTCCCTCTTGAATTTCTATAAGTAGTAGAAATCTGACCTCGCTACCCAGCAGTCCTGGGAATATCATATCCAGATTTACTCTGTGGCCCAATCAAAATTCATCATGCCTAGGGTTTAGCAACGGGACTTTGTATATTCATAAGTCATCAGAGAAACAACCAACTTACATTCCACTACTATGAGAATTTCATATAAAAGGGTTGGCTATCCCTTGGGCCCCTTCACCTAATCCCTTTCTCCTTTTTAATCCCACCTGGTTGAACCACCTCTATTTGCCAGGCATTTCCCCTTCAGTTAATAGTATTCATCGTGCAGGCTTTACCCGTGCTTTCGATATGCCGGCCATTGCCATTGAGCGAAATGATTTGCAGGTAGCATGCTGTTCAATTGTCACAGGCCCTTGTGTTGCAGCTACTAATGACGATTCCCATTTTATGGATGGGGAAATCGAGGCTAAATCATCCATCTGACTCCATAGCCTCAAATTTTTCAACCGCTCTGCTTTACTACTGCTCTGGCTTCCCTGGGTTTCCTTCTGCAGTTTTCAGTGACTAGGGAAGAGAAGGTCCAGGTGTCCTTCCTGGCAGCAGGGCCCCCGGAACTTGGCTCTTCTCTTGCCTCCTTTCCAGCGAGCACAGCTGCCAATCTGGAACACAGCCCTTTCCAAGAAAGCCCAGGAGAGAAGCCAAATGTTGACTCACCTGCCAGACTCAGGGATGCTGCTGCCAAGATGCCTCGGGGCCTGTGCAGGAGGGCTGGCAGGGCTGGCCCATTGTGAGGCCTGGCAGGGGCAGCTTCAAAGGGCCAGGCCTTCTTTCCTGAGTGCTTCAGGTTCCAGAGGCTAAAGAGATCCAGATGGGTTCCTCCCCTCCTCCTCCTGCCCCATCCTACAGCCCTGGAAGTTTTTGAAAGAGAAAGTCTCCTCTACCTCTCCCCTTTGAGTGGCAGGCAGAATTCAAATAAAGCACCCAAGACTTTCTGCCCTCTCACCCCAGCCCAGTGTGTGCACCATGCCTGATTCCCAGGCCTGTGAATATGCTGGATTTTGCTCCCATGATTAGGTGATGTTCTATGGTGCACTTGATCCTAAGAAGGGGAGATTATTCAAGGAAGCCTGATCTCATCCCAGAGTTTTGTCTGGCTGATGGCAGAGGAGGAAGTGAGAATTTGGAAGCAGGAGAAGAATTTGACCCAGGCTTTCTGGCTTGAAGTTGAAAGGAGCCCTGAAGGAAGCTTCTGGAAGCTAAGAGTGGCCCACAGTTGACAGCCAGCAAGGGAACAGGGAGCTTGGGCCCACGTGTGCAAGAAACAAGATTCTTCCAACACGGAGAATACACTTGCAATCAGATTCTTCTTCAGAGCATTCACACAGGACCTTAGGCCAGCCACCACTTTATTTTAGCCTTCTGATAACCTGCCCAGAGAACTCAGTTGAGCCCACCTGGACTGCTGACTTCCATAACTCTGAGCTAATACATGGGCATTATTTTAGCTGCTAAGTGTGGGGGTAATCTGTTATCCAACCACGGAAAATGACTATACCTCAGATATCTAACAGGCAGCTCAAACCCTCCGTGTCCAGCTATTTCCCCCTCAGTTCTTCCCCACGTGGTCAGTGGTAGCTTTATTCTTCTTGGATTGGCCC
The DNA here is from genome assembly GCF_001604975.1 of Cebus imitator. Taxonomy (NCBI): domain Eukaryota; kingdom Metazoa; phylum Chordata; class Mammalia; order Primates; family Cebidae; genus Cebus; species Cebus imitator. The sequence goes on along the minus strand of NW_016107467.1, from coordinate 1,354,930 downwards.
CAAAATCTTCAAGTCAGCCTTGCCTCATCTCCTTCTTGTAACTCTTTGTTGAATCCATCAGCAGGTTCTTTTCACTCTTCCTTCATAATGTCTCCAGACTGTAACTACTTACTACCCTCAATGACCTGTTCTTTTCTTTTCTGCCCTGACACGCGGTAGTTCATTACTGATATGGCCAAGTCCTTTACCCTCCCTGGCAGGAGGCGAGGACACTCCCAGGCGGTGGTTGGCTGCCCTCCTCTTCAGCTTCTGTACCCATCCCATCGGGGTGGCTGATAAATTCAAACACAGACACAAAGCAGAGGATGGCAGAAGGGGGCTCCCATGTGGATGCCTCACGGGAAGCAGGGGACATTCGCGTTCTGGCCATCCTGGGGCTTGGTAGGCTCACAGAGCCGGCTGCCTGGCACGTTTCCAGATATAACACAGTTGTCACCCAGGAGGAGTTCCCAAGCCTCCTTCTGAATCAATTATGTTCAGGAGTCATGCTGTGGAATACTTTCCGAGGATCAGGATTTTATTTATTGTTCAAAGTTTTGAGCCAAGAGTGAAAAATTGTTGTTGATGATGATGGGGGAATTCCCAGGAGGCCCAGAAGAATTCACAGGCAGCCAGCCTCCTGGAGTCGGTAATACGGATGGCTTTCGAGTCAGCCGGAGTGCGAGGCCAGCTTGTCCTTCCTTGGTGGCTTTTCTGGGGTCTCAGTCTCTTCAGTGAGGATCAAAGAAGATACATTTTCTTGTTTGGTCAAACCTTCAGCACAGTACTGGCTTACCATAAGTTCTCATTAGATGGTGGTTGTTATGACTGATAAATTGACTGTAATTTACTTCTAAACCTAAAACATAGTTAATACACCGTGTCTCTGTGCACATGTATGCATGTGGTGGGTGTATGTGTTAGTTTTCATCTATGTTGCAGGGGCTGTTAACATTCGAAAGATCACAACCCCACATTCCAGAGGAAGGTACCATAAGTGCTTCAATTATCTGTCCTAGCTCAGCATCCTCGGGTGTGTTAATTAGCATAATGGATTTTTAAAATGTTTTTTCACTGATGAAAAGAACGGCGTTTAAGAACGGTAGACGGCTGGAAATGTTTCATATCGCGTTTGCCTTGCCTGAACGTTGTAAAGAAATTGAGCTAGACCAGTTGCTTATTCTTTTAGAAAGGCTCCAGCCTTGGAAGTCCAAACGGTCCTATGTCTGCATATTAAAGGGTTGATTTGATCACTGGCCTGACTAGGCTCGATACTGCACTGACAATATTGTCACATGTGCCTTGACTACACTTTTTGTGAAAGAGGCTGTTGAGAGTGAGAGAGGGCTGAGATGTCCCAGGGTTAACAGAATGGGTGGTGTGGCTGTTGATGTGCGGGCTCGCTGTTTTTGTGTGGTGGAATTTGGTCTGAGACAGGCTGTCTTTGTAAATTACCATCTGGTTAGGGGGTTGAGGGAGGAAGCCTGTGGCCTTCTTGGACTTCTTAACTATTGTAGGAAGCCATCATCATCAAACACCTTGGAGTTCAAATAGCCAAATTGCTTAGGCTAGTTTGCAACAACTGCTTTCAAATAAGTAAGATACTTACAACTGGATCAAGGAATAACTGGTTTCCTTTAGCTCAGAAAAGACATGTTATGACAAGAAGTCAGGAAAGTATGAGAATAAACCTCTGTATAGCATGTCCTAGGGTGGAGTTCTGCCGCCATTTTAGATGATGGTCAGTCTTGAAAAAAGGTGTGTATGTGCGTGTGTGTGTGTGCGTGTGCGTGTGTGTGTGCGCGCATGTGTGTGTGCACGTGTGTGTGCGCATGTGTGTGTGCACGCGTGCGTGTGTGCACGCACGTGTGCGTGAGTGTGTGTGCGTGCGCATGTGCGCGCGCGTGTGTGTGTAGACAAACAGATGAGCAGGTGAAGGACAGGAGAGTAGGAAAGTGAATGGAGAATTACAATTCTATTTTTCTCCAAGAAAAGAAAAGCCATGGAACCTTCTAGAAGTGGCTTGGCTGAATGTGATAAGCTGGAGTTTGGCCCTCAGAATGCTGCCTCTCTTTCTCAGTGGCCTCCGGCCAGCTTCTTAACCTCTCTGAGTCCACTTTGTCATCTACAAAATGGGTATTGGAATACGTCCCTTGAGTTGTGATTAAAGTAACTGGCCTTGAAACCACTTAGCAGAATGTCAGGCACAAAGTGAGCCTTCAATAAATAATTGCCTTCCTGAATATTTACAGAGCATTAGGGCTCTGCACACTGGGTTACAGCAGCAAATAAGGCATATAGATTCCTAGATCTCACAAACTCGCAGTGATGACGAACTTCATTAAGGAGACACACGAGAACTGGCGTGTTTGTTAAAAAGGCAGATTCTAACTATCCAGTCCTCCTGAATCTGATGATAAGTGGGTGGGGCCAGAAACCCATTTATAATAAGCTCTCCAGGTGATCGAATGGGCGGCCAGGTTGGGGAACCACTGACTTAACCACCGTAATTCTCTACTGAAGCCTCGGTTTGGCAATGCTCCAGCCTCCCTTCAAAGACTCTTTGGTCATGAGTTTGAACTGACTGCACCCACAGTGGTGGGAGGTGCCGCCTTCTTCCTACCCTGAACCACACCACTGCAGTGAGGGCAGGGAGAGTTACCCCTTGTCTTGCTTATTTTATAGGCAGTGCTCATACATCATTATCAGAAACTTCAAAGACTTCACTGAGCATTGAATTGACAGGCTACAACTTGAATTACGAAGTCTTCAGTAGCTAAACCTCTAAACCTGAGAAACCCTTTGCTCCTTAGTTCAGCACCTAAAAACAATGAACATCTAGTCCAGAGGCTGCCATTGTCTACATGTGACTTAGGAATCTTTTTTTTTTTCTGTTCTTCACCTTCTTAAAATCATGCACTGTGCTTTTATTTAGCACAATGCATGAACTATATAAACACACATATATTTCAAATATATATTCATATATATGTAGAAAATGGAGGTAATAAAGTACTGGCACAGAAAATGAAGTAAAAAAAAAAGTAACCCAGCCCTCCTGAGATAATCACATATCTTTGGTATACTACCTTCCTTCCATTTTTTTTTTTTTTTTTTTTTGAGACAGTGTCTAGCTCTATCACCCAGGCTGGAGTGCAGTGGCACAATCTTGGCTCACTGTAACCTCCACCTCCCAAGCTGAAGCAATTCTCCCACTTCAGCCTCCCGAGTAGCTGGCAATACAGGTGTGTGCCACCATGCCCAGCTCAATTTTGTATTTTTAGTAGAGATGGGGGTTTTACCATGTTGGCCAGGCTGGTCTTGAACTCCTGATCTCAAGTGATCCACTGGCCTCAGCCTCCCAAAGTGCTGGGATTCCAGGTGTAAGCAATTGTGCCCGGCCTTCTAGTCTTTTTTCTTTGTGAGTACATGTATTTTGTTGTTGTTGTTCAGAAAATCAAGATAGTACCATAAGTGCTATTTTTTGACCTGTTCTTTTCATTTCATAACATGTTTTAAAGTAAAAAGTTAATAGTTTTTCATGCATTAAAGATTCCTCTACAATAGTGGTTTTCACACTGGGCTGGACAAAACTCTCAGGGTTCCTTAGAAGCGCCTACTGGTTACCTGGGGTGAAGAAGGGAGTTGGGTGGGGGGAGTTCCAGGCCCCAGAGCCCAGTTTTCATCACAGCAGTTCTACTCATATCTGGTTTTAACTGGAACACTATGAAGATTCCATCAGAAAAGGACTCAGAAACTTAAAAAAAATTGTAAACGAATGGCTGGGCACAGTGGCTCATGCCTGTAATCCCAGCACTTTGGGAGGCCGAGGCAGGCTGATCATGAGGTCAGGAGTTTGAGACCAGCCTGGCCAATATGGTGAAACTCTGTCTCTATTAAAAATACAAACATTAGCTGGGTGTAGTGCATGCGCCTGTAGTCCCAGCTGTCGGGAGGCTGAGGCAGAAGAATCACTTAAACCCCGAAGGCGGAGG
>NW_016107467.1:1321099-1349831 GCF_001604975.1 Cebus imitator | reverse complement strand
AAAAAAAAAAACCTCCGATGAGTTCTCTGCTGGATTCAGTTCAAAACTGTCTGCTGAGCCACTGGAAGAAACTAACAATGAAAGTCTAGCGATTCCAGTTTTTCTAGCGCTTGCGGTCAGCCCAAATCCCTGCAGGAGCCCACGTGCTAATCCCGGGTCCTGACAGCCACGCACGAGGCCTGGCGGCGCTCACCGAGGCCAGGGGCTGCCCGAGTGCCCGAATTCAGGTGTGTGCGACCCCAGGCGGCGCCGGCCTCCCAGCTGCAAGCACAGCAGCTCCTTGATTGCTCTGTCTAAACAAGGGAGCTACGGCAATAAGTTCCTTTTGTCACCCCGTCTCCATGGTTATTTGACACGTGATCGTCTTTTTTGGCGTCCTCCAGGCAAAATCGGCGGTGGGTTTGGCTATTACATTCCTGTCTGTGAAGGAATGGGAGGGACCCAATTATCCTTCCGGAGAGCTTCGTGTGGTTCCCCAGGACAATTTTGGAGGTGCATTTATTCCTTAATGCATTTAGGAACCCCAACCCTGATGTGTCAAAATGGATGCTGTTAAAAATTTGAACACTGCTTGGATTTAAGCCAATTTGATGAGATAAAGGAATCATTGTTAGTTTTGTGTGTGTGTGTGATAGTACTGTGTTTTAAAAGCGCATTCTTAGCCTTTAGAAACACATACTGATATTTACAGATGAAATAATATGTTCTCTGGGATAGGCTTCAAAATATGTGGTAGGGTTGGGCCAAGCTGAATTTGCCACGGGTCTGGCAGTGTTCACAGTCCTGCTCTTTTTTTTTTTTTTTTTTTTTTTTTTTTTTTTTTTTTTTTTTTATCAGCTTTTACTATTTGTATTACTCCAGTACCAGTTTTAGCTCTTTTTTTTTTTTTTTTTTTTAATGTTTGACGTTTTCTATAAATGCAAACATTTTTGTTAGTGAAAAAAGATAGTGGCTGAAAAGCAAATCTGCTTTTGTTTTCAAAGGTCGTGATAAGTACTGAGTGAATGAATTGGCTGCAGAATAAACGGAATTGTTGTAGGAGAGTAATATGCCAGAACATTGTAACCTGTGGATAACGATGATGGAGGTGGTGGGGGTGTGTGTCAGGGTGGGGGCTGTCAGAGTTATTGCGGGGCAGCTCTTACAGTCTCAAACAGAGCTGTCCACCTATGACTAGGCAGGGTAGAATTTTGAGATGTCAACCATACTCCAACCCCAATTTGTGAAGCCAGACAATTTGCCTGTATTGTCTAGGGGAAGAAAGGATGCTACGGAATTCAGAGAATAGAAAGATTAACATTTTGGCTTTTTGTTTAATAAATATTTCATAGACAGGGTTTCCTTGTGTTGCCCAGGGTAGTCTTGAACTCCTGCGCTCAAGTGATCCGCCTGCCTCAGCCTCCCAAGATGCTGGGATTACAGGCATGAGTCACCATAGCCAGCCAGTTTTGGCATTTTGAAATTTAAAAGCTACTGTCTGGGCATAAGAAAAAGACTTAATTAGTGAAAGTCACTTTTCCCTCCCTCCTGTTCCCTCCAAATGATAGATAATTAATTAAGCATTTATGATGTGCTAGGCACTGTTCTAAGCATTCTACAAATATTGTCTTTTTAAATCCTCTAAAAAGCCTTTGAGACAATCAGTTTTACAGATGGAGAAATCAAGGCACAAACTGGTTAAGTAACTTGCCCAGAGTCCCCATAATTCACCTGACTCCAGAGCCTGGGTGCTTAGCCATTCCCTGGATAGATGAGGGAAGACCAGCTTAGCCTGGGAGCTGTTGGCTGAGATGGATCAGGGAGTCTAGGCAGAGAGGACCCGAGGAGTCCCAGTGTGGAAGGGAGAGCATGAACTGCTTATGGAAGCCTCCAGGAAGCGGCGACTGCCCTCGCCTCCCATGCCTTGGTGCTCCTGAGCGCCTCCAGAGCTTGGGCTCAACCTAAGGGGGACTCTGGGAAATTCTTAAATGATAGCAATTTTGTTTCTTCCACCTCCAGGTTCAGGGCCCTGATAAAGAAATTCACTTTCGTTGTTAAAAAACTGGAGAAATGTTCACTCGTGGTTGAGTTTTGCAGCCTGTGATTCTATATGCATAACAGTGTGATATGGTTTCTCCTGTTGTGACTATAAGGCATTCTAAAGGAATCAGCGTCCTGGTTAGAATAGTAGATTTTCAAGTCACGGTAGCCTAGGTTTGAACCCTAACTCTGTCAGTTAGTCGCTATGTGGCCTTGGTGGGAGCACTAATTTCTTGTCAGCAAAATAGAGATGAGGGTACTAACTATGCCCACCAAACACGGTGGTGTAAGCATGAGATGAAATGATGCATGGAAAATGCCCAGCTCAGTGCCTGGCACGGGACATCTCGGTACACGGTAACCTGTGTGTCTCCATTCATTGGTGGTATAAACAAGAACTGGTTTTATTGCTTCCAACAACTGCCCTCACCCCAGCTCTGTAACATTTTCCATGGAGAAGCATCCTTAGTAGTAGTTCAGCTGGACTCTGTAACTTACCAGTTCCCTTACTGAAACTGTCACTTTAGTTTTCTAAGGCTCTGTCCTGGTCATTTTAAAACTTCAGTCTATATTGCTGAAATGGGGGTGTGGTTAAAAAAAACCCACTAAATAAATAAGTAAATAAAGAACACTTCAGTCTTCCACTGGATAAAAAAGCCTTTTCCGGCACTTGCCCTGGGGCACACATGAACTGTGATTCCTGGGGCGTGGAGGGGAAGTGAGGATGGTTCTTTCATACCCTTTGCTGTCTCTCTTCCTTTTGTTGGCTTCTCGAGGGTGGGGGCTGGTGGGAAGGAGAGGAAATGCCTCTCACATCTCTTGCCTGGATCTGCTGGTGAGGCTGTGGACTTCTTTTTGGTTGCTTAGAGCTTTTGTTGCTCCAGGGTTCTGTGGATTTCATGTGGTTGGCCTTGCAAGGGGTTCACTTCCCAGCATCTCCCAGGGTGTTGTTGGTTCCTTCACATATACATATAGTTAGTTGTTAGAAGTTTTTTTGTTTTGTTTTGTTTCTTTTATTTGAGACGGAGTCTTGCTCCGTGGCCCAAGCTGGAGTGCAGTGGCACAATCTCAGCTCACAGCAGCCTCCGCATCCTGGGTTCAAGTGATTCTCATGCCTCAGTCTCCAGAGCAGCTGGGATTACAGGTACCCACCACCATGCCCGGCTAATTTCTGTATTTTTAGTAGAGATGGGGTTTCGCCACATTGACCAGGCTGGTCTCGAACTCCTGAACTCAAGTGATCTGCCTGCCTTGACCTGCCAAAGTGCTGGGACTACAGGCATGAGGCACCATGCCTGGCCAACATTCTTTATATTTCTGTTACCCATTTCTGTAACTCATTTCTATATATCCGCTTTTGATCCCTCATTCTTCCTGTTGGCATCAGTGGGGAAACGCTCTCTTTTTAAGTTCAAACTTAGTCAATTCAGTTTCCTTTTATTTTCTTTCCTTCCTGTACTGATCAAAGATTTATGGGGTTTCTGGCATTGGTTAGGGAGGGGTGGGAACTAATTTCAGTTCTATGCCACTATATTCTGAAATATGTGATCTTCTGGATGGTTCCTTGCATGGGGCACCTTTGTATTGACTTCTGCGTTGTCTGAACAAACAATCATGTCTGTTCTCATCTGAGTCCTCCTTCCTCCTCTACTGACTTTATTATCCTGGCTCCTGTGACCCCATAGACCCTGGGTTTTCTTCCCATTTTACTGGCTATTCTTTCTTTTTTTTTTTGAGACGGAGTTTCGCTCTTGTTCCGCAGGCTGGAGTGCAATGGCGTGATCTCGGCTCACCGCAACCTCCGTCTCCTGGGTCCAGGCAATTCTCCTGCCTCAGCCTCCTGAGTAGCTGGGATTACAGGCATGCGCCACCATGCCCAGCTAATTTTTGTATTTTTAGTAGAGATGGGGTTTCACCATGTTGACCAGGATGGTCTCGATCTCTTGACCTTGTGATCCACCCGCCTCAGCCTCCCAAAGTGCTGGGATTACAGGCGTGAGCCACCGCGCCCGGCCTAGCTATTCTTTCTTTGCCTCTATGGCTAACTCTTCCCTCCCCTCATCTCCAAATATTGGAGCACCCTGGAGTTCAGTCCAGAGCCCCGTTTTCTTCCCTATCTAAACATTCTCTGTAAATCCGTGGCTTCAAATGTCATGCTTTTCCCATGATTCCCAAATCTCTCAGCAGTGACCCTGCCTGACAGTCCCTCATCCTTATGGTTGACTGTCCACTTGACAATCCTGCTTGGGTCTCTCACTGATGCCTCAAACTTGGCATGGTTAGAACCACTCTGGTTTTCTTTTCCCTAAACCCACTCCTGCTCCCGTCTTCTGTATCTTAGAGAATAACGTGCCATCAGCTCAGTTCCTCAAGCCAAAGATCATGCAATTATTCTGAGTCTTCATTTCCCTTCCCCAGCACATTCCATCTAGTAAGACCCGACTTCGACTTTATCTCTAAAACAACATAAATCAGTTCGCCGAATCTTCACTGCTACCACCTTGGTCCAATTAGCTGTCATCTTGCTGACATTACCACAACAGCCACCTGACTGAGGTCTCCTTGCTTTTATTTTTGCTCTCATCATCCTACAAATCATTCCCTATGCGGCATCCAGAATAAGCTTTAGAAAATATAGAAATCATAAGATCATGTCACGTTCCTGCTTAAACCTTTCAGTGGTAATCTCGGCTCACTGCAACCTCCACCTCCCAGGTTCAAGCAGTTCTCCTGCCTCAGCCTCCTGAGGAGCTGGGATTACAGGTGCCCGTCACCACACCCAGCTCATTATTGTATTATTAGCAGGGACGGGGTTTCACTATGTTGGCCAGGCTGGTCTCAAACCAGCCTGGGATTACAGGTGTGAGCCATGGTGCCTGGCCACCTGCTTAAACCTTCTGATTGCTCCTAATCACACTTCAAATGAAATCCTCACTGCTGGCTGGGTGCAGTGGCTCATGGCACTTTGGAAGGTCAAGGCAGGAGGATCATTTGAGCCCAGGAGTTTGAGACTAGCCTGGGCAACATAGTGGGACCCTGTCTGTACGAAAAATTTAAAAAATTAGCCGGGTGTGGTGGCATGCACCTGTAGTCCCAGCTACTTGGGAGGCTGAGGTGGAAGGACCACTTGACTCCAAGAGGTCAAAGCTACAGTGTGCCAGCCTGAGTAACAAAGTGAGACCTTGTCTCAAAACAAGGAAGAAAGTTAGGAAAAAAGGAAGGAAGGGAGGAAGGAAAAGAAATCAGTCGTCACTGCATATGCTGGTTTACAGGCTCACCCTGATCCAGCCCCCGCCAGCCGCTCCGCTCCAGCGCTCTACCACACCGCCCTTTACTCTATTGAACTTCAGCCACACTGGCTGTTTTATTGATCTACTGTGGCAAAACAAAGCATCCTGAAACCTAGTGGCTTAAAACAGCAACCGTGGATTATTCCTCACGATTCTGAGAATTGGCGGAGCTCAGCTGAGAGGTTCATCTCTGCCCCACTCTGATGTTGGTGGGAGGGATTCGTGTGGCCTCACCTGGTTTGGACCTCTGCCGGAACTGGAGCATTCTCTTTCACATGGAGGACAGCTGGACCTCTCTTTCTCTCCACCTCTTTCCCTCTGGATCCCTTTACATGTTGGCTCAGGAATCCAGGTGAGTGAAATTGGGAATTGCCAGACTTCTTAAGGTCTTAGCGTGGAGCTGAAACAGTTACTCCATCTGCATTCTACTGGTCAAAGCAAGTCACACGATGTAACCAGATTTATAGGGAGGGAAATAGTCTAAGAAGATGTGGCCATCTTGAATCTGCAGTCCCGACCCTCTTTCTGTTCCTTGCTCATGACCAGCTCAATCTTTCCTTGGGTCCCCTATACCTGCTGCCCCTTGGCATGGACTGTCTCCTCCTTGATCTCAGCTCACGTGCCATGTCTGACGAGGTGACCATTCAATGAGTAAAGTCACCAGGCACTATCATGTTACCCTTTAAATATTCTCTGCAGAGTATTACCACTCTTTGTCGGTGTGTTGAATTATTTGCTTATCACTTGTCTCTCTTCACTGGAATGAGAGCCCCATGATGGCAGGAACCTGGCTATTTTGTTCATGCTGTATCTTTAGCCCCTCCAACACCTGGTACAGAGCAGGCAGAGGCCCCCAGATAATATGTGTTGAAATAAATAAATGACAGAGGCCTCTCTACCTTTTGGAAGTGAAGAACCTGGGAATCACTCAGGTCTGAGTTCTTACTATTTGCTATGTAACCCTAACGATGTTACCTAACTTCTCTGTGCTTCAATCTCTAAAATACAGTGAAAATTAAGAGTACCTACCTCATCTTCATGGGGAGTTGTAAAGACAAGTGAAAATGATCTATATCTAACTTATCAAATGATCTGGTACTTGGTAACTCCTTATTATAATTTGTTTTTAAATTATATTTTTAATTGACACACAATCACACATATGTATAGGGTATAGTGTGAAGCTTTATGGCTATGTTCTGTAGTGATCAAATCATAAGTAGCATTTTTATCACCACAAACATCAGTTCTTTGTGGTGAAAACATTCAAATTCCTCCCTTCTAGCTTTTTAAAAAATATACAATACATTATTGTTAACTGTAGTCCCCCTACTGTGCATTAGAACACCGGAACTTATTCCTCCTGTCTACCTGTAACACTGTACCCATTGTCCAATATCTCCCATCCCTCCATCTCCCCTGCCCTCCCCAGCCTCAGGTAGCCGCTATTCTTCTCTACTTCTATAAGCTCAGCTTTTAAAAATTCCACATATGAAGGAGATCATGTGGTATTTATCTTTCTATGCCTGGCTTAATTCACTTAATGTTAATCCAAGTTGTTGCAATGCAAGGTTCCATTCTTTTTTATGGCTTAATAGTATTCCATTGTGTAAATGTACCACATTTTCCTTATCCATTCATCCGCTGATGGGCATTAGGTCACTGATGGTGAATAGTGCTGCAATAAACATGGAAGTGCAGATACCCCTTGTAATTTTGTAATTGTAATTAATTACATTATTTGAATGCAAACTTGAATTTACTCCCTCCTCACCTCCCTTCCCTGAGCTCCAAAGCCAGGAAAGAAGCCAGTAGAGAAAAATTCCATGTAATTCTAGAAGGCAAGAATCACATTTCGTTGCTCTCTTTAAAATAGTTTCAAGTGACTGCCTGCTTCAGCCACAGAGACGGAGATGGGTCCTTATTTTGTTCTTGGTGGTGGAGGGTGGCACAGCCGCGGTCTGGGCCCCACTCTCTGCTTCTTACAGGAACATGGAACTCCTCCTGCAAGGGTCTGCCAGGTTTCTAAGAAGTTCCCTTTCAGTTTGAATCCTGCTGAAGGCTGTGCTGGACTTCTCTAGTTTGTCCCAATTAGTCTTTGAAACCACTGCACTTAATTTCCCACCTAATTACTCTTACCTTGTTTGTTTAATGATGCTTACATGATGATTCTGGCGATCTGTACAAAACCTAAGGTGGAAATTTTACTTTTCACTTGATAATTTGTGATTTTTATATTAATGTTTTATAACCTTGAGTTCTTAATCATAAAGTCATAAGGAGCTTAATTGATTTGAAACTAACCATGCCCTGAAGTGTGTACATGTCAAATTGATTCAAATTGATCCAATGAGTTTAAATAAAGCTTAGGCCAGGGAGCATGATGACACCTGATAGAAATTTTTCTAAAGCATTTGACGTGGGGGACTCAATTATGCTGCCATCTCCACTCAGTAAATTATTGGATAAATTCTTTTTTTTTTTTTTTTAATTTATCACCAACTGGAAAGATAGGACAGTTCAAAGAAAAAAAAAAACCTAGGAAAAGTTAGACAAGTGTAAAATGTTCTGTTTATAATTCTTCCTTCTGAAAAGCTGCAGAGAACTCACATTTTAGAGCATGCTTGTTTGAAATATATATATATATGTTTACGGGCTTTGTTTCAGAGCCTGACAGTCAGCATCACAGTCTCAAGTTAAAAATGGTTGGAAATTAAGTACTGATAATAGAAGCACTGGAAAAACACAAGCCTTGTTTGGGATGAGTGATCCTTCTTCAGGGGCGATCAAGCACTTTTCCCAAAGAGAACTTTCTCTGAGCAAATGAACTCACAGGAGAAAGCCTCAGCTTTCCAGGACAGGGTGCTGTTCCACATTTCTGCCAAATGACAGGTCAATTTAGCTCTAATTGGCCCTAATTGGCACTTCTTCCCCTGAGAGGCTACATTCTTGTACCTGCCTTCCAGCCGTCCTCACAAAGGTGTGAAATCCCTTTCTGGCTTTGAAAAATATCAGGCATAATTTCCCAGTGGATCTCTTTATACCCAATGAAACTGATTGCCGGGCCCAGGGAAATGAGCCTGACTCCAGAAAGATGCAATTCCCAGTACTCAGGGCTCCCTGAGGTCCCAGCAGTGAACAGCCGCAGGAAATTCTGCTGTAATTGATCTCTCCAAAAACATTTTCCTTTATAAGCAGTTCCGATGGTTCCTGACTTGCTTTCATATCTCTAGTTGCCATTTCTTGCAAGTCAGTCGTTTTGTTTTACTCTCTTTTTAAGAATTTTTAAAGAAATGTCTTGGACTTGAATGTCTGCAGACAGTCTCCTGTGTCCCGCCTCACTGGCGCAGCACCGCTGAGTGGGAACACCGTGCCAGCTTCCTAACGAGCCTCTCTGTCTTAGTCTGGTGTTCTAGACCATCCTCTTTTCTGTACACCCCTTGGAGATGGTGTCCCTCATTGCATCTTTCACCCCAGTGCGTCCAGGGCTGAGCATAGCATTTGACATACAGCGCATGCTCAGTAAATACTTTAAAAAATTTTTTTGTGTGGTGGTACATAAGGTGTCCAAATCTTAGGTGATAACGCAAAAGACTTTTTAACCCATGTAGTCACCACCTGCATCAAATCTAGAACGTTCCCAGCCACCCCGGGGAGCGTCTTCATTGCCCTCTCTCAGTTAAACCCCCAACCTTAACCCATCCTGGAAGTACTTACCATTCTGGTTTTATCACATTGCATTACATTCATTTTGCCTGTTCTTGACCTTTCTATATGGAACTGTTCACTGCTATGGTGGCCACAAAAATGCATCTCCCAGACTTCTGGTTGTGGGGATTGACGCATAGCTGATTTTGCTGGGCTCTAAAATCCATCAGAACATTTGACCAGGGAAATCTTCCCCCAGGCTGCTCCTTCTTTAGACTGGTATAGCAGGGATGCTAGCGCGGGCCCTTTCCCAGGAGGTGGGACTCCCGACTGGCCTGACCAACCTTCCTTAGAACCGCAACGTAGGCTGGGCGAGGTGGCTCACACCTGTAATCCCAGCTCTTTGGGAGGTTGAGGCGCGCAGATCACCTGAGGTGAGGAGCTCTAAACCAGCATGGCTAACATGGTGAAACCCCATCTTTACTAAAAATACAAAAATTAGCCTGGCGTGATGGTGAGTGCCTGTAATCCCAGCTGCTCTGGAGGCTGAGGCAGGAGAACTGCTTGAATCCGGGAGGTAGAGGTTGCAGTGAGCCGAGATCCTGCTACTGCACTCTAGCCTGGGCAACAGAGTGAAAAAAATCAAGCTGCACTGTAGTCTAAGATGTTCCCATCCAGCGTTTCTTCTTTTCCTCTCTCCTTCCTGAGGGGCAGACCTGCATCTCAGTCTGATGATTCCCTGCTTCTCCTGGCTCCCTCCTCATCTTCCCCCTCAGGTGTTTCTCTTAATACAGCTCTTGGACGTTTAATCTTGGCATCTGCTTCTTGGATTAACACAAATGTGAACTCTTCTCTGAAGGCTTCACTAGGTCCATGATTTTCACTCATGTTGCATGTAGCAATCACGTATCCGTTTCTTTTCGAGACGGAGTCTTTTTTTTTTTTCTTTTGAGATGAGTGCAGTGGCGTGATCTTGACTCACTGCAACCTCTGCCTTCTGGGTTCAAGTGATTCTCCTGCCTCAGCCTCCCGAGTAGCTGGTACTACAGGCGTGTGCCACCAGGCCCAGCTCATTTTTTGTGTTTTTTAGTAGAGACGGGGTTTTACTGTTTTAGCCAGGATGGTCTCGATCTCCTGACCTTGTGATCTGCTGCCTCAGCTTCCCAAAGTGCTGGGATTGCAGGCGTGAGCCACCGTGCCGGCCATATCTTTTTCCTTTATTTCCATGTGGCATTTCCGTATATAAGTATGTGCACAGTTTAGCTCTCCTAGACCTGAAGGGCATTTGGGCTATGACTGTTTTTTTGCTATTATGAATAAAGCTGCTAGAATCATTCTTGGACTCCTCTCTTGGTGGACATGTGCAATCATTTCTCTTGGGTGTGTACTTGGTAGTGAGAGTGTTGGCTTGTAGGGTAATGGGTGTTTAATATTAGTATTAAATTAGTTAAATACTTCAATACGGTTTTCCAAAGTAGTTGGGCCAGTTTACTTTCCCATGCTCATAAAGTGTTTACTGAATAAGTGAACTCTGGCCAGAAGGGCCTTTTAAGGACTTAACTTTATCTCAGTCACTACCCTGATCACTCACACACACACACCCCCCCCCACACACACACACAGAGCTTTCCATGGTGCCCCATTGTTATAACGTCCAAATTCTAAACTTACAAGTTGTACAAGGCCCTGCCTGATACAGCCCCTGTGTAACTGTTCAGTCATATTGCTCACCACAGCCAGCACTCACTAGCCACCAGCCACATCAGCAACATAAACTTTGGTTACATTGCTTCTGTTTTCTTTGAAAATGCCACAGTCTTCTACCGTCTAGCTTTCTGCACACATTATACTCTCTGCCTGGAACATGTTAGCTTGTGTGTCTCCCTAACTGTATTTCCCACTTTGCCTAATGTATGAGTTAGAAATGTTTTCAATTGCAAGGAATGGGAAAAATGGACTTAAAGTGACTCAAATAACAGCTCTTTCCCTGCAGCTCTTTGGCAGGCGAGACCCTCCATGACATCGGAAATGTAGAAGTGGGCAGTAACCAGCATGGCTTCAGCAGCATGAGGATGCCAGGGCTGACTCTGTGCCATTGGCTTATCTTTCATCTCAACCTTGATTACCTCATGGTCGTAAGATGGTGGCTGCAGCTCTAGGCATTACATCCATCTTCAAGGAAAGAAGAACAGGAAAGGGTGAAGCCAGCCATTTCTGTCTCTTTCATGAGAAAAGTACATTTATTTTCAGAAATACCTCCAGCAGGCTTCTGTTAGCATTACCTTGGCTGAACTTGGTCACATGGACAGCTCTAGCTTCAAGAAAGGCTAGGAAGCTACTGATTGATTGATTGACTGGTTGATGGATGGAGTTTCACTCTGTAGCCCAGGCTGGAGTACAGTGGTGAGATCTTGGCTCACTGCAACTTCTGCCTCCTGGGTTCAAGGGATGCTCTCTCCTCAGCCCTCAGCCTGCTAAGTAGCTGGGATTACAGGTGTGAGCCACCACGCCCAGCTAATTTTTGTATTTTTGGTAGAGACGGGGTTTCACCATGTTGCCAGGCTGGTTTTGAACTCCTAGCCTCAGTTGATCCGTCTGCCTTGGCCTCCCAAAGTGCTTGGATTACAGGCGTGAGCCACTGTGCCTCGCCCTGGGAGCTATTTAGAGTGTTCCACAGGGGAGGACAGGGGGAAAAGGTTTGTAAGTGACTGTTGAGTGAACCTCCCTGCAGGATCTTCTCTAGTAAGCAGACTCTGACTCAGCCTCTGGCTTCAGTTTGGCCGTCTCTTCCTCTTGGAAGCCTTCCTTGGTCCCTCACCTTTTTAGGACTAATTTAGATGTTTCACCATCATAATGGTCTCTGCAGTTTTCCCCGGTCATGAAGTTATTTACTGACTCACGTGGGGGTATGTGTTAAATCAAGCCCTTCAAGAAAAAGCAGGAAAATACGTATAGCCATGGTAAAATACATGCACAGACCACCCCGCCACCCCATCAGCATTTTCCCTGTTTTATTATCAAGTCTATGTGCAACCCCAAAGTGGCCATGGCTTCTTGGGGGAGTCCCTACCACTTCCCCAAACTGAAGAAACTCCTAGGAAAGCACTGGCAAACTTATCCCAACATTTGTCAAAAACCTGTCAATCCAGACTGGCTACTCCCAGCCTCTTTGTTTTATTGCTACTTAAAAGCTTTAAAATCCCCTCTTTGGGGAGCAATCTGTAAGTTTTTAAGCAGGTAAGATTTTGGACTTTGGACCCAGAATGTCTAGGTTCGATTCCTGACTCTGTACTTACCTGATACGTGGCTTTGGGCGAGTCACTCAACCTCCCTGGGCCTCAGTTTTCTTATCTGTAAAATGGGGATAATAACAGCAGTTACTTCTCAGTGTGGTTGTGAGGGTTAATTCATCTCGGAAACCCTGTCACATGACAAGCATTCGCTCCACACTGGCTGCAAGCATTCCCTCTGAGCCTTGCTTCCATCTGCTGCATCCCACCAGTCCCCTTTCTCTTCTCTTCCTCTCCAAACTCAGTCAGTGAAATGCCTAATCCAATCACTGCCTGAATCAGTGACGATTACTTTTCCCGGGAGAATTTACAGTCAGGTGAAGGAGCTCAAACAAGCGCCCAAATAACTGGAAAGCCACAGCTGACATGGATCGCACGCTTGCTCTGTGCCTTGCATGCTTTACTTGGCGTGCTGCTTGCTCACACTGGGTTGTTTCATTCTTCCCATATTTATAGATTAGGAGTCTGAGTCTTGGAGTGATTTGTAAATGCATAGTGTTCCAGCAGAGGATTAAATGCAACTTTGGCAGCCAGGCACGGTGGCTGATGCCTGTAAACCTGCACTTTGGGAGGCGAGGTAGAAAGACCGCTTGAGTCCAGCAGTTCAAGACCAGCCAGGGCAACATAGTGAGAGCTCCTGCCGCAACCATGTCTCCTAAAATTAAGAAAAAAACATTAGCCTGGTGTGGTGCTTTGCGCCCGTAGTCCCAGATATTCGGGAGGCTAAGGTGGGAGGACTGCTTGAGCCTAGGGGATCAAGGCTGCAGGGAATCGTGACTGCGCCACTGCATTCCAGCCTGGGTGACAGAGCGAGACCCCATCTCAAAAAAAAAAAAAAAAAGGCAAGTTTGTCTCATTTAAAGCTTGGGCTCCTAACCATCACACTAAACTGTCTTTATGCTAGAGAATGGTTGGTCAGCGTCAGAGGGGCCAAGACATTTTGGAGTTCAGAGGTGGCAGAACTCTCAACTGATTTTAGGGTTTCCAAAAAGCCTTCATGGACACATGAAACCCAGCTTGGAGGGTGGGGAATATTTCATCAGGTGGCTGGAGGATATATAGGGACAGTGAGAAAGGCTTTTTGGATACATGGAACAGCAAAAGCAAAGACGCAGATTCTCAAAGCACAAGATAAATTTTGAGGAAAATAATGGTTACAATATAGGCTCTGGCATTGGCAAAACTCTTGGTTTAAATGCCAGCTCTGCCACTACTAGCTGTGTGACGTTGGTTACGTTGCTTAACTTCTCTGTGCCTTAGTTTTCTTGTCTGTATGGTAAGAGTAACAGCAGCCCCTTTGAAATGGTTTGGCAGGATGGAATGAGATGATGCCCCAAACTTCACACAGTGTAAGTGGTCAGTAAGTGCCATCTATATTCACTACGTCACACAGACTGGGGCCCTGGATGTCACCTGCTCCAGGAGATCAGCATGAGAAGAAAAGAGGAAACAGCTTTTGTTTTCTCTGCCTTAAGGTAAAAAAATTGGAAGCAGTTGTGCCTCTTGGTGTCGTCTTGCAGCAGATGACAGCATGAATCACGCTTTGTTTATCCATTTGCTTCCGGTCTGCCTTCTGCAACACGCCAGCATTAGCAGAGTGCATAGGAACGTGACCATTCGAAACTGAAAACTAAGGCCAGGCGTGGTGGCTCATACCTGTGATCCCAGCACTTTGGGAGGCTGAGGTGGGTGCATCACTTGAGGTCAAGAGTTCGAGACCAGCCTGGCCAACATGGTGCAACGCCATCTCTACTAAAAATACAAAGATTAGCTGGCATGGTGGCATGCATCTGTAATCCCAGCTAGTGGGGAGGCTGAGGTGGGAGAATCATTTGAACCCAGAAGGCGGAAGTTGCCGTGAGCTGGGATTATGCCACCGCACTCCAGCCTCGGTGACAGAGTGTGTGAGACTTTGTCTCAAAAATAAATAAAAAGAACACTCCAGTCTGGGCAATATAGTGAGCCTTAATCTGTACAAAAAAATCGTAAACAATTAGCCAGACACTGTGGCACAGGCCTGTAATCCCAGCTTCTGGAGAGGCTGAGGTGGGAGGATTGCTTGAGCCCAGGACGTGGAGGCTGCAGTGAACCGTGACAATGCCACTGCACGCCAGCCTGGGCAACAGAGTGAGACCTGAGACTGTTTCAAAAAAACAAAACAAAACAAAATAAAACCACTCACCTTGAGTACCAGTTTACAAATATTTGGCTTCAGCAAATATTTCAGGCCCTTTCCTTGGGGAGAAACTTAAAGGTTAATTTCTGAAATAACTTACACAGACTTAATATCAATCCGCTACCCTTTTGCTGGTCACTAACAAGACCCCATTGCTCGGCCAGTGGGGGAGGGGAAACGAGGAGAAAAGAAACAGGGCGTTTCGTGTTTTTTTAAGTTCACGTTTTCCTCCTTGTTGAGCCAGGTGGAGTGTAGTCAACAAACGGCTTTGAAGGACCTGAGACACCTCGGTGGGTCCTTTGTGCACCGTCTTTGTGTTGGTAAAAATCAATGCTGGCTTCCACCGCCGTCCCTCCTGCCCTAACCCTGCTCCCCACTCCCATTTCCCCCTAGGAGATCTAAGGAGAATTTAATCCATATGGTTTTGATTCCCTCACTCATCAAAATGCAGTTTTCCAAGAGCCATTTGATCTCCAAGATGTTATGTGAGTGTCTTTCTGTATTTTATTTTTTCCCTTAGAAAAGAAAAGCTGATGGTTTGCCAAAAGAAAATGAACTCCAAACTCTCAGGTCTGAACTGGGTTCAAGCATCAGATCCAGGGGAGCCTGGGGAGGCTGCTTAGTCAGTCAGGACCCTCGAGTGTCCTCTGCAGAAGCCAGGTGAGTCCAGGCAAAGTGGGGCACCTCCCCTGCTTTCCTTTCTCGCGTGTGTTCCTGTGTGTATGTGTGCACATGTGTGCATTCTATCACCCACTCGTCTACCCTAGTAACTGAATAATAAAGACCATGTGTTAAGTACTTCCTGGGATCCAGGCTCTGTGCCTAGATTGATTGATGATTGATTTTTGAGGTGGAGTCTCGCTCTGTCGCCCAGGCTGGAGTACAATGGAGGGATCTGCTTTCCCTGCAACCTCCGCCTCCCAGGTTGAAGCAATTCTCCTGCTTTATTTAGCCTCCCAAGTAGCTGGGATTGCAGGTACCTGCCATCACACACGCCCGGCTAATTTTGTATTTTTAGTAGAGACGGGGTTTCTCCATGTTGGCCTGGTTGGTCTCAAACTCCTGACCTCAAGTGAACTGCCCACCTCAGCCTCCCAAATGCTGGGATTGTAGGTGTGAGCCACCGTTCCTGGCCTGTGCTTTGATTTATGATCAATGTGCTTTATGTAAATACGCGGGTCTTTATAATCACCCTTTGAGGGAGATGCCCCTTACCCTCTTCCCTCCCTTCTTTTATTCTTTCTTTCATTCATCAGATATTTCTTGAGCGTTTGCTATGTGTCAGGCGTTATTCTAGGGTCTGGAGACACAGTGGTAAACAAGACAAATTTCATCCCTGTCTTTGTAAAGCTTACATTCTGATTCGCGTGCAATTAAGCCAATGAGTAGGACAGCTTCAAGTAGTCATCAGTGTCATGAAGAAACTAAGAAGAAGGTGGCGAGAGCTTGTGCTCTGTTCAATTTAGATGAGTGGTCAGGGAAGGCCCGGCTGAGCTGATTGCTGAACGACACCAAGGATTCAGCTGCAAAGATACAGGAGCAAGCTCTCCTGCGGCAGGAATAGCAGGGGCAGATTGGGAACACCTGGGGCACGTGCAGGGGGCGAATAAAGGCCAGCAAGCTGGAACAGAGGGAGCAGCTGGGTGGGGAGTGGAGGCCACATGGCCGGGAAGGAAGCTAGGCTAAGCAGGGAGGGCTTTGGAGAGGTGAGGAAAGCCCCTGGAGTTTAGGCAGGAGCAGCTGGGATCTGACTCTGTTTACACCATTGCTCTGGGGGCCGGCTACGAAGAGGTTGAAGGGGCCGGGACGGGATACGGAAGGAAGGAAACTGGCCAGAAAGCTGCTGCTGACTTCGAGGTATGGCTCTCCCTCTCCATCCCAGCTCAGGCGCAGACAGATTCAGATGAGTTTTGGAGTCACTGCCCTGACTCCACCGCTTGGTAATGGAGCTTCAGGAACTGAGTATCTTTCAAGGGGTTCTTGTCGTAGTGGTTCAGATGGATATACCAGTTCGGAAGTGGAAGGAGATGTAGCAGATGGGCTCGCTGGCAGATTGCTGGTGTGGGAGAAAAAGAAGAGAGACATCGAGGATAGCAGGTCAGTAGAGGCCTGAGCAGCTTGTGGGGTGATGGTCCCCATCTTCCAAACAAGAAAACAGAGGCCCCGAGTGGTTGAATATCCTGACTGAGATCCCATAGGAAGGGGCAAAGTCAAGTTCTCCAGCGCAGGACTCTGTCTTTTAAATCTGATCTCTGAATTGTGCTTTCACAACTCATTGATAGGCTCCTAAACCATGCTGAGCGTAGCACCCGGGGACAAACCCAGCACACTTCTTCCCCCAGACATCACGGTGACTTCCCAGGCTCTGGTAGGCTCCCTTTTCTTTCCTGACGATATAGCTCCCTCACAAGAATGCACATACAGCTGGGTGCAGTGGCTCACGCTTGTAATCCCAGCACTTTGGGAGGCTGAGCTGGGCAGACCATTGGAGGCCAGGAGTTCAAGACCAGCCTGGCCAACAGGGTGAAACCCTACCTCTACTAAAAACATAAAAAGTAGTCTGGGTATTGTGGCTCATGCCTGTAATCCTAGCACTTTGGAAGGCCGAGGTAGGTGGATTGCCTGATCTCAGGAGGTCGAGAGCAGCCTGGACAACATGGTGAAACCCTGTCTCTACTAAAAATACAAAAAAAAAAAAAATTAGATGTGGTGGTGCACACCTGTAATCCCAGCTACTCAGGAGGCTGAGGTACAAGAATCACTTGAACCTGTGAGGCAGAGGGTGCAATGAGCCGAGATCGTGCCACTGTACTCCAGCCTGGGCAAACAAAGCAAGACTCTGTCTCCAAAATAAAAATACAAAATAACAAAAGAAAAATTAACTGAGCATGGTGGCTGGGACTTGTAACCTCAGCTACTAAGGCTGAGGCAGGAGTATCACTTGAGCCTAGGAGGTGGAGGTCGCGGTGATCCGAGATTGTGCCACTGCCCTCCAGCTGGAGCAACAGAGTGAGACTCGGTCTCAAAAAGAAAAAAAAAAAAAAAAATAGTAATAAAAAAAAAAAAAAAAAAAAACCCACTTTCTTTTTATTTTGGGGCTTTGCTATTTTGGAACGAGCAGAACACACATACCATTGCTTTTCCTTTTACTGATTTTATTTTCAATCATGTGTTTGTGTCTGTTGTCTATATAATAAGAGTGTACTAAATACTGCTGATTGAATGTCCTAATGCATGCTGTGATGTTTGTTTAATGGTATAGAGCCGCAGAAGGTTTTCATTCGTTCATTCATTCATTCATTTCTGAATACCACCTCTGATGTTATGCTGCACGTTAGGGGCTCAGAGAAAAATGAAAGCAAACCCCTGCCCTCAAACAGCTTCTAATCCAGTTAGATGTGAGTAGAGAGCGTGTGAGTGCAGAATGTGAGGGACAGGTATGTAAATAAATACTTTGAATATGTGTGTGCAAATGTTGTGAATACATAAAACAGGGATGTTTGACTCTTGAGGAAGTTGGGAAGGTGTGGATTTTATTAGAGATGGCTTCAGGGAAAGCGTCGCATTCAAGCTCAGATGTGAGAGACAAGGGGAGAAATTCTCTAAGGACAGAAGAACAGAGTGGAAAACTGAAGGGGAATGTGTTGGGAGGCACATTTTCCACCTCTGTGGCCACTTCTCTAAGTTAGAAAGGTCGGGAAAGGTGGGAACAGCTCAGGGAGGTGAGTGGAAAGAGTAGATTACTGACATGTCCCTGATTCTGTGGCTTGGAGAACTTTGGGATTCCTGTAGCCGGTTTCTGGGCTGCGGAGGCGCCCTGGTCCGTATTTCTGGTGCTGATGACTGTTGACATGGTATTGATGACTACGGCAGACGTGGGTTGTTGTTCTTCCCCAGCATCCTTCCCCCATTCTTTTGGCAGCAGCCCTCGTGCTTCTATAGGATTATCCCTTTCCAGCCTCAGTTCTTGTGCTATAGGAGAAGGTCAAACTCTGCCCCCACTGAAATACTCCATTCCTTTGCCCATAGTAGCCTTGTGATCCACACCAGGCCAGTCAGGGCCCAAGAGATTCAGTGCTAGGATTTTCATTTGAATTACTGAAGCAGTACAATCCTGCTTTTCTGCTGGATCTGATGCTGAATGGAATGTGGTCCAAGGAGCTGTTGGCAGGCCCTTGGCAACTACATGAGGCTTAGAATGAAGCCAACATCAAGGAAGTACTGTCAAGACACAGAGGGAAGCTGGTTCCTGGTGACACCCTTTCAGCCCCGAATCAATGAATACCTGAAGCCAGCCTTATCCTAGGACATGAGCTAACAGATTCCCTTTTTAGCTTAGCCAGTCTGAGTTGGATTTCCTTTAGTTTGTACTAGGCAAAATCCCAACTAATACCATGGCCAATCGTCCTGTGAGATAGCATTGCTTCAGGAAAACCTTTTCTTTTTCTCCTAGAAACTTCAGTCTTTCCCAGGTGAAATGGGACAAAGAAAAAAAAAGAAAAAAGAAACTTCAGTCTTAGAATGTCAATGAGGGATGAAGTGGGGGTTTTAGGTATGACGGCCAGGAATGCATACTTGCCCCTGATTTCTATTGCTGGTGCTGTTCTCACTGATGCCAGTCACCTTAGTGTCACTCAGTGGAGGGATTTACTGCAGTGGTAAATTTCAATGGGAGGAGTTTTGTTATTTCAGCACAAAGTTTTGTTGTTAGTGGTGGGGACTTTTTTATAGTTCTGTTTTCACAAATCAAAAGTTATGGTTAAAGTAGTCACTGCATTAGAGACTATTTTGATTCAAAGGATCCTAGGAGCCACCTAGCTTCACCTCATTAAGGCTTTGGTTCTCCAACAGTAAAACAGAAATCATCAGAATGTGTACCACATAGGGACATGAGCTGTCGTGTACGTTAAACTCTAATACAGACTCGTATTTACAACCCAATAGAAATAGCTTATTCCCAATAATTTGGGTAACAGGAAATCATCATCTCATTTTAGAGGATCTAAGTAGTACTTCTTTACAAATTTATATATTTTAAATATGTAAATGGTTTCCTGGCTCTCTCTGGGCCTCAGTTTCCCTGTTTGTAAAAGGGGGTGATAATGGTACCTGACTCATAGGTGGTTGTTGAGGATCAAGCGATTAAAGCCCAATGCCCCCCCCCCACCCAGTCACTCTCCGCTTTTTTGCCCCGCTGTGTCTGGGAGGCTGATCCGAGTGGGCTGTGGTCATGGGCTCCACTGCCCTCTGGTTCTGGTAGGTTTCACCCTATGAAAAACATGAGGCTGCAGCAGGAGAGTGGTGACTCCTCTGGGGTCAGCATGAGCTGGCCATGTCTTATCACCAAAGGCCCTAGCTCCAGCTGGGCAGCTCTCTCCAAAGGCCCTGGTAAAGGCTTTGTCTCCTTGTTTCTTCAGTCCCAGAGGTTGTCAGCCCCACGGTCACCGGCTATACCTGTGTTTTCTCGACATCTCACCCACACCTTTGCAAATGGTCTCTCTCTTGAGCTGTCTTTAAAGCTTCCAATTCTCCAATTCCAGTGTGCCCTCTTCTGCTGGCCCCTAACTGACTGGCTCCCTCAACGAGACCCAGGACAGTGCCTGGAATATACTCAATGCAGTCCCTACTGTGGTTATTCTGTCTTCTGCAGAGCAGAAAATCACATGCATGATGGATGTGTGGTTCCATCATCTGTTTCATAGTTCAAGGTCTTCTTAATCAGATACTGTGGTTTTACTTTCATGAATTAGGAATGGCTTCGATGAATGTCTGACCCTCCCATTGAAGTGCCGCTGGAAAGAATGGATTATGGGCACAATCTCCAGTCATCACATTGGACTCTTAGTCCTCTGGTATTCTCATCTCCCTTATCGTAACCCTTAGGACTCAACTATAGCCCAGGAGGTTTCCCACTTGTGCTAATGTAAACTCAGATGTACGTTTGGTAGGGCCCATGGATGTTGTAGACTGAAAGTCTGTTTCCTCTAAGTTCATATGTTGGAGCCCTAACCTCCAAAATGATATTTGGATGTGAGGCCTTTGGGAGGTGATGAGGTTTATTTTATTAATTTGTTTGGTTTTTTGAGACAGTCTCTCACTTTGTCAACCAGGCTGGAGTGCAGTGATGTAATCATAGCTCACTGCAGCTTTGACCTCCTTGGGCTCAGGTGGTCCTCCCATCTCAGCCTCCCGAGTAGCTGGGACCACAGGCATGTGCCACCACACGTGGCTAACTTTGATTTTTTTGGTAGAGATGAGGTTTGCCATGCTGCCCAGGCTGGTCTCAAACTCCTGGGCTCAAGCAGTCTTCCTGCCTGGGCTTCCCAAAGTGCTGGGATTATAGGTATGAGCCACTGTACCCGGCTGTGATTAGATTTAGATGAGATCATGACAGTGGAGTCCCCCGGACACAATCTTTGTCTTTTTATGAATAGGAAAAGGGAACAGAGTTCTTTCCCTTTCTCTCCACCATGTGAGCCCACAGTGAGGAGGTGGCTATCTGCAGGCCAGGAAGACACCCCTCACCAGGGAACCAAA
This sequence comes from Cebus imitator, assembly GCF_001604975.1. Taxonomy (NCBI): domain Eukaryota; kingdom Metazoa; phylum Chordata; class Mammalia; order Primates; family Cebidae; genus Cebus; species Cebus imitator. The sequence goes on along the minus strand of NW_016107467.1, from coordinate 1,328,871 downwards.
TGGACCAGCACCCTGGTCTTGGACTTTGCAGACTTCAGGACTGTGAGAAAGAAATATCTGTTGCCCACGCCACCCAGCCTATGGTGTTTCATCATAGCAGCCCGAGCTGACTAAGACAACGTGAATATTTCATGTGCATAAGAACAGTGTGAATTCTTCTGCTCTAAGAGGTCACTGTGAGCCAGGTGCTGTGTGCTAAGCACTCTACATAAATAACCTCATTCAATGACCATGGTAACACACATGACTATTGGTATTAGGGATTTAATTTTTAGAAACCAGGAATAACAATGATTTAAAAGATAATTTTTCTTTCACACACAAAAAGCCAGGAGCTTGGCAGCCATGCAGTTAATAGTAGCTCTGTGGTCATCACAGTCTGAGGCTCGTTTTATCTTTTTTAGTGCAGATATTCCATCTTCAAGGTTACCTCATGGTCCAATGTGGCTGCTGTAGCTCCAGCCATTATGTCTACATTTCTGACTATGAAGGAAGGAAGGCCAAAAAAAATTGTTTTAAGTGCCAGCTCAACAAATCCCCCTTTATGACCCTTTCCCAGAAACCCTACCCAACAACTCCACTTACATCTCATGGGCCAGAGATTGCTCACATGGCCATACCTAGCCATAAGGTGGGCTGGTCAAGGTAGTCTGTTAGCCTGGCTCACTACAGTGCTTAATAATGCCAAGGCTATGTTCCTTAAAAACAAGGGAACATGAAGATGAGGCAGGTGGTTTCTGCCATAGTACTGCAGGTGTCCTTGTTCTACCAGTGAGCAACATGGGGCTCTGAGAACCAGGCATCTTGCCCAAGACTGCATCAATAGTAAAACAGAGGCTGTATTTGGATGGAGTCTGCCTGATTCCATTCTTTATTCACTGATGATAAAGTTTGCCTAACAAGAAAGGCAGGAAGGGAAGTAGGCGGCCACATGCGAGCTCACATGGTTCCAATGCTGCTTGATGGGCACCGGCTGAATGGGCCAGAGTTTTAGTCCATCTGGCTTATGTGCAAAACTGACTCACGGAAGGCTTTCCAGAGGGCACTCACATAGATGGAGGACTCTCTTAACACACTGGCTTGTCTCTCTTTCCCGGTAGACTGTAGGTGGTGAGTGGGCTGTCCTGGGCACCGTCGTATGCCCGGTAGCCAGCACGGTGCCTCGCACGTCACAGGGACTCAATTAAGTGTTTGTTGGATTCATGAAGGGAGTGAATGAGCGAGTGAACTGATGAACTTGGATGTGGCTGACAGTCATGAAAGCCAGCCAACTTATTTTTCTTGGATGGCATTTACCACCAGCTGACCAATTGTGGTGAAACCGTCCCTGAAGAGGTAAAATTTCACTGAGAAAACCACCCATTGTCAACCGTGAGTCCCAGGAGTCCCTCTCTGTGAAAAATAGCATGTGTGGCCCCCATGAGACCTTTTTTTTTCCCTGGTAGGTTTTCTGAATATCGTTTTTTTCCTGACTGGCCTATAAAATGCATTGAGAAATTATGCTAATGCTAGTATCTCTCCAACCAAGTCCTACTGAGGATTGAATCTATTTTTCAAAGACAAAACTGAGTTTTAATTTAGTGCCCCCTTGACATTTTCCCTTTCAAGCACATGAAGGATGCTTCTGCAGAGGGAGAGGTCTTGGGAAATCTTTCACGGATGGCTACGCTTCACGCCTGGGTGGAGTAACCCTCAGCACGCCAGCTTTCAATTAGAAGTAAATAAATGGAGACAGCTTTGCAGTGTGCCCGATACTCTGAAAGATCAACTCCAGGCCTCGGGGCTGCCTTTCTCCCACTGCAGCTAAAAATGTTCATTTATATTTTTTTGGTGTTTTCTGAGGAGCTTTCCTGTGCCAGGTTTAACCCCTCTCCCCGTCTTTCTGCTGCCTCTCCCCCAGCCCCCGGCTTTGAGGATGCTACGACCCTAGAAGCTCTTGCAGGAAACAGCTGCACTCCCGCTCCACACAAGTGCATTTCCAACTGAATTCTTTAGATGGAGGTTCAGCTCTTGTAGGATCATATAAAGGAGGCTTTCATTTCCCGCTCTGTGATAGTCATTCTGTTTGGAATAGGGGCAGCTGGGGACGTCTCTTCTTTGCCCATTACATCCTAAGGTAGAGGTGGATTTGGGGGCCTTGGGTTAGGATTGGGGCAGGGGATGTCTGGGGAGGGACTCCTTGCTGTGCCATTCCTCCACATTTTGAGACTTGGTGGGAAAACCTTGGGATCATTTTGAGATTCTTCTATTAGGGAAGTATATCCGTTAGTTATTGCTGTATGGCAAATGACTCCAAAACTTAATAGCTTGAAACATCATTTACTCACCTTTAGCTCACAATTTTGTAGGTCAGCAATTTGACCAGCCTCCGCTGGGTAGTCCTTCAGGCCTGTGCTGGGCTGGGCTGCTCTCAGACGGGCATGATCAGCTGCCAGGTGGGCTTGTGATGGTCTCAGCTGACATGACTGGGTTTGTCGCCATCCAGCTCTGGCGCAGTGAGAGCTGGGCTGAGGTGACTTTGGTTGCCACCATCCAATAGGCCAACCTGGGCTTGCTCACTTGGTGGCAAAAGGGTTCCAAGAGCAAGCACAGAAGAGCACGAAGTCTCTTGAGGCCTCAACTGAGACCTGGCACCAAGTCACTTTTGCTGCATTCTGTCAGTCAAAGCAAGTCAAAAGGCCCAACCCGATTCTAGGAGTAGAGAAAACGGTTCTACCTCTTAATGGGAAAAGCGGCAATGCATTTTGGCAATTTTTGCAATCAACAACAAGAAGTGATTTTCCAAATCTGCTTCTCAAGGCCTAGGGCCTCCATGGAAGAGCCACAGGGGTTAGGTTCAAGATTAAAGTTTGGGCTGTCCCCTCGCGCCTTTAACCCGAGAAACTCTCTTTTATCTGCAGAACATGTTGGACTTCCAAGTAAGATCTCTTTTGAACAAAGGTTGCCATGGTTAAAAGACATCGAATACCCGTTCGTTAGAAGTTATTGTGAGGTTCTCCCTACCTGCTTCTGACCTCTGTGACTCATAGAATTGTACTTCCTGTTTTCTGATGAAAGAGAACTAGTGCCGAGAAGTGGGAAGAGTCTGGCCTTGCTCATTCACTCATCAGTCTCTGCAGCCCTAACCCTCATACAGTCTCGGTGTCCTCGGCTGCCAAAAGAAGTGGAAGTCAGTGATGCATAGAGGAGTTCGGACTAGAGCCAGGCTTTCAGGGATCAGACCCCAGCTGCTTCAGCTGCAGTGTGGCCATGGAAAGGTTACTTAACCTCTCTAAGTCACAGTTTCTGCATCTATACAATGGGGTGAGACCATCTATTGCATAGATTAAAAAAGATTACTTGTATAGCATAAAAATGACTCAAGTCATGTTTACTATTTTTCTGATGTAGTCTCCAAGTTCCCTTAACATTCTTTTTATTTTTTCCTTTTTTTTTTCTGAGATGGAGTTTCGCGCTTGTTGTCCAGGCTGGAGTGCAAAGGTGCAATCTCAGCTCACTACAACCTCTGCCTCCTGGGTTCAAGCGATTCTCCTGCTTCAGCCTCCCAAGTAGCTGATATTACAAGCGTTCACCACCATGTCTGGCTAATTTTGTATTTTTAGTAGAGACAGGGTTTCTCCATGTTGGTCAGGCTGGTCTTGAACTCCCGACCTCAGGTGATGCGTCTGCCTCAGCCTCCCAAAGTACTGAGATTATAGGCGTGAGCCACTGTGCCTGGCCCAAGTTCCCTTAACATTCTAATAGTTTATGTTACCTGTGAAATTACGGTGGGCAGTGTTGTTTTTTTAGAACCCAGTTTCCAGTTGCTAGGTGTTCTGGTTTGGGATTTTTTAAGGAAGGCATTCAACAAAACAAGCCTCTGTTTGCTCACTGGCCTGCCACACCAAATGTAAAATTCAGCTGTTTGAGATTCATTTCTTTGGCTGAATAAGGTGTTCTTATTTGTTACTACTTAGTTTGAATTGGTTGATTAAATCATTTTCTCCCATGAATATTCAGCTGAACCCTCGGCACTGAGCAATGTGAACTTTGATGGAAAGTTTTTCAGAGGAAGGGAAGATGATATATGGGTGAACAGGAGAGAAGATAGGTTTGGGCAGGCCATGGCAGAAATAGGGGGTGAGAAGCAAGGAGGTTGGTGCCTGAATGAAGGAGGGGACCCTTTACACTTCTGGGAGAATTGCCAAGCGGCGCTTGGCATGCTTTCCTGCTGTGCCTGGAGCTGACAGTCTTTGTATCTGGTGCACAAGAAAGGATAGTGCATTCTCCAGCTTCACCTATCATGATTCTAAAATGCTTTCGGGCACCTCAGGCTGTGTGGGAGTATTTAAAGCCACCATGGTCGCCATTTGCCAGGAAGAAACTCTATGCCCCTGAATGAGAGAGGAGCAGGCATTTTCCTAAACTCCTCTGGGGCACATTTTGGTGTCTCAGGGAGGAGACTCTGCACCCTCACCCCACCTTCCAACTTGGTGGAAGGAGCAGGTCATGCATCAAGTTGCTCCTGCCCAACAGGATCTTCCAGATCTCTCGGCAGAGGCTTCCACGACACGAGGCCTAAGCAAACAGGCTCCGGCTTGCCAAGGCCGTGGGCCTGATGGGAAGGGCAGGGCAAAATGGCCCCAGCCTGACTTTTCAGATGCTGCATGCAGACTGGGGTGCATTGAGGAGCAGTGCCTCATCTTGGGATGACAGGAGGTGGCCGGAGGGTGTGTGTGCCTCGATTCCACAGGCATCAGCAAACACCTGGCTTCCTCTGGTAACAGGCACAGGTGCATCTGGCTCTCAGCCAGCTGTCTATATGGAAATACCCCACCCCCCTTCTAAAACTACATTTCCATATCAAAGGTAAGCTAGGGAACCATGAGGCTCTTATTGGACGGGGCTTTGTTTTTCAGGATTCGCCTTAGCATTTTTTTACCTAGCAAATTCTCCTAAAATATTTTTGAGTTGCACGTTTTGATTTTGTTTTTCGAAAATCTGTCATTCTTATTAAACAAGTCATCTATGGGTGCTCATTATCGAGAAATCTGAGAAAAAGATAAGTCAAAGTTTTGTTTACAGTGAAAAATCGCTTGTAAATAATTTCTATTAAACTATTTTCATTTTCATCATTTTCTGTTGAGAACATATCACTTGTTTACATAATTCCCTATGTTTAGGAATTTAGGGGGTCTTTACAGGCTCCTTGCCCCTCCAAAAACCCCTGTGAGATGAAGCCCCAGTTGCTGGCGGTGGTGGCGGGGTGAGAACTCGCCCTTTATTAACTGCCTGCTCTTGCCCGCCTCATGTTTGACTTCCTTTCTTGCTCTGTTTCACCTCCCAAATAAACCACTTACACTCAGATCCTGGTCTCAAGGGCAGCTTCTCAGGAAACTCAAAGCAATGCAGCTATCTACTATTGAGTACACAGTCACGTGCTGCACAACTGTATTTCGGTCAATGAGAGACCGCATAGACGATGGTGATCTCACAAGGTTATCATGGAGCTGGACACCTACTGACAGCGCCGGGTCCTCATCCTGCACGGGCCCAGGCTAACGTGTATGTTTGCGTCTTTGTTTGGTTTTGGTTTTTTGTTTGTTTGCCTTTTTGAGACAAGGTCTTGCTCTGTCACCCAGGCTGGAGGGTAGTGGAGCAATCATGGCCCACTGCAGCCTCAGACTTCCACTCTTAAGTGATCCTCCCACCTCAGTCTTCCCATTAGCTGGAATGATGTACCAGTACCACAGTGCCCAGCTAATTTTTAATTTTTGTCCTAGAGACCAGGGTCTCATTACACAGGTTAGTTTCAAATTCCTGGCCTCAAGCAATGCCCCACCTTGGCTTCTCAAAGTGCTAGGATTACAGGCATGAGCCACCACGCCTGGCCCTTTTTTCTTTGGTAGAGAGTGGGGTCTCACTCTGTGGCCAGGCTCATCTTGAACTCCTGGCCTCAGGCGATTCTCCTACCTCACCCTTTCAGAAAATGTTTAAAGAGTTTTTTTAAAGATGAAAACAATTTTTAAATAGGAAAATGCTTACAGAATAAGAGTACAAAGAAAGATAATATTTTTGTACAGTTGAAAAATGTGTTTGTGTTTTGTTTTTGAGAATCTCACTCAGTCACCCAGGCTGGAGTGCAGTGGCACAATCTCTGTTCACTGCAGCCTCTGCCTCCCGGATTCCAGTGATCCTCATGCCTCAGCCTCCCAAGTAGCTGGGACTACAAGCATGAGCCAACACATCCAGCTAATTTTTGTATTTTTAAATAGAGATGAGGTTTCGCCATGTTGGCCAGTCCAACATGGTCTTGAACTCCTGGGCTCCAGCGATCCGCCTGCCTTGGCCTCGCTAGGTACTGGGATTACCGGCATGAACCACCATGCCCAGCCTGTGTGTGTGTTTGAAGTATGATTATAAAAGAGTCAGAAATCTTTAAAAAATTAAAAAGTTCATGAAGTTAAAAAGTTACAGTAAGCCAAGATCGATTTATTATCGAAGAAAGGAAAGTATTTTTTAAAATAAACGTAGCCTAAGTGTACAGTGTTTATAAAGTCTACAGTGAGGTACAGTAATGTCCTAGGCCTTCACATTCCCTCACACTCACTTAACAATTCACCCAGAGCAAGTTCTAGTCCTGCAAGCTCCATTCATGGTAAGCGCCCTAAACAGGTGTGTCATGTTTAAATCTCTTACAGTGTTTCTACTGCACCTTTATTACGTTTAGATGCACAAATCCTTACCACTGTCTTACAGTTGCCTACAGTGTTGAGGATAGTCACGTGCTGCACAGGTGGATAGCCTAGGAGCAGCAGGCCACACCGTCTAGCCTGGGTGTGTAGGAGGCTCTCCCACCGAAGTTTGTGCAAGTGCCCGCTGAGATGCTTGCACAATGATGAAATTGCCCAGTGATGCATTTCTCAGAGCAGAGCCTTTTCCAGAAGCGATGCGTGACTGTGCAACATGTCTCCCTTGACCAGCACTGGACTCGCATGCAGCTTTCCAGGAGCGCTCTTCCCTAATGTGGATTACTCAGAGGCCGGGGCTTTCCTGATTCGCTTAGGCTATGTTTGGCTGTGCGTCCTGGGTTTGGCAACTTTACCTTCAGCCCCCCAGTTTCTCATCCTATGCTAGACTTTCTCCAAGGCCTCCCTGTTACTACTGGCCAAGCCTAACCCTAATCCTCCCTTCCCTCCTTGTCATTTTGCCCCGAGTTAATCCTCTCTTCCAATTCTGCAATCTCTTCTTTGTTTTTTTTCTTACCAAAAAAATTTTAGTAGCCTTAGCCTGAAAGCAGGAGGCCCCAGGCCATATGTGAGCTAGATAAAGGGTTTCTTTGGGGATTCTCTTTACCCAGCTCTGAAAACTCTGCTTTTTCTTGTAATCTTCCCTGGAAAGTACTTTTTTTTAATTAGCTTGTCCTCTGAGGTGATGTCTCCTCCTGGTAGAGAGAAAAAGAGTTTTCTTTGCAAAGCACTGACATATATTCTTTAACTTTGCTTTCTCCTCCACCTCCCAAAACTTGTCACTTCCAGGGCCCAAAGTTTCAGACCCCTACCAAAGCACGTGCCCACTTACAGATCAAATACGTGAGCCGTGGCCCAGGGCCTGAGGCTGTCCTCATTGAAGGACATTTGTAATCTGGTGACCTTAGTCCAAAGACATGAACTTAAAGGTGGGAATATGAGGCAGTGTGGTGGGAAAAGTTGATAGTGACCTTTCAAGAAACAACATTCACATTTTGATAGGAGAATGCCTTGATTAGGGATAAAGAATTACAGTGCTTTCTC
>NW_016107467.1:1317571-1319749 GCF_001604975.1 Cebus imitator | reverse complement strand
CCCGCCTCCCTCCCTCCCCGTTCCTCTTTCTTTCCTTCTTTCTTTCTTCCTTCCCTCCTTTCTTCTTTCCTGTCTTGTCAAGACGGGCAGTATGATTGACTATACCAGTTACTAGCTCTGTGATCTTGTACAAATTACTTAATCTTTCCATTTCTTGGCCTGTAAAAATGGGGTTACTAATAAGATGGACGTCATAGAGTCTTTGTGAGGATTAAGTGAGTTAATATCTATACAGCATACAAGATAGTACCTGGCAAAGGGTAATCTTTCAAAACATATTTGCTCCTTTTGTTGGTTCATTCATAAAATAAATCAAACACCTCCTGCTTGACAGGTTGTGTAGCAGCAGGCTGGACTCAGCCCCGAAGAGGCTATTGAGGGAGGTGGTGCAGAATATGGCTACTCAAGCTGCCTTGAGATGGAAACTGTAATTTTAAGTTCTCTTTCTTAACTACATTCAAAAAATTCAGCCCATTTTAGCTGGAAAGTGAGCACTCCTCCAGGAAGTTGTCCTTGATCAGTGCAGCAAGCATCATCTCAACTCCAGTGCCTGAAGGAAGGAAAGCAGAACTCCAGGCTTCTGGTAGCTGATGATGGGGCGCTGGTTTCAGTGGCTCCCCAGGTCTATCGGGAAAGAAGAGAGAAGGGTGAGGGTGTAGGTAAAAGAGAGGCTCTGGAAGGGGCTGGAGTGGGGCCTGAGGCTCTGGGATGGATGTCCATGAAAGGGGTTCAGTGACAGGTGACAAGAGAAGGAGCCCGGCAAGGGCGCTGGTCCCAGGCTCAGTGTTCCCAGCAGCTGGCGTCACCTGCCCTGGAGCAAGTGCGCAGGTTGGTTGGAGTATGGACTGTGGAGCCTGGCCATGCGAATTCAAATCCCTGCTTCCCCACCAACAAGCAGCGGCCAGTTGCAACCTCCAAAGATGCCACAGCTCATCCCACCAGAGGAGGGTGCCTGCGTCTCCTCTCCTTGAATATGAGTGGGGGCTTGTGACTCCCCTGACCAGAGGACTGTGGCAGAGGGGATTCTATGTGACTTCCAAAGCTAGGTCATAAATGATCTAGGGTCTTTCTGGCTCTCTGTCTCTACCTGGGGACGCTCACTCTTGGAACCCAGCCACCATATTTTAAGGAAGCTGAGGCCACGTGGGGAGGTACCTCCGGGCATTCCAGCTGATGGCGGTTACTCGGCCCTCAGGCAACAGCCGGCATCAATCACCAGGCTTGCGCGTGAAGGAGCCTTCACATCATTCCAGGTGCACACTGTTGAAATGTCTACCTCACAGCAATAATGACTTAATATCCGTAAATAATTTAGACATGGCACCAAGTAAGTGCTATGCGTTTGCTGTGAAAATTGCTGTGACTGCTGTGATCACGTGTACTCTATGTGGTCTGCAGGCATCTGCAGGGTGGCCCCATCTACAGAAGGCTTCCGCAGTATTGGCTGGCGACACCAGCCATGACACTCCTGACAGATCAGGTGCACTCTACTCCACAATGCCCCACGTTACCCGTGACTCAAAGAGGAACGCTGGACATGTAGCAGATGATGTTGGGCTTTCAGAGCTGAACTTGTTAGGGGAGCCAGCACTGGGCAGAAGTGAGAGCCTTGGCTGGGACAGTGGTCAGTGACAGCAGACTACAGTTAGGTTTTATTTTTTAGAGACAAGGTCTTGCTATGTTGTCCAGGCTGGCCTCAAACTCTCAGGCTCAAGCAGTCCTCCTGCCTCAGCTTTCCAAGTTGCTGTGATTCCAGGTGTGAGCCGCTGTGCACAGTAGAGTTTGGCAGATGCTCAGATGGGCTAAGCTTGGGTGTTAAAAGCCTACAGGAGGGGCTTTCATCCTACTCCTAGGAGGCCATAAAAAAGGTATCAGAGGCTGGGCGTGGTGGCTCATGCCTGTAATCACAGCACTTTGGGAGGCCAAGGTGGGTGGATCACCTGAGGTCAGGAGTTCGAGACCAGCCTACCAACATGGAGAAACCCCGTCTCTACTAAAAATACAAAATTAGCTGGGTGTGGTGGCACATGCTTGTAGTCCCAGCTACTTAGGCGGCTGAGGCAGCTGCTTGAACCAGAGAGGCAGAGGTTGTGGTAAGCCAAGATCGTGCCATTGCACAATCTCCAGCCTGGGCAACAAGAGTGAAACTCTGTCTCAAAAAAAAAAAAAAAAAAAAAA
>NW_016107467.1:1303759-1317451 GCF_001604975.1 Cebus imitator | reverse complement strand
TTGAGTGGGAATTGCCAAGTGAAAGAGAAAGGAAATGGAATTCCAGGTGGAGGGTTTTGTGCAAATAAATGCGTGGCAGGGAGAAAACATTTCATGTCTGAGGATTTGCAAATCTGAGGGTGGTAAGAGTTTATAGAGTGACAAGTTCAAGGGCCTTCTATAGACCCAGTGGTCTGTACTCTTCAAAATGCCAATATTATGAAAGAAGAAAACCAGTATTAGATGAAAAGAGATGATACATACATGTACACTAAATGCAGTGCCTGGTCCTAGACTGGCCCTGGGTGAGGAGAGGCAGGAGTAGCACAAGTAACATTATCAAGACCGTTGGCAACATTTAAGTATGAACGATGTATTAGATAACAGGTCAGAATAGTGCATTTTGCGGGGTGTTAATTTTGAGGGATAGAGAGTAGGAGAGAGCCATCTGGGTGCTGGGAATTGATACCTTCATCTGGGTGGTGATTACACAGTAAGACTTGACTATTTAGTTGAATGTAAATTATACTTAATGGAAAAATGAACTTCTATTTTATTTTTCTGAGGTGGAGTTTCACTCTTTTTGCCCAGGCTGGAGTGCAATGGTGCGATCTCAGCTCACTACAACCTCCGCCTCCTGGGTTCAAGCAATTCTCCTGCCTCAACTTCCCAAGTAGCTGAGATTACAGGCATGTGCCATCTTGCCTGGCTAATTGTGTACTTTTAGTAGAGAGGGGTTTCTCCACGTTTGTAAAGCTGGTCTCGAACTCCTGACCTCAGGTGATCCGCCCACCTCAGCCTCCCAAAGTGCTGCTCCCAGCCAAACATTGACGTTAAATACAGTTCTGTTTTCCCTTACATAAAAGAATGTTCTTTTTTAAGGAAATGCATACAGCAAATATGGTAAAATGTTAATTGGTGAAACTGGGCAAGGGGTTGAAAGGAGTTCCTTCTATTCTTGCAATTCTTCTGTAAGTTACTTCAAAATAAAAAGTCTTAAAACATGAATGGAGAAACAAAGTGCAGGCTAAGAGGAGGGAGGGGAAGGAGAAAAGTCTGGAAGTCAGGCTGCCCATTTTATTGGAAGGGACATTGAGTTGTAGAAAGGCTAAATGACTGGCCAAGGGTCAGTGAGCAATTAGTATGGGCTTTGTGCCCTGAACTGGACTTCGGAGACCCAAGTCTTGCCTCTTTCCAGTCCACCGAAGGGTCCCAGGAGGGAGGTGTGAGCGTTAATATATGGCCTCTGATGTGGAGAAGACCTCAGAGGTGTAATTTCACAGAGACCCTATTATTTCAGGTTATCATTAATGTGACTTGTGCCATGAATTCCCTGTGCACTGCCTTGAAATTTGCCCCGTATGTTTGTAAAGGTTGATTACATCTTTGGGACTTTTTTCTAATGTGAACAGAAGCTATTAATATATAGTTGCAATTGTTGCAGCTCACTGGGACCAAGTGTCTTTTCTGGTGTGTCATAAAAGGGCTCTGTACCGATATCTGAAGGCAAACAACAAGGTACTGACAATCTATTGATTTCAGATGTGTGTAATGCCCTCATTTCTTGGATAAGAAATGAGGAGAAAATCTCTTTCCCTTTCCAAAGGAAAGAAACTCGGTGAAGAGTAATGGAATCCTGGCTAATTAAGGGGCTAGACTTAAAAAGGAGTCCCTACTCTCACACGCTTTTGGCAGCAGTATAAATTGGTACAACCACTTGGAAAAACTGTTCGACAGTAGCTAGCATAACTTAATATATGCTGGGCCAGGTGCGGTGGCTCACACCTGTAATCCCAACACTTTGGGAGGCTGAGGCAGGTGGCTCACTTGAGATACGAAGTTTGAGACCAGCCTGGCTAACATGGTGGAACCCCATCTCTACTAAAAATACAAAAAAATTAGCTGGGCAAGGTGGTGTGCACCTGTAATCTCAGCTACTTGGGAGGCTGAGGCATGAGAATCTCTTGAACCCAGGAGGCAGAGGTTGCCATGAGATTGTGCCAGGGCACTGCAGCCTGGGTGACAGACAGAAACTGTCTCACAAACAACAGCAACAACAACAACGAAAACTTAATAGGTGCTGAATAAAAGCAGTTCCATGCTTGTGAACTTAATCTAAGAGAAATGAGTGTGCATGTCCACCCAAAAGCACGTACAGAAAAATCCATAGCAGCTTTATTAACAATGGCCCCAAACAGAAACAACACAGAAACTGTGGTCTGTTCACATATGGAATACTACTGAGTAATGAAAAAGAATGAAATACTGAAATATACAATAACATGGCTGAATGTCATAGCTACAGGAATACAAAAGAAAACATTCAGGCTGATTCTATTTAGTTGAAGGTTAGAAACAGGTGATCTGAATCTATGATAATAGAGGTCAGAATAGTGCATTTTGGGGGGTGTTGATTTTCAGGCAGATAGAGTAGGAGAGAGCCATCTGGGTGCTGGGAATGTTGAGACCTTCATCTGGGTGGTGATCACACAAGTAAAACTTGAATATTTAGCTGAACGTAAATTATACGTAGTAGAAAGGTAAACGTTCTTAAAAAGAATTTCTTTCCACTGGTAAGGTTGTCTTGACGGGCTGCGGAATGGGACATCCCAGTGACTGTGCTTGATAACAGCAATCTGGGGTTGGATGTGTCCTCAGCCCCATTCAACAATGGTCAGTTGCATGTGTTCTTGCTGATCTGCACTGGGCAACAGCCACCGATCAGCCCAGGATCTGTCAATGGCTGTGCATGAAGCCAGTGGCCTCAGGACTGCTTCTACCTGGCGGACAAAGGCTGACGCCACACAGCTCTAGGACAGCCAACAGCTTTTCTCAAACCTCAGTGTAAAATAATCACGTGGTGATACTATAAAAATACTGATTCTGATTCAATAAGTCCTGAGGGGGTGGGGGTCCTGACATGTGTTTCCAGTAAGCTCTTAGGTGATACTGATGCTGCTTGACCAACTTTGAGTATCAAGGCTCTAGAAGCAGACAGGCCAGGGTAAGGAGCTTGGCTCTGCCGTGTATAAGCTCTGTAATTTTTTTTTTTTTTTGGGGAGGGAGGGAAGGTATCTCACTCTATTGCCCAGACCAGAGTGCAGTGGCGCTATCTCAGCTCACTGCAACCTCCGCCTCCCGGGTTCCAGTGATTCTTGTGCCTCAGCCTCCCCTGTAGCTGGGATTACAGGCATGTGCCACCCCGCCAGGCTAATTTTTATATTTTTAGTAAAGACAGGGTTTCACTATGTTAGGCAGGCTGGTCTCAAACTCTTGACCTCAGGTGATCAGCCTGCCTCAGCCTCCCAAAGTGCTGGGATTACAGGCATGAGCCACCACATCTGGCCTGAGCGCTGTGAATCTTTGTCAAATTACTTCACCTCGCTGTACCTCAGTTTCCTTTTCCAAAAATTGTGGGAATGAGATGGCTTAGCTGGGGTAGAGCCGGGAGGGACAGGCAAGAAAGCCATCTCCCAGAAGAGTGCAGATTAAGCAGGATAATATACATAAAGTTTTTAGCACTGTGCCTGGCCGATAGTAAGCACTATTGATAACACTTGTTATCAATTGTGATAATGCTTGTATTATTTTTAATAAAGAAGGTTTAGGTCATGATTTGGAGAAAGGTGAGTGAATGTAATGAGAGCAGGAACAAATGAACACTTCTCTTTTATCTAGGAAGGATATTTTCTCTTCTTTTTCTTCTACTTCACCCCATCATCCTTCCCTTGAATTCATTCCCTGGGTCTTCACTATCAAGACAAGGTGTGTTTCCTCCTCATTCTTCCTCCTACCCTAAGCCACCTCAAATCTAACAAAGCTGGAAGAACTCAGGCAGAACTGAAGCTTGAAGCCAGGCAGATTGTCAGATTGTGCCCGGAGGTGATATCTTTGTTAAGGAAACATCCTCCCCACCTTGGCTGTTTCTAGTGGAACAGGCTTGGCCCTTGAGAGTAGAGGTCCACGGCTGGGTCTCCACGCATGCCCATGCCCAGCTGCCCTCCTCAGAAACCGCCCATGCTTCTCCACACGCAAGGCCCCTCTGGAGGAAGACATATGTTTCTCAATCTGTGGGGCTGTCAGTTGGCATCTTTTTCAAGAACTGAATTAACTTGTCGTCCTAGAGGGAAAAAAGAGAAGTGCTTTGTTTTGTGTTGTCTGCAGGGTAACAGGCCTGGACTGCATCCAAGTTTGGGGGTGCTCCTTCAGTTGGAGGTGGGGGAGCCCTCTGACCGGAGCTTTGTGGCTGGGGGAGCTCTAAGTCACAGTTCGGTTCAATTCTATAAAGCAATATTGTGTTTAGTGAGTGCCAGGCACGAGACCAGGCACTGAAGGCTCAAAAATAGCTAAACAGCAGCACTTACGGCGGAGCAGGGAGGCAGATGAGAAGCAACTGTCATGTCCTAAGATAAATGCATAGGTAGGGGTGTAGCTGATGTGCAGAGAAAGACCGGAAGGTGTGGTAGCCAGTCTTCAAGATGGCTCTCAATGAGACACACTGCTTGACATCCGTGGCCTTGTGTAGACCCTTCTCTGGGCTGGCCTGTGTAACCAAAAGAATGTGATAGAAGTGGCTAGGTCTTTCTTCCAAGGCTAGATCATAAAAGGCCTTGCAGCTCCCACCTTAGTCTCTTGGAACGCATGTTCTGGGAGAAATCAGCTGTCGTGTCAAAAGTCTGACTATGCTGAGGCCACCATGCTGGGAGGAAGCCCACCATAGCCACGTGAAGGCATCACAGGAAGACACAGAAATACCATCTGAGTAGCCTGTTGTTCCACCCATCCCAGACAGGCAAGGGGCAGGTGTGAAAGGAGCTATGTTGGATGCCAAGTCCAGTCGAGCCTTCAGATAGCTCCAGCCCTGGCTGTGATCTCACTGCAACTGCCCGAGACCCCACATGAGAAACTTTGAGTGGAGCTCAGTCAACTCACAACACCTCAAATAACCATAAGCAATAGGAATAGTCACTTTAAGCTGCTAAATCTGGGTGGTTTGTTACACAATGACTGATAGAAGGAGAAAGGTTTCTGGTAGAAAGGATAATGAGGCAGAGGAGAAAAGTAGATTTCTGGGTGGGGAGCAGCGTCCCATGGAGAAGTGCATCTTGGAAAACCACACAGGAGAATCAGAATGGGCATTTGGGGAATTAGGGGCAGTTAAGTATTAATAGAGAGCAAAGGCCAGGCAGAGAGAAGTGGGGAGAGCGCTGGGAGAAGTGGGCAGGGGCCTGACCCAGGGAGTCTGCACAGGGATTTAAACAACGGACCATGTGGTTTGTGGGAGCTTTGCATTTACTTATAATTTTGAGAGGTGAAGAAGTGAACTTCCCCTATAAATCTCCCCATGGCTGCTGCTGTTATTGTCTTCAGCAGCTGCGAAGTCCCGGGAGGCATGGTGAACACAAACGCTGAATGGCCTCATTGGCTCAAAGAAAGAGGGGAAAGGGCCAAACGCTGTTTGGAGCTTTTCCACTGCTTCCCCCGTGTCTGGGAAATGTTGCGTGCCTGAGAAGTCCTAGATTCCATTTTAGCGGTAGCCAGAAAACCACTTCCCTGAATTGATGATTTATCCACAAAGTACCTGCTCATCAGCACTGAGAAATACGTGACTTAACTAATGCTAGCACCAGGCCAGGTCCTCCCTGCAGCCTCACTGGGGGCTATGTCCACCTGCAGCCCTGGCTAAAAGGGAAGAGCCCAAGAGAGGACAGTCCCCATGGCTGCAGTTTTCCCTCTGCCATCCCACCCACTTACCTTCCTGTGCCCACATTCCCTACTGGAAAATGAGGACAGTAATGCCTATCTTACCCTTGACTGGAGAGAATTAAATGAAATACCGTGATTCAAGTAAGCAGCAAAAATCCCATGTACAGGGCACACTGGGCAAATGGGGGCTGTTGTCACTATTGCCCTTGCCTTGGTGCTCTGGTCTTATCCCCCGAGTCTGCTGTCGAGGTAGCAGATACAGAATAAAGGAGCTGTCCTTGGCCAGCATCGCTCATGGATTAGGCCACTCCTTGTCCCAGCATGCAGACGGCCTCACAGTCTCTGGCAGTCACTAATATTAATTAATAGCACACATTTCTTGAGCTCTCATCATGCCACAAGTACATTTTCTTCTGTAATCCTCATAAAAGTCCTGCAGAAACATTTTACATTTGAGGAAACTAAGGCGGAGCGAGGATAACCTACGCAAAGCTATGAAGCCAGGAGGAGCCCAGGCTGGAGTTGGACCACTCCAGCGCCTGCTGCTTAACCACTGCCCGCACTGCCTCCCAAAGGAGCCTACCCTCCAAAGGAGCAGCGCTGGACGAAAGCGTGCACCACCTCTCACTGTTCTCAGAAACTTAGATGAACTGTACATCGTCTTTGTTGAGGCACGGCCCATTCAATTAGCATGCTGGTGACTATCTTTTCCTACAAAGTCCAAGTGTTAAAGCAACAAAAGAAGGGCCCTTTTGATCCCAGTTCTCCATAATTACTAGTGAGAAATCGCCTCAGAAAACTCCATTCTGTGTTCTGAGGTTTTGAGGGATGATCTGGAGCTTACACTAGAAAACCATCCAATGAGGACACGAGCTCTATTTTCCTCACCTCTGTATTCTCTGTACTTGGAGCAGTGCCTGGCCCATAGTAGATGTTCAGTACAGATTTATCGAATGGGTGGGTGTGGGGTCTACTCCATTAGGCCTGGCAGACACAGTGTCTGAGGCCCAGATGCTGTTTGGGGTACATGATCGTGTTGTTACTTTCTTTTAAAAACAGAAGAAAAAAGTATAAAAATAGTCAATATGTAATAATGAATCCAGCCTAGATTATATTCTTTTTGCCAATGCAGTCATAGAATATAATTTTTATTTCTTTTTTAATGAAGTGATGGCCAACCTATACGTGAGAGTGCCAATGCAGTCCTGAATGAGTGAGGCTTCTGTATAAATGCCCAGTCGGGTACAGGGTAGATCTCAGACGACATCCATTTCCTCCCATCTGTGCTGTAGGAAGCAGAAGTGCAGAGCAGGCGTCTGTGACACCACATGTACCCAGGGGCTTAACCCTTTCATGTCCATGGCCTCCCCGCAGAAACCATCTCTCCTTTGACCCAGGGATGACTGAACCAGCAGGCACCCCTGACCAAGGACAGCCAATAGGAGCTGCTCAGGGACATAGAGCCGGGCAGGAAATGCTATACCCAAGAGATGCTCCAGTGAGCAGTGCCTATCCAAAAGGACTGAAGCTGAAATATGAGGAAAGAATCAGTAAATAGTGAAGAAGTTAGAGTAGACACAGAGAAATGGAGACAGAGTGACTGGGTTGTGAGAACTGTGGAAGGGAGTGAGGGTCCCTCAACTCTCTGTGTAGCCTGGGCTAACTGATCTAGTTTCTGCAGGTCCCCCAAACACAAGACCCACCTGCATTTCCTGAGTGCCTTCTATTTTCTAGGCCCTGGGCCAAGTGGTGCACATACAGATATATATATATAAAATCTCATTGAACCTCCCAACAACCCTACAGAGGTGGTTTTATCTTTAGCCTACTTATCAAATGTGGAAAGGAAGCTTAATTCGTTTGCTCAAGGTCACATAGCCAGTAATTGGAAGGACCAAGCCTCAAACCCAGCCTGTTGGACTCCAAAGTCCACAATTTAACCAACAAACCATCTTGCTTTGTCAAATTCCAAAGTCTATTCCAGACTCCAGGAAGCTAAGCAGTTCACTTTTCTTGGCTTCTCTTGAGATCTCTATTATCAATATGTTACATGTGTCCTTGCAATTCACTGGAGAAATGGCTTGACGTAGTGTGAAAATCTCTTTATCTGCAAAAGACCAATGGTCCAGTGGAAGGTCAAGAGAGAGGACCTGGGGCAAGCAACAGATAATAGACCTGAAAAAACAAACCAACAACTGGTGAGCAGCTGTGTATTGGTGAAGAGAAGCAGCCCCAGTTTGCCAGGTCATGGTGAGGATGAGCTTCAAGTAGTCAGGAAGAGGCCAGATTAAGGAGAGTCCAGAGAACAAGACCAAAGAGGTTGTTCTTTCCCCCCAGGAGGAAATGTGTACAAAGCAGCGTAATCCCAGCACTTTGGGAGGCCGAGGCGAGCGGATCACAAGGTCAGGAGTTCAAGACCAACCTGGCCAAGATGGTGAAACCTCATCTCTAAAAACAAAGAGAAGCCTCATGTGGTTGGCTTAGCCAGGATGAATTCTCCACCGAGAGAGCAGCAGCAAGAAGTTATTTTTACAGCATTAGGAGAAAGATAACCAAGTGTGAACTTTGGCGGGGGCATGGGGGGTGGGAGGTAAGTGCATTGCATTGTAAAGAAAACGTGCACAGGAGTAATTAGAAGAAGGCAGAAAGGGAATTAGAGGGAGGAACCATCTGTGATAATGTCCAAAAAATTAAAATCTCAGTGGCAGAGATTTCTAGTTGTTCACGATATCCTTTTGCCCCTTCTTATAAAAGCTCATAGTTTTTAGCTGGGCGCATGGCTGCCTAAGATAAAGGCTATATTCTTCAGCCTCCCTTGCAGTTGGTGTGGCTATGGGCCTGTCTCCTGTGGAAATGGGTCTGCCCTAGTGTCCCTGCTGGGTTCAGTCACTGTCTGGATGCAGCCATGGGAAAAATGGTCTTGGTCACAAGCATGGTGGTGGATTCAGAGTCGGAGAGCAGCAGCTGGGGCCATTAGCGAATTAACCCTCCCCATGACAGGAGATTTGAGAGGGACATTTTCGTAGCTGCTACGTGGTTTCCCTCCATTTTGTTTTGTTTTTTCATTTTGTTTCTGGGCTAGTTCCAGGCTCAGTCAGGCTCTCACCTAGTGACCACAAGATGGCTGCCACTGTTCCAGTATCACATCTCACTGGGTAAACCAATGGGAAAGATGATTTGCCTTTTTCTCAGCACTCCCCTGTAAAAACTTCACTGTGTCTCATTGGTTCTGAATGAGTCACGTACTCACCTCTGAACCAATCACTGTGAGTAGAGAAATATGACTTGCTGATTAGCTGAGGCCTAGATCACACACTCTACTCCTAGAGGGAGGGATGACAGTCTAGCCAGATTCTAGAGTCAGTGTGTAGGGGAGGGTGAGTCCCCAAAGAAAAATGGAAAGTGGGGGAACTGTGCTGGGGAGACAACTAACTACAAAATGTCCTTGATAATAGTGTTCAGTGTCCTCACACTTATTTCCTCCTAGGACCTATTTGCTGAGTTACTTGTGCAGAGCACATATTGAGAGATGCTCGACCTTAGAAATAGAAGACATGCATAATATCTCTGTAATTACACCTTCTGCTTATTCACGAATGGGCCATTCGAGTTAGGATGTTAGCAAGCAGAAAATCTCCTATTTATTTATTTATTTGAGACTGAGTCTTGCTCCATCACCCAGACTGGAGTGCAGTGGTGTGATCTTGGCTCACTGCAGCCTCAGCCTCCTGGGCTCAAGCAATCCTCCCGGCCTCAGCTTCCTGAATAGATGGGACTGTGGGCACACACCACCACAGCTAGCTAATTTTTAAAATTTATTTAATTTTTTGGGGGGAGGCGTCTCTTTTTGTTGTCTATGCTGGTCTTGAATCCTTGGCCTCAAATGATCCTCCTGCCTCAGCCTCTCAAAGTGCTGGGATTACAGATGTGATCCACCACACCTGACCAAAACCTCCAGGGGAGATGGGGCCACATGGCTGATGAAAACATCCAGTTGGCCCCTCTTGATATATTCTATTCTCTTAGATATTTTTATTCCAAAACAGATGAATTATTTGCCAGATTTTATGTATTTTTAGGAGAAAACATAATGAGACCCCATAAATTACCCCAAAGTGTCCTTAATGACCTTTCCATTGCCTCTCGAATACCCCTGTAGCCTGCTCGATAGGAATCGATTAGGAGTCTTCATTCTCCCCTTATCATTGATGGCACCTCTGGGGAAAAAAAAGGCCATGCCCTTCCCTCCCACCTGCTGTAGGGATTAATGTCCACATAAGATCCTAACAGAAAGAAACAGTTTGAGTCCAGCAGTTGTAAGCCAGTGGGGCTAGGTGGCCAGCATTGAAGATATGTCCTGGGCATGTGTGAATTGATAATATCTTCATTGATTCTGAGGCGTTACATGACAATAAAAGCGTGTTCAAAAATATTTATTACAGAGTATTGTAGCTAACAGACTCCATTTTAAAGTTTACAAAAGATAAATCATTTTAGTAATCTTATTTATAAGAGAAACTGTAGAATATTAAGAAATACCATTCTTGCTTAATATTCTACAGTTTCTCTTATAAATAAGATTATTAAAAATAAGAAAAACAGTCACACTGAGCCCCTTCTGTAGGTTAGGCACCACGCTAAGTACCTCATATGTATTATCTTCTTCAATCTTTACAGCCATATAATGGGGTAGGTAATATTATTGTTCACATTTTACAGATGAGAAAATTGAGGCTTGGCTGGCGCTGTGGCTCACGCCTGTAATCCCAGCACTTTGGGAGGCCAAGGTGGGCAGATCATTTGCGGTCAGGAGTTTAAGACCAGCCTGGCCAACATGCCCAGGAGGCAGAGGGTGCAGTGAGCTGAGATCCTGCCATTGCACCCCAGCCTGGGCAACAGAGGGAGACACTGTCTTAAAAAAAAAAAAAAAAAAAAAACAATTTTTTCTACAGATGGGGTCTCACTCTGCCACCCAGGCTGGAGTGCAGTGGTGCAGTCATAGCTTTCTGCAGCCTCAAATTCTTGGGCTCGAGCAAGCTTCTCATCTCAGCCTCTCCAGGAGCTGGGACTATAAGCACACACCACCATGCCTGGCTAATTTTTTTTTTTTTTTTTTTTTTTTTTGAGACAAGGTCTCACTCTGTTGCCCAGCCTGGAGTGCAGTGGTGCAGTGGTGCGATCTCAGCTCACCGCAAACTCTACCTCCTGTACTCAAGTGATCCTCCCGCCTTAACTACCCGAGTAGCTGGAACTACTGGCACAAACTATCATGCCCGGCTATTTTTTGCAGGTTTTGTAGAGACGCGGTTTCACAATGTTGCCCGGGCTAGGCCGGAACTCCTGGGCTCAAGTGATGCACCAACCTTGGCCTCCTAAAGTGCTGGGATTACAGGTGTGAGCCACTGCACCCAGCCTATCAGAGTCAGAATTTGAAATCGGGTCTAATTTCACTATGTATGTTCTTAAAATTAATGTGCTATACCCTACCACTTAATGACACGGGCTTTTCTCCCCCAGCATCCCTATCTCATAGGGGTATGAGATAGGGATGCTGGGTGAATCAAATGCACTAAAATGTGTAAAGATATCAGATACTTCTTAACCTGCAGTGACTGGGCCATTGAAAGCTGTAGGTTTTGTTTTGACAAAACTCTTTCTTTATTGTTGCCTTTAACTTTTGTAGAGTGGCATTGCCAATGATCTCTGATGGTTCTGTTTGCCCTGAGTTGCCAGACCAGACCCAATGACATGTACCAGGCTTTTGCTGGCTCTTGCCCCCACTTATAAGGCAGGACCCTGACTTTTTACAGAATCTTCCCCTAATGAGTATTTATAGAAGTCAGTAGGGGCCACATACGTGCTCATAAATATGAACAGTTAGTACCTCCTGGCATAAACCACTCTCTTTCCCTTCTCCTGCTCTGGCCTCCTTATTCTGGGCACCCTTGGTATATGAGGTACCACTGCTACTTTCCCTGCACAATGGGTTACAATCATGCCTGGTGCAGGGCACTGTGATTTCTCATCTCTGCTTTGCTGGTGTCCCCCAAGGACCTGAAGCTGCCGTGTTTTCCGAAGTCCTCAGCGGGCAGAAGTCCTCAAGTGTCATCCTCCATATAGTATAATAATCTGTCAGAGAGTGTGAGGAATCTGGATAAGATATTTTGGTTAAGCTTTATTAAAGTGTAGTATGTATACAGAAAGAAATATAAATCATAAGTATTCAGTTCCGTGGATTTTTCATAAATGAACCCACACACATAACCAGCACCAAGATCAAGAAACAGAAGATTCCCAGCACCATGGAATTTCCTTTTTGCCCCCTTCAATTAGCAAGGGTAGCCCCACTTCGCCAGGGTAACTTCTAATTTTTTTTTGAAATCAAGTCTCACTCTGTTGCCTAGGCTGGAGTGCAGTGGCACAATCTCCACTCACTGCAAACTCTGCCTCCCAGGTTCAAGTGATTCTCCTCCCAAGTAGCGGGGACTGCAGGTGTACACTATTATGCCTGGCTAATTTGTTTGTATTTTTTTTTTTTTTGTAACTTACAATTTATGTCTTTTTCTGTATACAGATGGGGTTTTGCCATGTTGGCCGGGCTGGTCTTGAACTCCTGACCTCAGCTGATCTGCCCGCCTTGGCCTACCAAAGTGCTGGGATTACAGGCATGAGCCACCGCTCCTGTCCCTGATATCCTAACTTGTAACACTATAGATTCTGGTTGCCTCTTAAAACTTGATATAAGTAGGAATCATACAGACTTTTAAAAATTTAGTTTCTTTTGCTCAGTGTTATGTTGGTGAGTTATAGTTACATTAATGAATACAGCTGTGACTTCTAATTTTCATTTCTGTGTAGTATGCCACTGTATGGATATAGCACATAGAATGTTTAGTTATCTCTTCTAGTGTAGATGGGCATTTGGGTAGTTTCCAGTTTGGGACTATTATGAATAGTGCTGTTGTGAACATCTTTGTTCATGTTTCTTGGTGAACATATGCAAGCGTTTCTGTTGGAGATATATACATATGTGTGTGTGTATAAATTGTTCATAGGTCATAGGCTATGCATATATTTAGCTTTAGTCAATACTGCCAAACAGGCTTTCAAAGTGGTTGGGCCAATTTACACCCCCATCAGTGATACAGTTATTTGGATAAAATAGTATTAGGGATTTTTTTTTTTAGTACTATAGTATTAGGGGTTTGGTTTTCTTTTTGTCCAGAAGCCCTTCAAAACTTAAGTCCTGCTTAGACCAAATTGCCCCTTCTCCATCAGTCTCTTCAGTGTATCAATTAGAGTTTGTGGTTGCAAGCAACAGAAATCAGCGCTAGCTAACATATAGGAGATGCTCATACAATGACAAAGGTAATTTTCCAAAAGGAAATCTGGATGTTGTTAGAGTGGGAAATGGATTCTGGACTAACAGATAAGACTTGGATAGGAACAGAAACCAAGGCAACGTTGGAGGCTATGGCATGAACCCCCACAGCAGTCTCCAAGCAAGAATCTTTCTGCAAGCACACCGCCCTGCATGGAATGGCCTCACTCTTGATCTTTCATTATATAGTAGTCCAGGAAAGAACATCCAATTGCCTGAGCTTACATGGCAGGCCTGTTCCCCAACACATTAAGCTAGGGCGAGGCAGGGCCTGTGACTTTGATTTCTGCCGTGGGAGATGATCACCAGTACTTTCCCTGCAGATATCATTAACTAAAAATGAGATAATTCCCCCAAAAGTAATCCAGAATGAAAGATGAAGATTTCTGGAAAACTCTGAATGGAAAATGAGTGCTGCACAGCCAAAGAAAAAAGATGGCTATTTACCAATCTAAGAGAGATACATGTACAAGAAATAATGAGCAGGTTGGGTACGGTGACTCACTCCTGTAATCCCAGCACTTTGGGAGGCCAAGGCAGGCAGATCACCTGAGGTTGAGAGTTGGAGACCAGCCTGACCAATATGGAGAAACCCCATCTCTAAAAATACAAAAAATTAGCTGGGC